>NC_056692.1:57385214-57691621 GCF_018350215.1 Panthera leo | reverse complement strand
CCAAGATCGAGAGGCTGGAGAACGGCCTGATGAAACTGCAGGGCACAGCGTCCCAGGTAGGGAAGAACCGTCCCCCGAGTCGGAGGAACGGGATTCCGGCCTTAGAGAAACGTCCCTTCTCACGCCAGAAAGGACGCGTGGGTTTTAGTATTAAAAAAAACAAAAACGGGTTCAAAATGCTTTCGCAGTGCTGACGTTACGTTGGGTGCTTCGCGTCGGCCGAGCCGGGCGCGATTCGTGCGTCTAGTCTGGCGCGTCCGTGACGTGCCCGTTCCAGGACGCCCTGCACTGAGGCCACCCTGTCACTTACTGCCTCCCCGCACCCCCTCCCGCTCTGTGTCGTGGCCCCGGGGCCCAAGCTCACCCGTCTCTTGGCGTCTCCTCCCCGAGGTGGATGACTTAAAAGCCAAGCTGGCGATTCAGGAGGCTGAGCTCAAGCAGAAAAACGAGAATGCCGACAAGCTGATCCAGGTGGTGGGTGTGGAAACCGAGAAGGTCAGCAAAGAGAAAGCCATTGCGGACGAGGAGGAGGCCAAGGTGGAGGTCATCAACAAGGTGTGCGGACACGCGGGGCCTCCGTGGGCTGTGGCTCATGGCTATGCCAGGCCAGGCCTCCCCTGAGTGGTCAGTATCTCCCATGGGCCCAGGCAAAGGCCGGGAGGGCTCCCAGACCTGCAGGAAGCCCCCTGAGGGGGCATCTCTCCCAGCTCAGAGGAGGGCCGTCTCCTCTTGGAGCCGTGCCGTCTGTCCCCAGGCCACCTTGGTGGCATTTCCAGGAGCTGGTGAGAGACGCAGGTTCTCGGGCCCCGGCCCAGCTCTGCTGAATCAGGTCTGCATTTTAACAAGATGCCAGAGACCTGTGAGCACATTAAGGTTTGAGAAGCGCCCTGCCCTTGGATGGGGGCCCTGGTCCTCAGACCCTGTGCCAGGAGCTCCCCAGAGGTGCCGAGGTCACTGGGCCGGGCGGGGTGGCAGGAGCTGCAGAACCACAACCCTCTGAGGCTCAGGGTGGTCAGCAACGTGCCCGGGGTCTCGAAACTAGGGAGTGGCAGTCAGGACCCACATCCACACCCCAAACTCTGTGACCTGCCCGTCTGATACCACGTGTGGCTCTTAATGACCAACCCCGGGGTCAGGGGTGCTCCCCGGGGAGGAAGCCCCGGGTGGTGCCCCCGGGTTAGCCCGCCCAGGCAGCACCTTCACCCCAAGAGACCTGGGCCACGAGGAGCCCCCGCCACTGGCTCTGAGGCCTTACTGTCTCTTAGTGCCAGTGTGTGATTTCTCCAAATTGGAACAGTTCGGAGGTCTGGCTCGCCCTCCCCGTAAGGAAGTGAGAACGTGTTCATGCACCTGTGCGTTCGCTCCTCGGATCGGGAAGAACCCCTCCGAGTCTCTGGGTGCCGAGCACAGAGACCAGTAGCTGCGTGGTGTCCATCAGGAAGGAGCCAGTAGGGGCTGGGGGCTTTGCTGGGTGCAGAGGACGAGGACAGAAAGGAGAGGGTCTCTCTGCAAGGCACCCCGTGGAGAGTGCATCCTGCCCCCGACTTTAAGAACAACGTGGGGCACGACCACAGGAACGGGCGTGGAAGGCGCTGGCTGGGCAGACTGACCCGGGGATAGCACCCGGGCCTTCCTCCCCGGAGCACCCTCGCGGGGGCCGTTTCTGGATGCAGGGGCTGGAGAGGGGCGGGTGCCGGACATTAACCGCTGTCGGTCCCGGAAGCGGGGGCCATTCCAGAACCCCAAGTCCGCCACCCCCATGGCTCATTCCAACCTGTTGAGGGGCAGGGGCAGAGGGGCGGAGAGGAGAAAGGCGGGCTCCAGGCGGTGACCAGTGACCTCCCGGGCATGAAGGGGAGCACGGGGCACAGCACCCTCCTCACTTCCGTCCGTGCTCTCGCTGCTGCCCAGGGCTACACACACACACCCACGCACACACTCTCACACGCAGCCCCCACCAATCCCTGCGCTGATCTTTCCCACGTGGCTTCCTTCCAGAATGTCACAGAGAAACAAAAGGCATGTGAAACGGACCTGGCCAAGGCGGAGCCGGCCCTGCTGGCCGCACAGGAAGCTCTCGACACGCTGAATAAGGTGCGGGAAGGGAAGGAGCAAGAAACGGACCGGCCAGAGGGGAGGAGGAAGCCGTGGTGTGCGTGTGCAAGCGGCCGCAGGCTTGTGGAAGCTTCCCAGGGTGGTCCCGGGGCCTGCGGGCCCCTTTCAGGTGCTCCCCATCTGTCATCTTCAGAACAACCTGACCGAGCTGAAGTCCTTCGGGTCACCCCCGGACGCCGTGGTCAACGTCACGGCCGCCGTCATGATCCTGACCGCGCCGGGGGGCAAGATCCCCAAGGACAAGAGCTGGAAAGCGGCCAAAATCATGATGGGCAAAGTGGACACGTTCCTGGACTCCTTGAAGAAGTTTGACAAGGAGCACATCCCCGAGGCCTGCCTGAAGGCGTTTAAGTGAGTCAGGCTCGGCCGCACCGCCCAGCTCAGCACAGTGGTGCCAGGGTCCCCCGGGTCCCCTCCCACCCGCCCCGGCCAGAGACCTGTTCCCAGGGGAAGGCTGTGCCGGCCGGGGTGGGGCAGGGCCTCAGGCTGTGTGCAGCAAGGTGGGCCCCCAGAGCTGGCGGGGGGCGGCCTGGGGAAACGTGGCCGCACCCGGGTCCTGGGGCACCTCAGCACCCTCTTCCTTCCCCACCGGAAGGAGTCAGCGCAGGCGGAAAGGCCCGTGGCTCAAAATCCACAACAGCGCACGGGAGGGTCTAACAACCCGTCACACAGCCCACAGGACCACGAGAAACGCCACCAGGGCCCCTAGAGGCGAGAGCAGTTGCACACACACATACGCATGCACACACGCGTGCCGTGTGCATCCTCTGACTCGGGCCCCGTCGTGCGTGTTTTCTGCTTCCCGCTGTTGTCACCATAAATGCACCACACCTGGAGGGGCAGACCCGGCGGGCTGGCCGTGTTGCTGAGGGGCGGGCGGGGGGAGCAAAACAAATGCCGCCAAGGGGCCTCCACCACCGGGAGGTGGACGTGCGCTCAGCCTCCTCGCTGGCGCCGGTTCCCCCACGGTCGAGACGCCTGTGTGTGTGCAGAGATCGCGGGGCTCCTGGTGCTGACCGGAGAACACGTTTTCTTCCCGGTTCATCGGGCTCTCTAACCGCCGGACGGCCTTGGCGGCAGGCAGAGTGTAACTTCCCTAACTGGTCCCAAACCGCGGAAGATTCAGGCCGTCTCCGTTCTGCCAGCTCCCCGACGGCCGCGGCCCCCGACGGGTGTCTAAACGCCTACACCTGTCGCAATGTCAACCTAGAGGAAACAGGAAGTAAACCGAGGGCGGGGATGGCCGGCTGTACTCCCGGCCGACGTCCAAATTGCTCATCGGTTCTATTTTGAATTAACCCATTCGAGAGCCTTTCTGCAGGGAGTTCAGTCTGTTACGCTTAATGACGTCACTGTCGCTTTTTAAAATACTGGTTTCGGGGCACCTGGGTGGCTCGGTTAAGCGTCCAACTTCGGCTCAGGTCATGATCTCGCGGTCTGTGAGTTCGAGCCCCGCGTTGGGCTCTGTGCTGACAGCTCAGAGCCGGGAGCCTGCTTCGGACTCTGTCTCCCTCTCACTCTCTGCCCCTCCCCTGCTCATGCTCTGTCTCTCTCTCAAAAAAATAAATGTTAAAATTAAAAAAAAAAAAAAAATACTGGTTTCCAGAAGGGTCTAAAGTGCCTCTGTGCCCCCTCACACCCCAAAACACTTCTGGGGCCAGACTTCAGTGTTTCACTTTTTTCTTCTTCTTGAAGACCCTTCCCCACCACCACACCCCCCCCAAAAAAAACCGATTCACCGTGCTCCCCGGTAATTCGCTGTGCTCCGCGGTCAGCGGCCAGCTGAGGGCCGGAGGGACAGACGCAGGGGAGGCCTGAGGCCTGCAGAGCCCACACCTGCTCCCCCTCCAGGCCCTACCAAGGCAACCCGACCTTCGACCCCGAGTTCATCCGCTCCAAGTCCACGGCCGCGGCGGGCCTGTGCTCCTGGTGCATCAACATCGTGCGCTTCTACGAGGTGTATTGTGACGTGGCCCCCAAGAGGCAGGCCCTGGAGGAGGCGAATGCCGAGCTGGCGGAGGCGCAGGAGAAGCTGTCACGGATCAAAAACAAGATTGCGGTGAGCGCGGGTCCACACCGGCACCTGCAGCCCCGGGGGCGGGGCGGTGGCGGGGCGGGGGCGGGGCGGGGCGGTGGCGAGGCGGGGCGGGGCGGCGGCGGGAGCACCGGAGCCAGGCGCGCTCACGTTGCCCATCACTACCCCACAGAGGAGGGGTGGGCGCGGCGGCCGCCAGGTACTCGGCACCACGAATAACCCCCGCAGCCACAGGGGCCAGATGCCCGCACTCCTCGCTCCTCGGGCCCAGCCGGCACGGGAGGCCCCGCTCGGCGCTCAGTGCTCTCGGCCCCGCTGCGCTCGCTCCCGAGGATGCTGGGACGCCCAGCACGGCCCCACTTGAGGGCCTCTCCGTCTGTTTTCCCAGGAACTCAATGCCAACCTGAGCAACCTAACGTCGGCCTTTGAAAAGGCGACAGCGGAGAAGATCAAGTGCCAGCAAGAGGCAGATGCCACCAACAGGGTGATCTCGCTGGCCAACAGGTAGCTCTCTCGGCCCCGCGGGTGCCCCTCCTGTTTTCAGGTGCCCTGAAGGGTAGGGCGGCTTTTGGAGGGGGAGGAACAGCCCCAGGTGCAGGCAGCAATGTCCCCGCTTGTGCTAAGTCATGAGGACAGACCCCCTGACGGACTACTGGCCAGTGTCCCCACCTCCCGGAGCCCGTAGCCCTCCACGACGCACCCCTATGCATCCCGTGACCTCGGGCAGGGGGCAACCCCGCATAACCCAGACCTACCCCGACCAGCTTGGGATGCGGCGTCCACAGACCCCACCCCCCCCCAGCCCCAGGGCAGATCCCCCTTGCTCCCACTCTTACCGCCCGTGGTGTGGGTGCCGGCTTCCGGGGCTTCCAGAGCAGGGCTGTCCAAAGGGACTGGGGCCACACCCATCATTTTGTGTGTTCTAGTCGCCACCTTAGCAGAGGACAGAGAGGAAACGGACTTCGACAATGCATTTTACGGAACCCCAAATTTGATCATGCCAACGTGTGATCAGTTGTGATCACATGTGATCATTAAGAATGACCGGTGAGACCACTGATGCACGTTCGCCCCCCGGGCCCTTGAAACCCACGCACACGCGTCAATTCAGACCGGCCACACGGGTGTGGGCTGGCCACATGTGCCGGCGGCTGCCCCCGTAGACAGCAAGGCTTCAGGGCTTTGTCTTTGGATTTCTGAAAGCGCCGTCCAGAGCCTGGTGCAGAGCTGCCGGAGGGGTCGGTCCTAGTGCATGGCTTCTGGTGGTATTTTCTCTGCCCCGGAGGGGGCCGGCAGCCCACTGTAGCTGTGGTCGGTGAGACACGGGGACCCCGGGAGACCCCCAGGCTGCACGGCCCTAGCCTCCAGCAGGGTGCAGACTGGACCACGCCTGCCAAAAAAATCAAAGCGCCTCCCTGGGAGGCAAGGGCCCCTCGAGTGATGCTAAGGACGGGCCTCGGTGGGCCTGCGCTTTCAACAAATATTTCAATGCTCTCAGGCTTGTGGGGTCACACCTAGGGTCAGGGACCAGTTCTCAGGCCGGTGGCCCGTGACACATGATGCGTCCCCTGCAGTCCCTGCTCCACGTGGGCCAGCTGCCCTCTGGATGCCACACTGGCCCGTGCCCGCCGTGGCCACTCCACCTCTACCAGGACCTGTCACTTGCCAAGCCCGTGCTCGGCGGTGACCGGGCTGCAGCTTTATAGCGCGTGGGTGAAACACTCAAATAACGCAGCGGAGCAATGACATCAACGCAGAACTCAGTCCCCACGTGCCTCCAGAAAGCATTAGTTTTGCTTCCCTGAAGCGGTCCTTCCCCCAAACGTCCCCCAACGCATTTCCACTGCCGAAGCTCCGAGCCAAGGAAGGATCGGAAACACCCAAGCCTCACGGCATTAGAGGCGGAGGCCGCCTTCCGGTCTTTCCCTTGGCCCCCACTGACCTCGTGTTTCCATTCAGGCTGGTAGGGGGATTGGCATCGGAAAACATCCGCTGGGCTGAGTCGGTGAAGAACTTCAAAAGCCAGGGGGTCACCCTGTGCGGGGACGTCCTGCTGATTTCCGCCTTCATCTCCTACATGGGCTACTTCACCAAGAAATACCGCAACGAGCTGATGGAGAGATTTTGGATCCCTTATATCAATAAGTTAAATGTAAGAGGTTGGGTTGCGTTCATGGCTCAGGAAACTTGGGGAGGCCCCTGGCAGGGCAGACCCAGCCAAATGCCACACTCATGGACGCTCTGGCCATTGCGGGTTTCAACTGTGGCCCAGAGACTCCTGGGTGACTCAGCTGGTTGAGCATCTGACTCTTGATTTCAGCCGCAGGTCATGATCCCAGGGTCGTGGGACTGAGCCCCCCGTGTCAGGCTCTGCCACGAGCGTGGAGCCTGCCCGGGACTCTCTCTCTCGCTCTCTGCCCCTGCCGGCTTACACGTGCACCTGCCGGTGCCCTCGCTCTAAAATAAACAAATTGTGGCCCAGCGTGCTGCTGCCCTTCTTGGCAGGTTCCCAGGGGCTCTGTCAGCCGCTTGGCTGTCTTCCAGACGACACGGCTCGTCCGTGGTCTAACCACAGACCTACCGTGTCACTTGGAGAGCCGTTTCCCGCGGGGCAGTAAGGCCACATCACCTCTTCTGAGAACTAGTGCTCCCCCCCTGGCAGGTCCCCATCCCGATCACGGAAGGTCTGGACCCCTTGAGCCTACTGACCGATGACGCGGACGTGGCCACTTGGAACAACCAGGGTCTCCCCAGTGACCGCATGTCCACTGAGAATGCCACCATCCTGTGCAACACAGAGCGCTGGCCCCTCATCGTGGACGCCCAGCTACAAGGAATCAAGTGGATCAAAAACAAATACGGCCGCGAACTGAAAGCCATCCGCCTGGGACAGAAGAGGTGCGCGATGGCGGCAGGCAGGAGCCGGAGGGACGGGGGCGGGGGCGGGCTCTAAGCGTAGCCACCGGCCGCTGGGCCCCTGTGTGTGGAAAGTCACCCGGGGTGTTTCGTCCTTGTTAAACGGATGGGTGATCTTGAAATACAGATGCTGGCCTGCAGGTGGATTTGTTTTCCCACATTTGGCCTTGGGGAACAGCGGTCGGGGAAGGCGGGTCGCAGAGGGCATGCACTGCCGGCCCCTCGGCCGCTCGTCTTTAGGTGCCTTCTTGCTCTGACAGCTGTCCCTGGGGCACCCAGCGGTCCCGTCACTGAGCCCCCCGCATTAAATGCCCCCCGTGTCGTCCCGCAGCTACCTGGACATCATCGAGCAGGCCATTTCCGAAGGGCACACCTTGCTCATCGAGAACATTGGCGAAACCGTGGACCCCGTGCTGGACCCGCTGCTGGGCAGGAATACCATTAAAAAGGGAAAGTGAGTTCCGGGTTCCATCCGTGCCGACGCCCTCAGTGGCCAGGTGCGGCCTCTGCCTGGAGAAAGCGTGGGGAATCCTGCCTTCCTGGTGGGCAGCCGGGTCAACAAAGTGCCGGTCCCCAGGGAGAGACTGGCAGGTGCAGGACAGCATCCCGGCCAGGAACACGGACACCAACACCTGCCGGAGACCCCCTGCCAGCAGCGGTCCTCGGTGGCCACGCTTCTTCCATTTTTACTCATCACACAAACCATGAGCCTGCAGTAGCTTTTTTTTTTTAAATTCAGGTGAAATCTACCCGGCATAAAATTAGCCATTTTATTTTTATTTTATATTTATTTATTTTATTTTATTTTACTCTATTTTATTTTTTTAATCTTTATCTTTGAGAGCGAGAGAGATGGAGTGCCAGTGGGGCAGGAACAGGGAGAGGGAGACACAGAATCCGAAGCAGGCTCCGGGCTCTGAGCCGTCAGCACAGAGCCTGACGCGGGGCTCGAACCCACGGACCGTGAGATCGTGACCTGAGCCAAAGTCGGATGCTTATCTGACTGAACCACCCAGGCGCCCCCCGAATTAGCCATTTTAAAGTGAACGATTCAGTGGCACTGAGTGCGTTCACAGTGTTTTGCAAGCATCACCCCTGTCTGGTTCCAGAACACTTGCGTCCCTCCAGATGGAGACCCCGTACTCACGAAGCGGTCACTCCCTATTCCCCCCACCGGCCAGGCCCTGGTGCCCACCACTGTGCCCTCCAGCTCCGTGGATTTCACATAAAGGGAGTCCTGGGGCATGGCTCTTTTGGGTCTGGCCGCTTTCCCTGAGCTGTGTCTTTAAGGCTCGTCTGTTCAGTAGTGTGTCAGGACCTCATCGTCCTTACTGCCGAGTAACCGTCCGCAGTGTGGCCGTGCCTCATTCGGTTCCTCCATTCACTGGTTGATTCAATGAGCTAGTATTACTTTTCTAATATAAAAAACATTAGGGGTGCCTGGGTGGCTCAGTCGGTGTTTCTCTCTCTCTCTCTCAAAAATAAACATTAAAAAAATTTTAATTAAGTCAACTTTGAAAATGTAAACGTCAAAGGTGTTAGGGGCCACCCTTCAATGCAGGGGTGCGTGCAGAAGCCCAGAACAGAGGTAACAAACAAATATGCTGATGTCCTAGCCTCTGAAAAGAGCTTGGTATGAGTGGTGACACCCGAGAGTTGAAGTTAGAAGCCTCCAAAGCAGTGAGCTCAACCAGAAAGGAGGGGAACAGAGAGAAGAGGTCCCCCCACAGTGGATCAGCAGACCAGGTTCTGGCCCTGGCTGTTCTCAGACTCCCCCCACCCCCGGGGGAGCTTCCAGAACGTAATGATGTTCTGAATTGGGACGTCAGCGTCCTTCTGGTGTTCGTGGCTCTGGGGTGGGGCCCAGGGAGAGTAGTTCTGGGCCAGCTCCCGGGTGAGTACAAAGTGTCGCTAGAGTTGACCAAGCCCCGCGATCCCCGCTACAAAGATCGGCACAAACCAGCCGGAGAGAGAGCAGGTGCACCTTCTAGAAGGTCCTGACCACAGGCCAGAGAGAAAGACTGGAACAAGCAGAGACACAGCCCTTTCCTGGTGACCCGAGGAGGGTTGGTGGTGGCAGCGGGGCCCGGGGCAAGGGGGCCGCCAGGCTGCCATGGGAGGTGGTCTCTGCGGGTGATACCGCAGCTCTAACCTGCCTCCCCTAACGGCCAGGTTCATTAAGATCGGCGACAAGGAGGTGGAGTATCACCCCAAGTTCCGCCTCATCCTGCACACCAAGTACTTCAACCCGCACTACAAGCCCGAGGTGCAAGCCCAGTGCACCCTCATCAACTTCCTGGTCACCAGGGACGGGCTCGAGGACCAACTCCTGGCTGCCGTGGTGGCCAAGGAGCGCCCGGATCTCGAGCAGCTGAAGGTACCGGGGCCTGACGTCAGCCCCACGTGGCTCGGGGCGGGCTGTTCAGTCACAGCGAGGTTCCCTGACCCAGCAGCGGCCGCCCCAAAGCATCCCAGCCTGTCGCACCGATGGCATTAGGTGCACCAGAACGAGGCGCTCTTCCTCCCCGGCAGCCTCCCAAACCGAATTCCAGACCAGACGACTAATTCACTGACGGCAGAGGAGCCTCAGCGGTGCCCAGACGGCCCCATGCGCCAAACCGCTGCCCCACCAGCATGGCCTTTGCGGCCGGCCCCTGTGCGTGGTCAGAGCGGGCTCAGAGCGGTCCCAGGCCCTGCTCCCTGGCCACACACGGCTGCCCAGGACAGGCTCAGGCTTCTCCCGTCCGTGCTGGGGCCTCAGCTGAGCGGTGGGGGCAGCGCCGGCCGGTGCCTGAGCCCGCCCCCCAGCCCCGCGGTCTGTCCCTCCTGCAGGCCAACCTCACCAAGTCTCAAAATGAATTCAAGATTGTTCTGAAAGAGCTGGAAGATTCCCTGCTGGCCCGTCTGTCGGCGGCGTCGGGGAACTTCCTGGGGGACACAGCCTTAGTGGAGAATCTGGAGACCACCAAGCACACAGCCAGTGAGATCGAGGAGAAGGTGAGCGCGCACGGCCGCCTCCGTGGGGGGCCGCCTCCCCCGGTCACTGAAAAGAGAAGCCACCGTCCCACGCGTGCCCCGGGGCCCGAGGCAGGGAGCAGCATGCCAGCTGCCGGCCGAGGGTCCCCCCAGGCAGGGGACAGACCCACTGCCCTCTGGCGCTATCCACCTGCTCGTCCCACTCGAGCCCCATTTTTTTTTTGAGGTACAAGAGGCAAAAATCACAGAGGCTAAAATCAACGAGGCCAGAGAGAACTACCGGCCAGCCGCAGAGAGGGCGTCCCTGCTGTACTTCATCCTCAACGACCTCAACAAGATCAACCCCATCTATCAGTTCTCGCTCAAGGTGTGGCTGCGGCCAGGCTCCGGGGCGGGGGGGCCTGGAGTCCACAGAACCCCCAGCCGTCAGGACAGTCGGGGTCCAGGCTGCAGACAGGGGTGGGAAGAGGGAGCCGGGGCACAGGATCTGTTCCAGGCCGGCACCCCGGGGAGGGGCTCCTCTCCCGGTGCCCCAGACCCCCACCCGCCGCGGAAATAAACTGGAGCCCCCACAGGAAGCATGGGGTGGCCTCCAGCCCCATGAGCCTGTATGCACCCCTTCCCCAGGCCTTCAACATGGTGTTCGAGAAAGCCATCCAGAAGACCGCCCCGGCCGAGGAGGTCAAGCAGCGAGTGATCAACCTGACGGACGAGATCACCTACTCTGTCTACATGTACACGGCCCGCGGGCTCTTCGAACGGGACAAACTCATCTTCCTGGCCCAGGTGGCCTTCCAGGCAAGTCTGGCCTCCCTTCTCGAAGTGTGGTCCACAATGCAGATTCCCGGGTGATGGCGTTCGTTGGAGTCATCGAACGATGCTGGGCGACCTGCTTGGGGTTCTGTTGACACGGGGCACGGTTGTAAGGTGGCAACCACTGGAGGGGAGGTCCGTTAAAGAGAATTCTACAAAGACCCATCACTCTCACCGCATTTACGTTAATGCCGAGCGAGCAGTCCTGCGCCAGCGGGCGGTTAACCACCGTGGACGCCGAACGCTCTCTCTTAAGGAAGTAAAGATACTGACGGATAAATAGTTCTCCTGTTCATACAGACAGACCCGCTGAAATTGACCAAACAGCCATTAAATTGATTGTTCCATTAAATCGATCAAACAGCCCCTCCACCCTCTGGTTCACGGTCTCGTGGGTGTGGCAGAAAACACGAATTTCTAGATAGCTTCTGGAAGTCTGCTTCCCTTCCAAACTCAAACTATGAGTCAGGGTCCAGGTCGAAGAGGTTTTCCTTCACCTGCATGAGTTCCTGAGCGGCAGGCCCGGCATGCGCTTTCTCCCCGCCAAGGGGGCAGCAGGATACTTGATGCGCGCCCTAAATTTCCAAAGGAGTTTCTCTTCTGACCAAGAGACAGAAAGAAAAAGAGAGAGAGGGTCTGACTCGGGTGAAACTCTGCTCCGTGGCGTCGGAGAGGAGCTGCGCGGCCGTCCGTCCGTGGCGCTGCGGTGACCGCGGCCCCACCTCCCCGGCCAGATGGACAGAGTGGGCCGAGCCTCCTCTCAAGGGCCGAGACCCGGCCTGCTGGGCGCCCACAGAGCTGGTGGGCACGCGTGACAAGGCGACACGGACTAGGACCCAGAAAATTCCCCGTCCCGAAAAGTATGTGTATACGTACCGGAGATGTACGTGTCCCAAAGAACTGACTTGTATACGAACACAGCAGCTCTGCTGATAATCGCCACGAGGTGGATGTGGCCCAAACGTCCATCAGAGGATGAGTGGATAAACCACACGTGGTCTCTCCACACGACGGAACATCATTTGGCTACAACGTGGGTGAACCTGGAGGACAGAGTGAGAGAAGCTGACGGGAGCGGGCCACATCTGCAGGATTCCACTGCACGGGCAGATCCACACAGAGCATAAACCCTGGGGTCACCAGTGGCCCCGGCTGGGGGGGGGGGGGGCGGGGGGCGGGTGCTGTGCACAGGGTCAGGGGTTCCCTTTGAGAAGAAGAGAAAGCTCTGCTTCTAGATAGAGGTGATACGATTTTACGAAAATTTTACGCTTTAATAGGGGTAAGGCGGTACATTTTGTGTCCTGTGTGTTTTACCACAATTTAAAAAATCAACAAGTCAAGGTGAAAAGAAAGTCTTGCCCGGACCCAGAGGGCAGGATGGGCCAGGGGTGTGAGCTCCTCGGCCTGCCCTGGGTCTGTCTGTACGACCGTGACTGAGGTCCCAGGTGCTCCTGCCAGGGGCTGGCGGCCACCCTGCCCTGCTGTTGTGGGGTGACGTCTGAGCGGCCCCCGTGTCCCCCCAGGTCTTGTCCATGAAGAAAGAGCTGAACCCGGCAGAGCTGGATTTCCTCCTGCGGTTCCCTTTCAAGGCCGGGGTCCTGTCGCCGGTGGACTTCCTGCAGCACCAGGGATGGGGCGGCATCAAGGTGGGCTGCGGGCCCCAGCACTGCGTCCCCTCTCTGCCGCCCAGCCCCTGGGGCTCACGCTGGGGACGTTTACAAGGCAGACATTCAGCGAAACGGGGGGGGGGGGGGGGGGGGGGGGGGGGGGCGGACCCCGGAGGAGGGGCCGGGGTGCAGAGGGCCACCTGCCGGCTCGCAGGAAACTCTACTTTCCTGTCTGAACCCGGCGGTCCTTACGACCCGCACACAGCCCTGCCTGCACCCCGCAGGCTGAGCCACGGGCGGGGCGGCCCCTCCACCACCAACCCCTACCTCCCGTTCTGGCTGAGTGCAAAGGGCCAAGGAAGCTCCTCCGATTCCGGGCACACGCACTCAGGGGCCCCGGGGGTCTCCGTTCCCCTGCGGTGGGAGCGGCCCCAGTCCCACAGCCCTCTGGGGGGAGGAGGCCGGCCCCGGGTCATGCGCTCCGTGGTTCTATCCGGGGCCCACAGTGGAGCCAGCGGCTCCTTTTAGGGCCGAGCCAGGCGGCCCACCCTCCGCCAGCCCCCGGGGAGCTGAAAGGCCATCTGCCCCCAGGCCCTGTCGGAGATGGATGAGTTCAAGAACCTGGACGGCGACATCGAAGGGTCCGCCAAGCGGTGGAAGAAGCTGGTGGAGTCAGAAGCCCCGGAGAAGGAGATCTTCCCCAAGGAGTGGAAGAACAAAACTGCGCTGCAAAAGCTGTGCGTGCTGAGATGCATGCGGCCGGACCGCATGACCTACGCCGTCAGGTGGGCGTGGCGCCCGGCTTGGGGGAGGAGCTGCCTGTGGCCCCACCCTGTGGGGGGGTGGGAGGGACGGGGACCCCGCCCACTGGCGCTCCGCCCCCTCCCCCTGCCAGCCTGAGGCACAAGTGATGAGGAAACAGGACACCCCACCTGAGCCGTCAAGATTCTTCAAAGTGTGGGCGTTAATGGCTCTGGGGCCACACAGAGTCCTTTTAAGATGCAGTGGGAACAGTGGCACAGCCATCAGCACCCCAGGACTTTGATGCCCTCACTGGCTAAATTGAAGCTCAATCTTTTCCTCAGTTTTGGCTCCTTTGCAGAGAGAACTGTTCCAATTTCGTGAATAATTTCTCTGCCCCCGAAACATCTGCACGATTGGAAAACTAATCACCATGGCCTTTCGGCAAGCCATCCCGTTCACGCCCCTGCTGGGACCGTCCTCTCGCAGAAAGGCTCCAGGAGCCACAACATCACAGAACACCTGCACCGATCCCCCACGGGTGACTCCTGAGATGTCCCATCCACCCTCCCCTGGAGCGGAGAGGACTTCCCTCCGGCCCACCAGGGCGACCAGGGAGGACGGAGATGCCACCAGAAGGAGGGAGGACAGAGCAGACAAGGAACCAAGCTCAGTGTCTGTTCTCCGACATGACACATTATGGTGTCTTTGCCTTTTGTTTGTCCTAGCAGAGCCCAAAAGCAGCCAGATTCCCCAAACGGTGCCTGCGTCCCTAACAGAACTCCCCTCCAACCAAAGCAGCGGCCAGACTCTGCCACTGGCTGTTCACAGACATTTCTGTTTTGCTGTTTGCTGGGGGCTCACGGGCAGGGCAGGAAGGGGCCAGACAGAAACAAGAAATCCCCGTCACGTGCTGGAAGAAGTTAGAACAAAGTCTGGGAAAGGTCAGGGTGAAGGACGCACACCCGGCCAGCACAGCGGGCACACGGCCCCTGGGGGAGCTGGGCATATTCGGGCGTCCCCGCCGGCTGCCTCCAGAGCACTGTGGTGAGTCACCACCTGCACCCACTCTCCAACATGGCACGATACGGTGTCACGAAGGAAGGAACTCGGACCCCATGAGCGTCTGCACCTTGCAGGGGCCTGGGCGGCCCCAAACACCAGGTGAACCCAAATCCCGCTGTGACGTTTCTGCAGTGTCCCTGGGTCTAGAGAAGCAGTGCAGCTTAAAAGCAAGGGAATTCAAATCCACAGCGAAAAACAGCAGCACTCATCGAGGGCATACTGTGTGCCAGGCACCATTCAAAGCATGAGCTCACTCGGGGGGCCCCCCCGTGGCCCGAGGCTCACTGGCCCAGAGAGGGCGGCACCTGGGGGTGGGGGTGCCGGCAAACATCGCTCCCAACAAAGGCCCTGGTTTGCAGCAGATTCTGTGATGTGGCTTCTCCACTGTGGCTGTCGCGGCTGGGAGCGGGCTCCCGCAATCCTCTGCCAAGGACTCGGCGCCCAGAGTGGCGGAGCCCATCAGGAACCAGTGTGCGCCGTTCATCGTTAATTCACCAGCAGAGAATGACCACGTGGCCTGGCCACATCATTAGTAACCGTGATTTAGTGACATTCCTGCCTACGTTCCAGAAGTCCTTCCTGGACAAGGATCCTAGCATCCACATTCCCAGCCAGTTCCAAAGGCCGGAATCGAGGACAACTGGAGGCCTTCGGAAGGCGTGCCCCCGCCCCTCCTGGCCAGGGGCCAGCGTCAGTTTGGGAAACTGCACAGAAGCCAGCGAAGGCCAGAGCAGGGGGTGAACACTGTAAAAGTGTCCCTGGAAAGTCCTGAGCCTCCGAGGTTCCCCACGGAGTCAGAGGGAAGGAGTCGGAGGGCGTGGGGTGGCCTCCAAGTGAGCAGGCCACCAAGAGGCCACCTGACGGTCCTCCAAGATGAGGACAGAGCGTCCAGATGGCCGGCTGCTTGAGAGCGAGCACCTCCTCTCCCACTGTTCTTTCGGACTGACTTGCTTCTTCTAAAGACACTAAATCCTAGCATTTTAGCTCCTGTGACTCATTGAGAATACAGTAAGCTCAGCCGTCGGTGATGCAGGGAGAGGGGCAGAGCGAGATCCAAAGGTCACCCCAAAGAACACTAGATCTCCCATGAGAGGGGCCTCGATGGACCCCAGACTTCTGAGGGTCAAGAAAGACAGTTTGGGACTTGGAACAAAGAAGTGCTTTTGTGAAGAGAGGTATTGATATACATTCCTTTTTTTTTTTCCCCCCTGTGATTTTTCTGATGAACCATGTTTTGTGGTCCTTGAAGTTCACCAAAATGGCTACGACGTGAACATCCTTCCTCCTCAACCCCTGGTCGGGGGACCGCCAGGACGCAGAGCCCCATCTGTGTTCTCCTTCTTGCCGCCCTTGCTGGAGCAGAGAACTTGACCCGACCCCTTCCTTGGGGGCACAGAGGGCTCGAAGGACCCAGGGGCCTCCTGGCACCGGGGCGTGCTCACCTGCGATGTCCTGGGTTGTGGCCCCACTGGGGCTTGTGTCCCCACCCCACCCCCAGGTGACCTGGGAGCCTCTGAAAATGGGCCGTGTGACACGGCCTCACCTCGCATGCAGGCCTCTCCAGGGAAGTGTGCCCTGCAGGGCCGGGCAGAGACAGGGGCTGCCAGCACCTGCTCCCCCTCCACACCCTCTCCCTGCAACGAGGAAAGCCCCCGCAAGGACTGCCTTCCGGCCGGGGACATCCTCTGCCTTAGAAAGCCTACTAAGAAATGGCCCTTCCCCCTGGGGTCACAGCCCACCCTGTCCCCCTCTGCCTTCGGGGCTGACCAGTGCGTCTCCCTCAGGAACTTCGTGGAAGAGAAGATGGGCAGCAAATTTGTGGAGGGCCGGAGCGTTGAGTTTTCCAAGTCCTACGAGGAGAGCAGCCCCTCCACGCCGATATTCTTCATCCTTTCCCCAGGCGTCGACCCCCTGAAAGATGTGGAAGCCCTGGGTGAGTGTGGCCGGCTGGGGGCGGGGGGGGGGGGGGGGTGTCACAGAAGGGGGCGGCCACCTCATTGGTTGTCAGCAAATGCCCATCAAAACCGCGGTGAGGTCTCATAGCTTCTGTCAAAGACCCAGAAAGTGATGGGCATCAGAGGGACACAGAGAAACAGGAGCCCTCGGCGTGGCTGGCGGGCCGTGAGAAGGCTCAGCCGCCGTGGAGCGCGGGCCGATGCTTCCTCAGCGGTTGTACACGCAATCGCCACGTGACCCAGGGATTCCACGGCCGGGACGCGCCCCAAGCGTGAAAACAGGTGTCCGAGCAGGTACTTCGTAGGGCTGTTGGCTCAGCCAAAAGGCAGATACAACCCAGCGTCCCTCAACTACTGAATGGTTAATCCCAACGTGGTACATCCATTCAATGGGCTGGCGCTCAGCCGCAAAAAGCAATAAAGTGCCAACACGCGCAACCCGCAAGGAGCTAGAAAACACTGCACCGGTTGGAATCCAGGCCAGACACAGAGGCCCCGTTTATGTGGTTCTGGTTATCTGAAACATCCGGGATAGGTAAATCCGTAGCGACAGACCGCTGATGTGGCAGCGGCGGGGGGAGCGGGGAGCGGTGGAGGGAGAGGAAGGGGAGGGGCGGGGCATCATTCGGGGTGATGAAAACGTCCTGGAACCGGATGGATGGTTGCACAACATCGTGACTATTAAATGTCACCAGACTGTACGCTTTAAGGTGGTTCTTAAATGGGTAAATTTGACGTTCTGTGTGTTTTACCACAACACGAAACCGAGCAGGAAGCGTGTGGAATTCTCAGCTGGGTCGCAGAGCCTCAACCTTCGTCAGAGGCCCCCCATGCATTTCCTCTCCTTTAGGGAAGAAACTGGGATTCACCATAGACAATGGGAAACTGCACAACGTGTCCCTGGGGCAGGGACAAGAGGTGGTGGCCGAGAATGCTCTGGATATGGCGGCAGAGATGGGACACTGGGTCATTCTGCAGGTACGGAGGCGCCCCTCTGGTGCAGGGGCTCCCCACCCTGAGGCGGCCGCGGGGACAGGCCCGAAGCCTCGAAAGAAAGCCGGTCATGGGGTTCGCGCCCACAACCGTGGGAGGGGGCAGGCGGCTCCCAGGACGCTGGGGTTGGGCCCGAGGACCCCTAAAGAGATGCTGTTCACAAAACACCCGAGTGGCCAACAGCACCCCTCCTCCTCCTCATTTGGGGGAAGCGATAGTGGCCGGGGGGCACTCTGTCCACACGGTGGGTAAACCCGGCTGGGCCCAGCAGCCTCTCCACCCCCTCTCCTGCACCTCAACCAGCACCTCTAGGCCTGCCCAGCTCCCACAGACCCCAGCGTGTGCTGACCTCAGTCTGCAGGGCCAGCCTGGTCCCGCGTGGAGACCCCAGCTTCGGGCCATTCCTTTTTACCCGAACCTCTCAGGGGAGGGGTGGGGACCGTAGCGTCCGGCCTTGTGCCGGCGGGGGTGGGGGGTGGGGGCGGCCGGGAAGGACTCACCGTGGGGCTGGGGGTCTTGAATTAACGGAGCACCAGAACGGACTCCCAGGCCTCAGCCGTGTAGCGGACATTCCCCAGCGCGCCCAGGGGAAGGGTGGACGGCGGGCACCACCCCCTGCCAGGGAACGCGGTCGCGGCGGAGAGGGGCGCGTGGGCGCTGAGCCCCAGTCTCGGCCGCAGAACATCCACCTCGTGGCGCGGTGGCTGAGCACACTGGACAAGAAGGTGGAGCGATACAGCACGGGCAGCCACGAGGACTACCGTGTGTTCATCAGCGCCGAGCCCGCCCCCAGTCCCGAGTCCCACATCATCCCCCAGGGCATCTTGGAGAACGCCATCAAGATCACCAACGAGCCGCCCACGGGCATGCACGCCAATCTGCACAAGGCTCTGGACCTCTTCACTCAGGTGAGGCGCTTCCCTCTGGTGCGTCCCCGGCCCCCGGCCCCCATGCAGCCCCAGCCCCTGGCCCCCACTGTGGGGGGAACTGTGGGGACGCCTCCGCACAGGTCCTCGGTGCAGCACGCCATGCCACAGCGCGCACCCGCACCTTGCACCACAAAATCAACACGTTCGTGCAAAACTGAGTCGAATGGGCGATGCGTTCAAATTACGGCTGTAAAAACCACAAATGCGTATTTTTAACCACTTTCGCGACCTGCGAGTCAGTGCAGGTAAATGCAGTGTGGGTCACCTCAGGAAGGGGCCCTGCTCCTGGCGGTTTGCTCGGGGCTGCCGTGCCCCCCCCCACCCCCGGGCCCTCCTCTGGCTCGAGAGGCAGCAGAAGAGAACGGCCTGGCCCTCACTGGCTCTGGCTGCCGGGCTGCTCACTCCCTGCCCCACCCCCCCACGTCCCATCCCCACGGGGACTCCACCTGCTTCGGTGGGGCTCCTCCCTCCTCGAGAGTCCCTGCACGACCGGACCCCTTCCACAAGCCCCTAGCATATCCCCTGATCTTCTGTTCCGCACCAGAACTTTCTGGGTGCGCACACTTGATCTCCCCAGTGGGGTCTGAAACCTTTTTTAAGGAAGACAAGACACCCCACACCGTCTGATAACACCTACAGAGATCTCGTTGTGGAGCACATTGTGCTGAGAACGCACAGCGAGCCCCCGTTCCTGGAGAGTCTGGGCTAGTGTTCACATGCACACGAGGGGGAGCGCTGGCCGCCTCCGAGGACGGTCCCTCTCATTAAAGGAATCCAGAAATGTCCTGAGTTTGGGAATGTTTTATTTAGGAAGCAGTTTAATCCGACTTAAAATCAATACTTAGGTGATAGAACTGCATTTCTGAACGACAGAAGCACAAGAAATCATGCTCCCCTCCAGCCCTCGTGGACCGGGGCCTCAGGTGGCCGGTCCCCGCCCGCCCTGCCCCTCCCGCCCCCAGCAAGCTGCTGGCAGAGGCAGGACTCGGGTCCCAGCCGGGGCGCCTGTGGCCTCCCCCCCGCCCCCCCGCAGGACACCCTGGAGATGTGCACCAAGGAGATCGAGTTCAAGTGCATCCTATTCGCCCTGTGCTATTTCCACGCCGTGGTGGCCGAGAGGCGCAAGTTCGGGGCCCAGGGCTGGAACAGGTCGTACCCCTTCAACAATGGGGACCTCACCATCTCCATCAACGTGCTGTACAACTACCTCGAGGCCAACACCAAGGTAAGGGCGAGCCTGGTGCCCAGCGGGTTTCTCTGCCCTCCCCCCCTTCCCGCCTCATGCTCAGGACGCATCACGTAGAGCTCATTAGTCCAAGAAAACCTGCCCCGTGACCCCACCGGACTGATAGGACGGTTGTTACCCAGGCCCTGGCCACCACCCCTGCAGCACCTGTCAGCTGTCGGGCAATTTTCCCACTTGTTAGCACACTGCACGGAGACAGGTATTTTTGGGGACCTGCCCAGAAATCCCTGGGCGGGAAGAGTGGATGAGGGACCTCCCCGGGGTGCAGTGTCTGGAGACAGAACCCAGGCTTAAAGGGAGAGCCAGAAAAATCCCCCTGGATAACAAGAGCGCTGCTTCTGTTCTCCTGAAAACGGAAGTAAATGTGTGCAGTGATCTGCAAGGGGCCTCGGAGGACCGGGCGTGGCCGGCCGCCCCCCATTCCCGGTCCCTCTCGGAGTCTGGCTCAGAGAGCCTGGCGCTGACACGGGAGTGCTGGGACCCCCAGGAGAGGCAGACGCCTGTGTACCCCACACGCCTTGGCTCCCCCGAATCAGCAGAGACAGGACTGAGGCGTGGCGCAGGGGTGGGCAGCAGCGGGGGGGTGGGGGGCCAGATGGCGGGACCAGGCAGCACCCCTCCCAAAGCCCTGGGGACAAGGTCGCAAGTGAAGCCCGGCTCTGCCCCTGACCAGGCACCCGGCCTCAAGCTTTAGGGGTTAAGCAAGGGAAGAGCCCCCGGCTGGCTTAAGGGCACATCTTGGGCCGCCCACCCGGGAGGCAGGAGGGGCCAGCAGTCGGCTCTCCAGGGGGAGGGCGAGGCCCTCTCCACCCGTAGTTTGGGAAGGCTAGAGTCAGAGCTGAACGCTGGCAGCCGCCTTCCAGCACTCGCGAACAAGCACACGCTGGGAACAGCCACGACGAAAAGTCACCGCCATCTCTGCACTTCGGTTAGAGAAGTCTCCTGGGGAGATGCGCGTGGGAGGGACAGTCTCGCTCGAGTTTTTTAAAGACGTTTATTCAGACTCTTCGCCCCATCGTACGCACGTACAGAAGCCAAGGTGGGTAGGAAACTGCTCGAGGACGCGTGCCCAGCGGACAGCAGTGAAGGACACAGGAATGCGCGTCCCGCCGAGCCAAGTGCACCAGGCTGGGGGTGGCGGGACCCCTCCTCTGTCGTTAGGTAACACCTGTGATGATGTCCACGTCCCACGCTTGTATCCCCCCGCCCCCGACTCCGAGCAGTCGCTCGGGAGAGGCCGGGCACCGTCTCTGACGTGCACTCCAGGACTCCCACCGGCACCGTCCCTGCTTATTGGTCCCACGGCCCCCACCCCACGGGGACGTACAGGAGGCAGCTCGTGGGGCCAGGGGCCTCCCAGAACAAACAGACTGTCCCCAAAGCAAACAGGCAAAACGCAGAAATACGCAGCTCAGCACATTCCCAAGATAACCGGGCAGAGCACAAATTTTCAGGCACAAAATGACAATTTAGAGCATGTGAATATTTTGAGTAAAAGGAGACCAAATCCATCAACCGTTCAATCAGCAAGCTCTTAACCGTGGCAGGAGGCAGCCGCGGACCGACCACCAGTCCAAACTGCGGGTGGGATGTGAGCTGTACTGAGTACTCTTGGGGCAGGTGAGAGAACGGAAAATACCTCATTAATTCATCGTCCCCATGCCGGTTACTGCTGCTGGAACAGGCCTCTTACGTGGGCGCTGGCAAATCTGAAACTTTGCGTGTGGCTGCCATCTGGGGCTCCCGTGCCTGGCCCCGGGCTTTCAGATCCCCCCTAACCTGGGCTACAAGGATCCCCCTCGGGCGGCGCTGTGTGTGCAAGGAACAGCGATGTGCTGGCACCTGGAAGCCGGAGCTCACCTGCTGGCTTCCCGGAGGCGGCATTTGAGCTGGCTTCGGAAGTCGGGCGTCGCCTTGGTGAGTGCTGGTGGAAAGGAGCGTTCCGGGCTGAGCATAAGGTCAGACGCCCCAGGTTGGGCAGGTGAGCTCCCCTGCTGAAGCTCCCGGTGCTGCAAAGCCCCGCGGGGCACACGCAGCACGAGGGGTGACGAGCCGGGAAACTCGGCGCCAGGCAAGCCCAGCGGGACGGCAAGAAAGACCCACTGGACGGACACACTGCACAGACCGACTGGCCAACAGAAACGGCACCCGAGCGTCCACACCCCCAGTCAGCACAGAATTAAACCGCTCTGGTCAGGAGTCACGGGTGGCTGCACGTTTCCCAGCAGGGGGTCACAAGGGTGGCCCGAGCGAGGGCACAAGTTGGGGCTGCAGGGCAGGCTTCGGAGCGGGACGTCCTGGGACACAGAGGCCAGGCTGTGGGCAGAGGGGAGCTGCTGGGCAGCCCTTGCCAGAGAAGGCGGGATCCCGCCAAGGAGGGGCGGGCCTCCGGGTGAGACACCGCCGGGGCGGGGCGGTGGGGGGGAGGGGAGGGGAGACCTGGTAACCCTGCGGAGCAGCGGACAGGGCGGCGACGGGGTGACAGGAGGAGCTGGCCCTCACCTCACACTGATGGCCGACTGTCGGTTCTTACCAACCCCAACGGGGCAGGGGGTACTTCTCCTCACCGCCTCCGTCCTTCCTAAGGTGCCCTGGGACGACCTACGCTACTTGTTTGGAGAAATCATGTACGGCGGCCACATCACGGACGACTGGGACCGCCGGCTCTGCAGGACGTACCTGGCGGAGTACGTCCGGGCAGAGATGCTGGAGGGCGAGACCCTGCTGGCCCCGGGCTTTCAGATCCCCCCCAACCTGGACTACAAGGTGAGGGGGGCCCTCTCTCGGGGACACAAGCTCACCCTGTGACGCAACAGCAGCAAAGGGCAATGCTGTCCTGGCCGGCTCCGGGGGGCCAGCCTGGCGTCACAGACAGAGTATCAGTGATTGAGCAAGAAGGCCGGGACGGCTTGAAACACAGCCTCTGGGGAGGGGGCGTGGAGGCTTCGTTCATGTGGCTGGGGTGGGGGTGTTAGAGAACCAGTGGGGTTGGTACAGAGGGCAAGGCGTGGGCGGAACATTCTGGTCAGAAACGCTTCGTCAACGGCGGACACAGGTTCCTTGGCAGCCCTGTTCACCGACCACCCCTCTGCAGGGTTACCACGAGTACATCAATGAGAACCTGCCCCCCGAGAGTCCCTACCTGTACGGCCTGCACCCCAATGCAGAGATCGGCTTTCTGACAGTCACCTCAGAGAAACTGTTCCGCACGGTCCTGGAAATGCAGCCCAAAGAGACCGACTCAGGAGCAGGCACCGGAGTATCTCGGGAGGAGAAGGCAGGAGTCTCAACACGGCGCCCAGCGGCAGAGAAGGGGCGGGGCCCAAAATCTGGGGTCGGAAAGTGCGTCCCCAGAAAGCGGGCTGGGGCTGCGAGCCGGCTGACAGGCCCCAGTGGGGCCAGTCCCTGGGCGGCCTCCCCCACTCATCCTCTAACGTGGCTGAACTGGCCCATGAGCGGCGAGGGGGGAGCTCACCAGTCTGGACGCCTAACAGTCCCTCCCCATGAGCTCAGAAGACCACAGTGGGCTCGCCCCAGTAACGCAACCCAGACAAAGTAAGACCTCTCCCTGCACTCCCCCTTGCCTTCTCGTGTGCAATCGGCACGTTTACGCTGCTTAGGAAATCCTGGACAGGTTCTGGTAACGGGCAGCTAAGTAGGGGGCTTCCCAGTAAATAGACCGAATTCTGGATCGCAAGACCCTCGATGCTGTGAGGCCTCAGGACCCTTTTCTTGGTGTGATGACTGACACCACACATCTCCCGACCGCAGTGGGGTACGTGACCCCGTGCGGGCCACTCCTGGACAGGGTGTGACCACGCGGTCCCCAGAGACCGCCTACACGGCAGACACGGTCAGATGACCTGACATTCGGGAATGTCTGAAGGCACCAGGCTAGGGCGGTCTGCTGCCCCCGTGGCCAGAGTCCCATGGTGTTGACGATGGGACCCAAATAGTCAAAGCCTGTCGGCCAACATCCCCTCTTCTCGTCAGATGTGTGGCTGCACCTCTGTGACCCTGCTGTTCAGACACACCCCCCCCCCCCCCAGCGCCCTTTGCTCCAGGGGTCCTAGCCGTGTGCGTGCAATGCAGGCTCCCTGACCTGGACGCCGGGGGTGGGCCGGCAGGTGCGTGCAGTGACGGGGCTTGTCGGGGACTGACCTCTAGGTGAAGGCCGTGCTGGAGGAGATCCTGGAGAAGGTCCCGGAGACGTTCAACATGGCCGAGATCATGGCGAAGTCAGCCGAGAAGACCCCGTACGTGGTGGTCGCCTTCCAGGAGTGCGAGAGGATGAACATCCTTACCAACGAGATGCGCCGCTCACTGAAGGAATTGAACCTGGGGCTAAAGGTAAAACACACGGGTCAGCCGGGACCCAGGGACGCGACTTCGGAGGCAGGCTGGTGCCGCAAGCTGACTCACCTCGCGAGGCGGCTGCGGGACGCGGGGGCAGGGGCGGGGACCGGCCCTGGGCGCTAGCGAAGTACGGTCTCCTCTTGGTTCCCTGGTCCTGAGCTGCAGGCCTGCCAGGCCAGGGTGGTACACACCGGGGCTCCGTGCCAAACTGCTTTCTCTCGAGGGCCCCTGGTACGGCGGTAAGGGGGGACGGTCGGGGGGGGGGGGGCGGGGGAGACAAGGTGTGTGACCGGCCAGGTCTGCATGCCTACCAGCGCCCTGTCCGTTTGTCCCTTAGGGGGAGCTGACCATCACGACCGACATGGAGGACCTGTCCGTGGCTCTGTTCTATGACACTGTGCCCGACACGTGGGTGGCCCGGGCCTACCCCTCCATGATGGGCCTGGCGGCCTGGTTTGCCGACCTGCTACTCCGAATCAGGGTAAGGACCGTCTCCGCGAGTCACAGCAGGCCCGGCCCGCCCCACCCCAGGCCTCCGGGACTGTGGCTGAGAGAGGGGTGGGAAGGGGCGGCCGTGGGCCCCGCCAGAGGCCCCCGCCGGCCTGGCCCGTGTCACAGCAGGGCTGGACGGGCCTGGCCCACGCCACACAGATGCCTGACAGTGCAGGCGCTTCCTGCAGCAGGGAGGAAACAGCGGGTCCGAGGCGGGGGCAGCTTCCATAGACCGACACAGCCCTTTCCGCCACAGCCCAAAGACCCAGGGGGAACCCGTCGGGGAGCCGGCTCATCAAAGCCTCCTTCAGGCCCCCAAGTTGTCCTCAAAGGTTGAGCCCCCCCCCCCCACCCAACGCCCCTCTTCCCGTTCCATTTTAACCGGAGTCGGCGGGTACCGCTGTGGCACAGGAAGGAGGCCGGGCCTCACTGACCCATCTGCGTGGCTCGGGAAGGTCCGGGAGTCACCCCGATGGCGTACTCCCACCAGGAGCTCGAGGCCTGGACGACGGACTTCGCCCTGCCCACCACCGTGTGGCTGGCCGGCTTCTTCAACCCACAGTCCTTCCTCACGGCCATCATGCAGTCCATGGCCAGGAAGAACGAGTGGCCCCTGGACAAGATGTGTCTGTCCGTGGAAGTGACCAAGAAGAACCGGGAGGACATGACGGCCCCGCCCCGAGAGGGCGCTTACGTGTACGGGCTCTTCATGGAAGGTAAGGGGGATGCCGCTCCTGCTGGGCTGGAGGAGAGGCAGTGGCTGGAGGGGCGGGTGGGCCCGAGGCCCGGCGCCGGCCGGGGTTGGTGGCACGGCTCTGACGGCACGCTCAGACGACAGTCTGGAGCCCGGTTCCGCTTTGCCAAAAGCGGCGTGAGCACCTGTTTCAAGGCAGCGTGGGGCGTGGCCCCCACAGGACAGCAAGAAGCAGGCAGCCCCGGGGCAGCCAGATGTCCGGGGGCGCCAGCCACCCCGTCTTGCACCCGCTGAGGCCGCCGGGCAGCCCCGTCCCTCAGACCCGTGGAGCTGAGTGGCAGCTACCGCACCACAGACCTCCGGCCCACGCAGCGACTCACGTCGCCCCCTCACCTAGGGGGTGCAGGGCTTGGCCAGCAAGGGCTCGGGGCTCCCCGGTCCCCATATCAGAGACAAGCACAGCAAGAGTCGCTCTACATGTTTATTTTGGAATTACAGACAGGAAATACAAACACCATTAACAGGGTGAGTAGAAACAGAGCAGTCTGGTTAAAGGCAAATGAAAGTTCCGTGTGCACATACATGTAATCACGTGCACTGTGCGTGCACACGTAGGCTAGACGCTACATATGAAGGGCATCGGGGAACGTTAATCTCCCGTAACATTCAGCTGGAGGTACGATTTCCTGCCACCGAAATTAAGAAGGCTGACGGGTAGGTTCTGGAAACACCACAAATGTAAACGGGTGGCCCCGAGAGCTTTAGGCTGAGCTGTCCCTCAGAGGCACGTGGCGGGGTCCCGGGGGGCACCGCGTGTACCGCATCCCATCCCGGGCCTCCGCTCACGGCTCCGCTACCAGCCACCCCTGTGCCAGTCCAGCCCCGGCACCCCGCCGGCCCCCGGTGTGGCTCACGGCCAGCACACCACACGGCGCCCGGGCACGACCCCACGGGCCCCCCTGACCTCGCTGCGCTGTCCTGCAGGAGCTCGCTGGGACACCCAGACCGGAGTCATCGCCGAAGCAAGGCTGAAGGAGCTGACGCCAGCCATGCCCGTCGTCTTCATCAAGGCCATTCCTGTGGACCGCATGGAGACCAAGAACATGTATGAGTGTCCTGTGTACAAAACACGCATCCGCGGCCCCACCTACGTGTGGACCTTTAACCTCAAAACCAAAGAGAAGGCGGCCAAGTGGATCCTGGCGGCCGTGGCCCTGCTCTTACAGGTCTAGCCTGGCTGGCTGGCTGGCTGCCTGCCTGGGGCCTGCAGCAGGCCCCCTGCTTCCCCGGGGCCAGATCCGAACCCCGACTTCAAACGGACAACAGAAGCTCAATCTTGCAACGGCCACTGATTTTTATCGAAACTGCAGGTTGCTTTTTGTTCTAACTAACCCAGGCTCTTTAGAACCACGGAAACGTGGCCTAGCCAGAGGGAGGGGGCAGCGTGGAAGAGTGGGGCACGGGCTGGATTAAAACAGCAAAGTCACTTAGCTGTGCTTGTCTGATTCACGGGGGCCGGCCTGCAGCTCAGCACCGGGCAGCCACCAGGGGCCTGGCACGGGCTTGGGGGTGAGGCCCCAACCCCCAGATCCCGACCTGCCGGAGGGCCGTCGGGTTTGTCTTCTCCCACAAGCGGCACACAGGCTTTGGGGGCGGCGGTCACGCCCTCTGGCCTGAGGCTACACGCACACCACCCGCCAGTGAGGGGACAGGGTGTTCCCTCCCAGGAGCTGCCACCTCCACACAGTCCCCTTCTCCCGGAGACACGGAACCTCTCTGGGTTATGACAAAGCCCCTCCCGTCGCCGGAGTCTGGAGACCTGCCACTCCAGAGGCCACTTCTCCCTCAGGCGGAGCTGCACCTGCCCGCTTTCTAAACCGTGGGAACAGCACATACCAAACATGGACGCCGGGCTCCCCCTCGGAGGGCCGAGTCCTCAGAAGTCACTCACGTGTCATTTCCACAATAGCGGAGTCCACGGGTCCCTTCTTGGCGGACTCGGCACTTCCTTTCCTCCTGCCCTGGGGTCCCCTCCTCCCCGGGGGGGATTCGGCCTCCACCGCCTAACTGCGAGCCGGGGCCGGGGAATCCTGGCTTCCAGACAAGTGAGGCCCCCCCACCCCCGCGGTGAACCGCGATCCAGGGGACGCTCACGGCAGGGGACGCGGGAAGGCCGATATCCCCGTCCCTTAAGACAAGCCCTCAGCCTGTGTTTCAGGCCTTTGAACTTGTCCAGGGAGACAGGACTAAGAACCGTCCCCCCAGGCACACAGCCTGCTGCACACGGCGGGGGTGGCCGGGCTGGAACGACCCAGCTGACACCACAGGCCTGGACCTTCCGTGGCTGTTCCGGCTATGTGAGCGGGCTGCCCTTTGGGGCTGGCTGGGGTAGCGGCACAGACAGGACGGAGTGAGGAGCCAGAAAACCGGGGCCACGGGGAAGGCAGCCAGGCGGGCCGGCAGACCCCAGAGAAGATGGTCTCCGGGGAAGCCCAGAGGCCAGCGCTCAGGCTCAAATGCGGAGCAAAGGGAGCCCTCTGGGAGTATCTGGCTTTAGGCCAGGTCCCATCTGATCCTGAAGTTTCGTGGAAACTTTTTTCCAAGCATTCTCACCAGAGCCACAGGAGTGGAGACCCCCAGAAGACCTAACTCAGAGGGCGACAATTCACAACGGCCCTGGGGCCCGGGAGCTCACAGAAGAGGGAAAACTGCCCATCAAATCCTCCCGCGGGGACTGAGGGTCCAACCCCTTTGGGGCCGCCCCTCAAGGCAGGCAGGACTCTGGGCCACCGGACCAGGCTGCCGGGCAGCCACTCTGCTGACCAGGAGGGGTCGCTGCTGCCCTTCGTGTCGGAGACAGAGGGCCAGGGAACCAGAGGGGGCGCCGGAGGGCCAGAAAGCCGGCCACTTCTCAGACTAGAGAGAAAACTAGTGGCCACCAGGCAACTCATTTTTAATCCCCGGTAATAATCCCCAAATGGGAAGGTTTTCCAATTTGCCTTTAGAGCCTGAAATAAAACAGCAATTTATTCCACACGTATTGTGGGTAGCCAACAAAATTATCTCCCAACTTTCCAAGAGATGATTCACCTTTGGGTTGCAATCTGGTGCCGGGGTGGGGGGGACAGGCTAGAAGCCCGCCCTGCGTCTGAAGGTGCCAGCCTACAGCGCCCCCCTCTGCACCAAGCCCCCACCTCCTAGGGGACCGGAGGGGCTGGCGGAGAGTGCAGGGCTGGGGGGGCCCAGAGCTGTCTTGAGGGAATTAACAGAGACAAAGGGAGCAGCTGAGTGTGGAGGGCACAGGCTCGATTGCTCAAGCCAGGCTGTGGCACAATGTTTACTCTGGTCCCACAGAATCTGCAGGAATGTGAACGCTGTTTACCGAAAGCCTCTCTCCAAACAGAAACCCAGCGCCCTGGCACATTCTTTTGGCTTCTCTAGTCTAATTGTCCCACAGGACAATTTAATAACTAGTATGAAGGCAAACAGTGTTAACTGATGTGCCCCCGCCCCAAAGCAGCAGAGCCACGGCCCGACCCGATTCCCAAACACGACTCCCACCCACTGAAGCCTGCACGTCTGCCCGCCCTGGGGAGGGGGAGGGGGGAGAGGGGAGGGGAGAAGGGCTGCAGATGCTCTCGGTCTAAGACGAGGCGCCAGAGCGCCCCGTGCACACAGCCAGAGTGTAGATGAGGCCGGCCTTCCAGAACCCACGAAGGTGACCGCCAGCACCAGCAAAGGAGACACATAAAGGTGCTTCTGGGGCAACACGCAGCAGTGGAAAGCAATCTGTCCCCCCGCAAAGGATGGGCCGCCAGACCCTGGGGCTGAAAGGCCTTCTCTCAGGAAGGCCTCTCTGTGCAAAAGGTTCAAGCACCTGGAGATGAAGCGATTGGGCAGCAAGGTTTTGCAATCTGCTCCTGAAGACAAGTGGGGGCGGGGGCGGGACCTTGGCCTTTGACAAATCTACGCAACAGGATGTGAGTTTCAAAGATGCCCCGCTGTGAGGTGTTTAGAGCAGATCCAATAAAAAGGGGGTTCATTCATTTGCAAAGAGAAAAACCTGAGGGGAACCCACAGATGAAAGGAGGCTTGGCTGACAGTCACCGCACAAGTGTGGACCTTAACCGGAACTTCAAACACATGGAAAAACCTTAATGAAATAAAAATACTTCTAAGACGACTGCAACTGTGAACACCTTCAGGGTATCTGATGACACTAAGGGATTCCAGCTAATGTCTCAGGTGCCACACTGGTGTCATGTTTGGGGCGGGGGGGGGGGGGGGGGGGGGGGGGGTTTGTTTTTTTAATAAGAGACACAACATCTAGGAGGAAGGGAATGGCAATATACGTGCATTCTTTAGGAACATGGGCCAGTACGTAAATATCAAAAAACAAAACCAGATAAAAGAGTTAAAAGTGGCTGCGGGGGAGGGGGAGGAGGAGGGGGAGGGGAGCGCAAGAGGGCAGGAAACAGCTGCAGTCTGTCAGTTTTCTAGCCGTGCTTTCTAAATCTGTGTATTATGTGAATAAAATTAAAAGTAATTAAGATAGAGGAAAAACGGAATGATGCAGTTAAATGCGAGGTGGTCTTAATGGCAGAAATGTGGCTCCAGCACCCAAGGGAGCCGCTGCCGCCCGAGCCCCACTCCCCCTTCCCTGCACCCCCACACCCGGGGCCGGTCCCATCCGGGGCGTCTGGGGGCGAGGGCAGGCTCCCTCGGGAGAGGCCCCCCCCCTCTACCGGCAGCTGCACCCGCCAGGCCCCCCGCCTGGCCTCCCCGCAGCCCCGCTCGCGGCCGCCTGAGGACACAGCCCACGGCTCCGGGCACCAAGCGGCAGCCTCCGTCCCTAGATCCCTAGTGGCAGGCTCCTCCTGAGTGGGCACGGCGTGTCCGGTCTCCGAGCACCCCTCCCGCTGCCGTCGCCCGGCCCCGCTCCGTGCCGCCCAGGCCGCCTCACCTACGTCCGGGCTTCGAAAACCTGGATGGCGACCATGGTGACCCGAGAGACGGAGCCCTCGGGCCCCCCGCGAGGGGTCCTGGGAACCCCCCCCCCCAGGCCGAGGCGGAAGCCACCAGCCCCCCACCCCCCCACCCCCGTGGCCTCGCCGGGCAGCACCTGTCCGTCCTCAGAAGAAGTTCTTGATCAGCGGGGTCACCATCTTTACCCACAGCTTCACCTGCCGACTCGGCTGCTCGAAGGTGGCAGATGATACCACGCCTGAGCACAGGTAGAGCTGCTCCTGCTCCTGAGGAAGACGAACAAACCATCAGGGCCTCCCGCGGCGCGGGACGGACGACGCGACATGTGGAGCCCCCCCGGGGGCGGGAGGGGGACGCTGGCCCGTGGGCCACCCCTTCCCTGGCAAACAAGCCCGGGAGCCCCGGCTTCTATGCTTTGGGAACGCACGGGTGTATGGAACAGGCGACACGGAGGGAAGTACAGCCGGTAGGAAAAATACTTGCAAGTGACCCCACTAAACGAGGTCACTAAACGAGGTAGGACAACTCGCAGGCACGATTTTTAATTTTAACTTTTTAGGACTTTTTAATTTTTTTTAACGTTTATATTAATGTTTGAGACAGAGAGAAACAGAGCGCTGAGCGGGGGAGGGGCGGGGGAGACACAGAATCCGAAGCGGGCTCCAGGCTCCGAGCGGTCAGCACAGAGCCCGACGCGGGGCTCGAACTCCTCAACCGCGAGATCGTGACCTGAGCCGAAGTCGGACGCTCCAGCGACTGAGCCACCCAGGCGCCCCTCAAAGACACGAGTTTTAAACGGGACGGTTTTTCTTTTCTCAAGTCAGCAAAAAGTGGCTTTGTGATATCGTGACCCTGTGCCGACAAGAGGTCGAGGAGACAGGCGATCTCGTGCAACAGGTACGAAAGCCTTAGGAAGCTCTGCTTGCAAGAATTTATGCCAAGAAAGGGGCCCCTGAGTGACTCGATCAATGAAGCGTCCCACTCTTGATTCCAGCTCAGGTCACGATCTCACAGTTCGTGAGACTGCGCCCTACATCGGGCTCTGCGCGGACGGTGCGGAGCCTGCTTGGGATTCTCTCCCTCCCTCTCTCTCTGTGCCTCGCACACTCGCTCTGTCTCTCTCTCAAAATAAACGTTTGTTTTTTTTTTTAAAAAGAATTTATCCCAAGAAAATAACTATGCACTCAAGATTTTTGTATGCTGATTATCTGTCACAGCAACATTCATGAATAGGGGAAAAACTGGAAACCACCTAAATGTCCAACACCAACTAGTCAAATATAATAAACCCCCAAGACAAACCAGCATTCACCACGATATAATCGTGTTCTAGAAGAACGACACAGAATATAATCCTAATGTCATTAACAAGAAACAAGCTATGCCTCTCACAGGCACAAAAAATGAGAGGGAATCCTCAGAATGACTTCCATGGACGGAGGAGGAGGTGTCTTCTAAGTTTTCTTCACGTCCACGATGAATGTTTACTTTATATTTAAAAACAAATTAAAAAACAAAGAAGCCTTCTCTTAAGCTGTGCTTAGAATCTTTGAGAGGAAGCTTTTTTTTTTTTTTTTTTTTAAAAACAATACACCCTCCAAGTCCTGTGTTCCCATTAATAAGGTATTTGAAGAAGCAGCGGGAAAGTGACCCTGACTGCTTCCACCACTCAGGGCTGAGAGAGCGATCCCTCTCTGGACCTTGCATCACTCCGTCTAGAAGACACCAACTTCATCATAAGGACCGACTATCCCGCAACATCATAAGGACTGGACCGACCGGCCTCGAAGGCCCCGCCCGCTGTAGCAGCAGGGGGCACCAGAGGGAGCTCGAGGAGGGCACAGCCCACGGTGCCAGGGAGCTCACGCTCCCTTCCCGGGGGCAGCGACGCCCCAGCGAGAGCAGGGCAGAGGACACCTCACCCTCCAGAACACGAGGAAGCTCTGGGAAGTGTCCACGTGGAGGGCTGCGCAGACCCGGGGCCCCAAGTGCATTTCTCCTGCATGGTTTTCAGGCTCACGGCCTTCGCCACATGGGGCAGGGCACGGGCGGCACGACTACGCCGGGTGGGCTCTTCTAGGACAGCTCTCACCCTCGGGCCTCCTAACGGCAGCAGCGAGGGCCCCAGTCTCCAGCTGGACGTGCCTGCCAGAGCCGCCTGCTGCCCGGAGGGCCGGTGTGCAGATGTCTCCACAGACCCAGCTTTGTGTGTTCAGATGGATGCTCAGCCAAGAGTTCAAGTAAATTACCAGAAACACTTAAGTTTCCTCATAGACCCCACAACGGGGCTGGAGAAGGAAGTCAGCTGATCAAGGTCACAATGCTGTTCAAGGGAGTCTTTCTTGGGTCACAAGTGGTAAACCGTGTTCTCTGAACAAAACCAGGAAGCTTTCGGTTTTTATCGTGCGTACTAAGTCAAGGGAGGGACTTCGGATTCTGATAAAAATACCTCTCTATTCCCAAGGCCCAGCGTGCTACAAATAGGACCCTTCCCAGTATCCCAAGGAGAGCGGGGACATGGGCAGCCGGGGTTTTCGGGACTTTCTGGGCTGTGGGGCCACTGTATGGCTGGGCAGCCCCAGGATCAGGCACTATACGGGCCACCTGGCAGGGTGGGGGGAGGGGGGCGAAGTCCCAGCATGCAGGCATACAGGTGGAACTGCCTAGAAATGAGTCTCTGCACTCCAAAGCCACAGAAATCAATGTGCCCCTGAGGAAGGGAAGAGCTAAGAGCTGCAACAACCCTCCCACAACCCAAAGCCCCTGGGATTCAGGTTTGGGAAGAAAAGGAAAATATCCCAAATATGTCATTTGGGGAAAGAGCTGCTGACCGCAACCCGCCCGGCTTTTCTCAAGATCCAGGATGTGGGTTCAATCCCCTTCCTTGGGCAGTGGTGAGGGGGGAGCGGCCAGTACCAGGACCCTGGGCACAGGCCTGGGGGACGCGCCCCCACAAATCAACCCAGATTGTGGAGAACTTGTCCCAGCCCGAGGCCAAGTTCACACCCACAACTCTGTGCTGACCTAGGGCGGAAGTTCACGCAAGTCCAGCAGACCCCGCCGGGGTGCGGCCCTGCCCCTCTCACACCAGTGGCCCCGACTGGAGCTTCAGCTCTGAGGCTTCCTCATTTTCTGGAAGCCTCACGGTAGCAAGAAACCTGCTGAGCAGATCGGATTCCGCACCGGCCACCCAGAACACAGCCACCGCCACTTCCTCTCGCCCCTGGTCGCAAAGGCCTTCCCGGCACCAAGGCCCCACTGGCCGCTGACAGGATTCCCAGATGGCAGAAGGCAGGTCCCAGGGAACAAGGCAGTTACCGTTTCCTTGTCCAGCAACAAAGGCTCCAACCGTTTCGCAACACTAATTCCCAAACACTGGAGAATAAAAGCTTAACAAAGTCAATAGCCGAAGCTTCTGAGGTCTGGCCTACAGCAGCGTTATCTGTATTCCTATGACTCAGGAGGGAAGCTGGCACCTTCCATGGAAAGGCTTTGCTGTAAAGGTCACAAATTCACGAGCCCACAGCACCGCCCTGGTCTCCCGCACAGGCACAGCGCTGGCGCTCTCCAAAGTCCAGCAGCACTGCCACAGGCAGGCACAGAGTCCCACAAGAGCACCAGGGAATGCTCAGGAACTTTCTGTTTTCCTCTGAATGTAAAATGAAATATTACACCACAGAAGGAGGGCCAAGACAGCTGCTGACTCTTTGGGAACCACCCTGCGACCTGCCCCGGTGAGGAAACCAGGTTCTCCCCACTGCTGCTTCGGGCCCGAGCCGGCCGGCAGCACGGGGCCCAGGGTCTCCAACCCCAGCTCAGGACAAAGGGCTGCTCTCCCCCTTCCAAGTGGGTCTTCCAAGGGAAGCAGGAGGATCCTCGATGGGCCACCTGTTCCCGATGGCCAGCATACCCCGTGCCGAACCACCAGAGCACGCCCCACCCTCCATGCTCAGGACAACGCTGGCCTCTCGTCACGGACAGAGGAACAGAAGCCCTGTCCCGGCTGCGAGCACGAGGAAAATAGCACAATGGTTCCAAGACGCCGAAAGTCCCCGAGGAAAAGGGGGCCTGTTCTGCCAATCGCCATCCCCCTGCCGGGGGGGGGGGGAGCTGAAGCAGCCAAGGGTTTCTGCTGGGTCCCACACATCGCCCACCTCCAGACTCTGCAAACACACCACGAGGGAACCCCGCTGCTGGCTGGCACACTTCCAGACCCTCCCCATCACCTCCTGCGCCTTCAATCCCAAGCCAGAGCACTACCAAAGGAAACCACCGGGGAGTGAGACGGAACCCAGGTGATCGGTGCACAGGGACGCTAGGGCGTATGAACCTAGGAGCAGGACTGTCCAAGCCCTGGCAATGACTCAGTTCTCCACGAAGCCCCTCTGCACTGGCACTCAGGGCTCCTTACGAGCTCTGCCTCTTCTCTGCGTCCCCTGGCAGAGACACTGACTCCCGGAGTACCCTTCCTGCCTGTGTGGCAAGCCTTCCTGCTGAGGCTGCTCGCCCGAGGCCCCGGGGCCCGAGTGAGCCTGGCTCCTCCCCCTGGTGGCCCTTCACACGGACGTGCGTTCTTACAAGAGGCTGGGGACCACAAGGGATTCCTAATCTGCGTCCATGTCCCAGTGAGAAAACAATGCTCTCCTCCCGCACTGAAAGGATCCCCCCGGGGCTGTGGGGTAGGGGCCCCTCTGGGGAGCGGCCACATCTCAGGGCGGCCCCGCAGCAGGTTTCTCTCGGGACCGCCACCAGCAGACTGGGAGGACTCGCTTCTTTCTCACGCGGGAGGCGATGGCGGAGACGGCTCTCGGGGGACCCGGTGAGGTGAGCAGGGCCGAGCACCCAGCTACCCACCCCTCGCCCCAGGAAATCCCACTCGTCCCAACCAACCTGGTGAAGCTGCTGCTGCAGGGCCCGGCTCTCCGTCACTATGGCGATCTGGGCCTCCAGGTCCCGGTGAACTGACCTGTACCCAAAATTAGGAGAGCCAATCAACGTGAGGCAGGGCAGGCTGCTCCCTGCCAGGTACAGCCAGAGGCCTGCAGGGAAAAGGAAACGTGCAGACAGGAAATGAGCATCTGCTGAGAGCCTCTCCATGCTTCGCTTCGTTCAACCTAAGGGAAAAGCAGCCCTGCCGGGAAGGAGCGGTCGGGCAGGACGTGCTCTCCGCCCGGGCGCTGTCAGGAGGGCAAGGACCCCCGGCGTTCCCAGGAGGCCGCCTCCTCCTCTCTTGCCCAAGCACGGCGAGAAGTGGGCTCTCCAGGGAACCCCGAGGCCGCTGCTCAGGTTCCGCTCTCACGGCCCCGTGCGGCAGCCCCTCCCGGAGACCTCAGGGCCCCTAGGCCCCCCTCCGAACTGCCTCAGCCACATCTTGGCCACTGAGACGCGGAACCCACCCTGGCCAGAGGCTCCACGGTCCCACCACGAGCACTGAGGGGACGAAGTAAGTGCACCAGAGTCCAGTCCGTACCTGCTTCTCGGGAAAGACACCCCCCCTGTGCTAAGAAGGTGGACGAGGGAATGGTGGCTCATCCACCCAAGCCTGCAGGCGCGGGGCTGTCCCACGCGTGTGACAGAGGCTCTTGATAAGCACAGGTTACTCCGTTCTGCACCCCTTCCCACCTAGGGACACGCGATTCTCCGACTCAGGCTGCCGACACACCACGCCCAAAGGGACACCGGAAGTGAGTGCCTGCTGGGGACCCGGGGACATCCAACCAGACAGGCAAAGCCCACGAGAGGCCAGCAGAGGAGAGAGCCCAAGAGGCGCCGTAAGCTTCCGTCCCACCCCAGAGAACACTGCTCCCCCTATCTTGCCAGGAGATGAGCCAGCCGACGGCACAGCCAGAGAAAAGGCCGGGCACAGGATGAGGCGATGGGGGGTACAGGGTCCTGCCTCGTCAGACAACAGGCAGGTCTTCCACTGTGTCCTCCCATCCCGAGTCCCAAGGCCTGCCTGGACGGCCCAGTGCCCATCACAACTACTTCTGAAAAGACTGTCCCAAACCTGACCTCCCCGGGACATCTACTGCCCTAGACTTCCTTCCTCCTACGCGACCCCAGTCCTGGGTCTGGCCCCCGTCTTTTCCTGCACGTTACACCCAGGACGCTCAGCCCAGAAAACCCAGCCCAACATCCGGTGCCCAAGTTGGCCGCGGCTCCCCCGCAGGGTTCCCCTGCTCAGGGCCAGCCTCCTCACACCCTCCCACCGCCGCTGGTCCCTCCTCTGCCAACACGGCCCTTTCAAAGGGCCCACGGGCGCGCATGACCATCGTGAGCGAATCAACGACGTGTACTACACGCCAAGGAGCCTAAAATAGAAGGCCATTTCCTAATTCTCACTCAGAGCAAGAGCATTTCCAAGAATATCTTGGGTAAGAGATGACGGTGCTCTGCTGCCTGTTCCTGTAATGTGCTCGACCCTCCCCCCGGCCCCCCCACACACAGGGGCCACATCAAAGCTGCTCGCCTGCCTGTATCGCTCAGGCAACTGCACCGTCCCATGGGGCCACTGCCGCACAGGCAACCACTCGGCTCCCCTTATCTCGTGTCAAGAGACCACGGGGTGGGCCAGATGCCCAGCGAGGTCCACTGGAATGGCTGTGCCTCGGCCACTGCAGTTCTGGCTCTCTGCCTACGCCAGGCTCCGCCTCCCCTGCCCCTCCTCTCCACGCAGCCTGGAGCTGGGGGGACAGGGCCAGGGACAGAGGAAAGGCCGCCTGCCATTGCTGTTCCAACTCTTGTGATGGGCTCAGAAAGACTGAAAGGCACCGGGACTGCTGAGTGCCACCCATCCAGCTGGCTCTCCCAAGCCCACTCTGATGGGACAGGGCCAGTGAGCGGTAGGGAGGCCCGACCCCAGCTAAGGCTGATGTGAACCAGGCCATCCTGAGTGTATCCATCCAAGGCTCCTGGACTGCAGGGTCCGGCGGGGAAGGCCGACAGGACCCGGTCCTGTGTGTACTTTTTATTCCTGAAATCTGCCTAAACGTAGACGGCTTCCTCCTGAGGCAACCTAGGGGCCAGCCATGGGAGGTGGGCGGCCCATCCCCGGCCCCCTCCGACAGCTCCTCGTGCCCGCCACCGCTCCCCAGCCTGCTTTCACTACCGGCCCCTGAAGAGCTTCCGTAGACCCGTTTTTCCTAATCGCCAACCCCGAAAGCTCTCTTGTTCTCTGATGAAGGGGAGCACGCAGCCTGTGACCGCCCCACCACCTTCCTCTGTAGGCCCACGTGGACCAGCATAAAGACCACAGATGGCAAGGCCCCGCTGTACCCGTGCCCCAGGGGCTCAGGACGCAGCCCCAGGAACAGCCAGCCCCTCTGGGTGCAAAGCTCCACAAGGCGGATGTCTAACCCCTGGGCCAGGCCCCCAGGACAGTGGGAAACTTTCATTCGGGCAGGAGCTACAGCGGGTGCATCCCTGCTCCGGGCCTGAGCGGGGGAGGGGCGGGGGCTCAGGGCACTTCCCAGCAGGGCCATGAGCCTGTTATCAAGGCCGGGGCTTGACCTTTGCACTAAACACCAATCACTCTACGACCTACCACACTCTGCAGCCGAAGGGACCACACTGACAGCACAGAGGGGACTGGCTGGGGACGGTCATCAGGCCCTGAGAGAGCATCCTGGGGGGGGGGGGGGGGGGGGACACGCAGATGACTGGACTGAGACCCAAGGCTACTGCTGGCTCTAGGCTCTAGAAGGAGAACCCCTACTCCCCCCACCCCCACCGCCCCTGGGGCCACCTCTGCTGCTCTGCCTGCACCTCCAGTCCCTTCAGCACGCGGTCCCAGCATCGTGCCACAGAGTAAACCTGGTGACTTGATGGCTCCCACGGTGCTCACTCACCGAGCCTCTGGGCCTTCCTGATGGGCCCCGGCCACCTGCCAGCCTCACCGCCCCCCACGGCCGCCCCCCTCACTCGTCATGCCTCTCGAGGTCTCGGGGCTTCACATTCCTGCTCCCTCTGCCCGGACCCTTGGGCCGGGGACTGCGTTCAGTGTCCCGTCCACAGAGAGGCCTTCACGACACCCCCATTTAACAGATCTGTTCCCTCCCCTTGCTCTGGTCTTCTCCATAACCCTCTCCACCACTGGACATTGTATCTGAATAGAGTCATCGGCCCATTATTTGTTTCCTATTAAACCAGACATCCTGAGAGGACAGGGGCTTTGTCTTGTCCCCAGTGACTTATTCCCAACCTCAAATGCTGCCTGGCACACAGCAGACACTCAATAAATATTTGTTTAAACAAATGAGGCCGAAAGTGCATCTTCTGACACATGATGATGAAGTACAAAAAGCTCTGAGTTCTAAAGCGAGAGCTCAGGAACGCTTCTGAGTATCACTCCAAGGAAACATTTTTTTTTAATCTTTTTTTTTACATTTATTTATTTTTGAGAAACAGAGTGAGACAAAGCGTGAGCGGGGCAGGGGCAGAGAGAGAAGGAGACACAGAACCTGAAGCAGGCTCCAGGCTCTGAGCAAGCGGTCAGCACAGAGCCCGACGCAGGGCTCGAACCCACGAACCGTGAGATCGTGACCTGAGCCGAACTCGGACGCTCAACCGACTGAGCCACCCAGGCGCCCCAAAAAATTTGAACTTATGCACCCCTCCTTCATCTCTGCCACAATATTTGGCAATAAATTTCAGAGGCTCTCAGACCCGTATAAAAATAACAGGGAACAGGAGACATCACAGCCTTGCGCTCAGAGGAATAAGCACCCGCCTGTTACACTCCGGGCCACAAAGAGGCTGTCTGCCCTGGTGTGCACCTGCCGGCACCCAGGTGAGACACACGTGCCCTGGGCACACAGGGCGCGGCTGCCCGGCCTGCTCTGCAAGCTCACCTTTGGGCACTAGGCCAACCGGCAGCCTGTCGGGAAAGCAGTAAAAATAGTGACAATTCTCACAATCATTAACAGATTCCTCTGTCAGCAGGAGCCAGAAATCTCTTAATCCCACGGCCCTGCCCCGCCCTAGCCACACACCATGCTCTCAGTGCTAGGATACCACACCCAGATGAAATCGAAGGCGATACCTCAAAACTCATTTTCTGATCCTGCCCCTGAAATGTCCTCCGGCGTGGACGTGGCCCCTGCCCGACGGGGCTGCGGCAAGGCCGGGGAAGCCGCGTGCCTCTTGCTCCAGCCAGAAGCCCCACAATGGGACAGCAGATCAGGCCACTCCCCTGCTGGAAGCGGGAGAGGTGAGAAGCAGGCCACACACACACACGGCACCCTCACTCAGGCACCCCTGGGGCTGCTGCCTCTCCAAGACCTCAAGAGGTTAGCTTGTTGGCACGGCACGTGGCCCATCCGGTGCTGACGACCGCCGAGAAGGCCACTCTGCACCCGGCCCCTGTACCCCACTCTCCACCAGGATCGGGTTCCAAAGGGGAACCCCTGTAGCAGCCGAGGTGTCCTTCGGTAGGTGGGTGGAGAAATAAACTGTGGTCCGTCCAGACAACGAATGTTACTTAGCACTAAATGCCAAGAGCTGTGAAGCCACGAAAAGACGTGGGGTTTAAGAACCTTAAACGCACCTCACTAAGTGAAAGAAGCCAGTCTGAAAAAGCCACGGGCTGTGTGATTCCAACTGTATGACATTCTGGAAAAGGTGAAAACATGGAAACAGTGAAAGGACCAGCGGCTGCCAGGGTCTGGGGGGAAATGGGAGGGACGGACAGGAAGCACGGAGGGTGTTTAGGGCAGTGAAACCCTCCGTATGATGCAGTGACAATGGGCACATGTCCTCCTCCGTGGGAACTCATGAATGCACAAGATGAGCCTCAATATATAGCGTGGACTCTGGGTGACAGCACGTGTCGACGTCAGCTGATCAGTGAGAATGATTGTGCCTTTCTGGTGCCGGATGCTGACGGGAGGGGGGAGGCTGCGCGTAGGGGGAGGGGGGCGGGGTGTGCCTTCCTCTCAATTTTGCTCTGAACCCAAACCGCTCTAAAAAAAAAATTAAGTCTCCTGGAAGTAAATACACGAAATAAGAATGCAAATTGTCACTTAAAAGGGAAAAAATAATTCCTTAAGCCGTGAAGGGCCACGCTGGGCACTAACGCCCACGCAGTAAACCGGAGCGGGTATGGAAAGAAGAAACGTGGCTGGACGCCCGGCGTCTCTTCAGGTGAGCCGCAGGCAGCACTCGTGGTGTATCCTGCTCGCGGAACCTCGCCCAGGCTTCCAGACTCCAAGTCTGGGGCCTCCCCAGCAGATCACACGCACACAGGGGCCTCCTCAGCATTCCGAATGGGCGGCCTTTGCAAAACCCCGAAGGACACTAGACAAACCACGTGGCAAAACTCTCTGGGGTACGTGCCTTCGGACAGCGGAAGGTTTCTCTGGTACTTTGAGGCAATGTGAAAATGGGGTAGAAGGGCACCCGGGGGCTCAGTCGGTCGAGCGGCCGACTCTCGATTTCAGCTCGGGTCGTGATCCCGGGCTCGTGAGACCCAGCCCTGGGTCGGGCTCCTCAGTGAGCACGGAACCTGCTGGGGATTCTGGCTCTCTCTCCCTCTGCCCCTCCCCTGCACACTCTCTCCCTCTCTCCAAAATAAAAAAATAAAAATAGATAAATAGATAAAACACAGTAAAAAAATGTTTTAAGCGATCTATGCTCCAGTCCGCTATGGGATCGGCCGAGCGTGCCAGTGAAACACGCCTCTACTCGGGAGCCCACCGACCAGAACAAGTGCCGTTTCCACAGCTCCCTTGCTCCCTCTCTCCAATGACGCCTCTGAACCACCGCGTGACATCCTCACACTCGATAGGCAGGAGAAGGCTGGAGGACGCCCCCCCAGCCCTTGGAACTCCCTGCCATTCCCTGGCACCTGCTGACCGGTACGGTCACTTCCACGAGAGGATGCCACCTCCCCCCCCACCCCGGCCCGTTAGCTTCCTGCGGGCAGGGACCACGCAGACTGTTCCTGCATCGTCACACTCACGAGGCCACCGGTAGGTTCAACGCAGAGCCCCTCCCTGCCCGACTCCTAGGGGGCGCGGCGCTGTTGGACCCACAAGGATATGCACGCGGCGAACGTGGGGTCCAGCTCCCTCTCCTCACCGAGGGCTTCTGGGAGCATGAGGAGTCGAGATCAGCCAGGCCCGTCCTGCGGGGGCCTGGATCAGCCCATCGGGGTACCGGCTACTCAGCCATCGACAGAACGAACAGACGCTCCACTTGTCCCCGGGCACAGGCCTGGCCGAGAGTAGACAGCAAACCCAGCCCTCTCCCCCACCCACACACCTGGGCTGCCTGCTCCTCTCGGAGGCCGCTTCGGGGAGAGTGAGCATCCAGGGATGAGCCAGAAAAGGGGGCTGACTTAGGACCCCCAGCCAGTACCAATCACAGTCACAGGAGAGGACCCTGGGCTCTCCAGCACGGAGGGATCTCTGACCCCTGGCTCCTCCTCACGGGCCCATCCCCCATTCTGTTTCTCACACACGTGCCCTGGGATCCCCGCCTTCCCCACTAACCCAGTGCTCCCAGGAGTGCAGGGCCCCACCCGAGGCGGGGGGGTGGGGGGGGGGGCGGGGAGGAACATGCCAGTCCGGGAAAAGGCGAGACGCACTGGAAAAGCCAGTTGGGTGTTTCTGTTTCAACGGTAACCGGGGAGTCGCTGCACGTTTATCAGCGCGGCTTCAGGGAAATAACCCCCAGCCCGGTCACAACTGTCAGGCCAGGCTGAGCTGGGAGCCCTGAATGCCAAGGGACCTCCTCGCTGATCTCACCACGGGACAGACCGGGAGCGGGCGCCGTCTAGGCGGACCCCACACAGCTCCCCAGGTACTCGCGTCCTCTCGGAAAAACAAAGCTTCTCCCGCCGTCCAGCTGTCCGTCTTCGATACCCCACACCGAGGCACCGTTGTTATTCTCAGAAGTAACGAAACCAACCCTGAGATACTTCCCACACCCTCGCTGGCTTAGCCCCACCTGTGCGGCTCAGCCCACCAGCGCCAGCACTCGGGGACAGTTCACTTCCACACCCAGGGCCTCCGAGCAGGAAGCGGGAACCACCCTCGAGGCCAGAAGCTTCACCCTTCTGAGCTGTGACAGTGATTCTTGAGACATCAGAAACTGGAGAGGTTTTTTTTTTTTTGAATGCCGTATTGGATTCGTCCCCGAGAGAGCTGGATGCAGGTCTAGGGCAACCTGGGCGTCAGTATGGGTGAAGAGCACCGATGTAACAGAAAAAGAGTCCCACCCAATGATCCCCAAGGGACCTCAAATCTAAACAACACAGACAAGCGGCCGTGGCTGTCTGCAGCCCGGACTCCCAGTCCGGGACCAGAGGTCAAGGTACCGCTGTCCGCTCCCTCCTCGACCAGCCCTTGCGCAAGACTCCAGGGCCAGCACGAGAGTACAAGGGGCCTCCGGACCACCAAAGAGAAGCCAGAAAAGCCACGTCCGTCACTCGTGGCTGGGGGCTCTCTGCGCCAGTCACTCTTCCTTCAAACACAGGACTATGACCCGTGGAGCATGGGAAGGAGTGACTACACGTGAGGCAGGTGCCCTCGAGGCATCAAGCAGCAGCGGGGACCATCCCTCCGAGGAGCACACGGTTTTAAACCCGTTTATCCCGTCTCAGACCACATTCCTGGGATTACGGCACGTGTGGGCTGCCCCGGCAATGCACACCCATGCCTGCGGGGGACCATAACCCACACACGGTTCGGACCACGGACCACGGCCCACGTGGGGGCAGCGCTGTGTGGCTAAAAACGGAAAGGACGGGGCCTCGATCTTCACAGCTATGAAAAAAAGAGGAAGATTCACACAGAGGAAAACGAACCGCGGTGGCGAGGCAAAGACTGAAAACCGGGCTGTTTAATGCCAAATAAACAACGCCTCACGAACCCTCCGTCCCCGAGGAGGGCACGGCCAACGCGGGAAAACTCCGATGACCAAGAGAAGGCGACATCACGCACCTCTTCACCCATCTGAGAAGTTGCGTGTACGCTCTCTAAAAGAGCCGCCCCAGCCACGGGAGGTTTTAACTTCCGGGCGCAAAGAGGGAGAAACCGGCGCAACCGAAACGCGCTCAGATACGAGGCTGCGGCACGGGCGCCCCGGCGGCTGGGAGCCCAGGACAGGAGGAGGGCCGAGCGCTGGCCAACGGGCGAGCCCCGCCGCCGCCGCGTACCTTTGGCGTGGAACGTCCAGCCCCTCCGCCAGTACTCCTGCAGCCGCACCCGCTCCTGCTGCCCCAGGCTGCACACCTCGCCGTAGAACTGCCGCTCGATGTGCACGTAGGCGGCCGGGATGGCACCCGCCACCCCCTTGGCCCCGAAGAAGCCGTTCACCTCCGGGGAGGCCAGCAGGATCTGGTACTCGGCCCGCGTGCCCAAGACCAGGTCCATGTAGGCCTGGGTCAGGTTGAAGTAGCCAGTGGTGAGGTAGACCTTGGCGCCTCGCTCGGCCTCCGTCAGCAGGGTCTCGGTGACGATCTCGTCAATCTGGATCTCAAAGGGCTTCATCTGGATCAGGGGGTAAATCCAGGTGTCGGGGGCCGGCCTCCGGTCACCAGCAGCTGCCGCGTCCTCCTGGGTCAAGAGGGAGTCGCCGTGGAAGGTCTGGGCGTGCAGCACTTGCTGGCGGGCCTTGGCCGAGTTGATCACATCCATAACCCTCTTGTTGGCCGCCCTGCAGTATGCGGCCCGGTCACCTGCAGGGACACAGGGAGGGAGGAAAGCGGAGGCTCCGGACTCCTGCCTGGCACGGGGACGCGGCACGAGACAGGCAAGCGCAGATGCCCCAACTGACCATCTAGCGACACGCTCCCGCGGAGCGCAGGCAGCAGGCCGCAAGCAAGGCTCCCCCGTGGACAGAAACGTCCGAGGAGAGCCCACACAGAGCCTGCGCCAGGGGACGTAGAAGGCCTCTGTCAGTTCCACGTACTCGAAGTTCAAAAACAGACCAGACTACTTGAGGGGGACAGAAACGAGGGGAGCGGGACCTTGGGACGCGGTGCCTGGGAAGGGCCTGTGACGCACACGCTCCCGACCCGCACGCCGGGGGCTGGCGCTCAGCATGCAGGCTGCACCTGAGCGAGAGCGTTTAACAAAGGCGCGTGTGGGTGTGCGAACCACAGAGCGTGGGCACAACTGCGGGCCGAGCGAGCTCCACACGGTGGGAGCGGGGCCCTTGAGGTACAGTGTGGGGACAGACAGGCTCGGGGCCCCGCGTGTCTACACGAGACACTGGTGGCGAGCGGCCGTCTGGACACACCGGACAGACGAGAGATGACCATAAAGGCTATCGGAAGGTGAACGCTAACGAGTCAGCATCCGACCTGAGCAGTCGGGGTAAGACCACAAGCCCAGCAGGAGCAGGGAGAGAATGAAGCGCGGAAGGGAACAGAACAGGACACTGAAGTGTCAGTGCTGTGCAAAGCCGGCCCTCTGGGGAGATGAGGCGACAGCAGGCCCCAAGCAACACTGAGCCAAGCGCCCGAGAGGAACGGACCAGGACGGCCGTCCCGGTCCTTATTTGCTCCCACGCCTGAGCGCCTTTGGGGGTGGGCTCCGGGACAAGAAGGGGTGCTCTGCGCAAACCGTGTCACGGTGACAGCAGCACCCACACGGGAGGAGGTGCCACCCACCACAGGAGGTCTCAGGCTGTCCTTCTGAGTGTCGTGAGTGTCCCCTGCATCCCTCCGAGCCACTGTGGTCCCCAGAGCACATCTGTGCAGGCCCGGCCGCCCCCACCTGCCCCCTTTGCGTGTTGACTCATCCTTCCCAGAACGCGGGGCCCTCTTCTCTGCATATTCATGCCTGGCCTGTAAAGTCAGACCAGGGGTCAGCCGATGTTTCCTGTATGGGCCAGATAGCTGAGTATTTCAGGCTCTGTGAGCCAAAGGGCAAAACTGAGGATAACACGTAGGTATTCGTATGACAAGAGAGAAAACAAATTTCCACAATTTTTTTTTATTGATGAAAATGGAAAATACCATAGTAATAACCGAGCGTCCAGGCCGGCAGCAGGCAGGGCAGGCACCCGGCTCACAGACTAGCGCCCTGGACAGGGGCTCTTGTCCTTATACGGTCAGGGCTTACCCCTCCCCACGCTGCTGACACTGTTGCAAATTCAGCAGCAGGCCTTCCCAAAGGCCACCAGGAAGCCACAGGAATCACAGGAATGCAAATGCCCCCAGAACGCTAGCTGCCAGGGTTTGCCTGTCTCCAGGGAGCAGAGCTGAGGGCTCTCCCATTTCACTTTCCAGGCAGGAGGCCACAGGCCTCCGCGGAGCTGAGAGCCACAGAGCCTCTCGCTCCCCGCTGGGGAACTGGCCCTGGGGAGGGCTGCTTCCTGTAAGCGCAGGCCAGACCCCTGGTCCCCTCCCCCAGGCACCGGCTGAAGCCCGCCCTCCCGCCTTCCCTGGACCCACAGAGCAGCACCGATGGCCCGTGAGTCACCTCTGGCGGCAGAGACACAAGCAGAACGAGGCTCTGCCACCCGAGGGTCGCCAGCCCGCAGCCAGGCCGCCAGAGGCGTGCTCGCCACAGCCCGCGGCCCCGCCCGCCAGCTCAGGAGGGCAGCGGAGCCCAGGACCCTACCTTTGTAAGGATGTACCATCCCTTCCACCACCTGCACCGTGTCATCGCCCTGCAACTGCAGGGACACGTCCCCCACCGCATCCACCAGCTCCGTGAAGAAGTCCGCGATCTCGGGGCAGTCCTGCAAGAACACGTAGCGGTCCTGGCGGTTGGTGAAGTAGGAGTCGCTCAGGTTCGCGCTGCAGGGAGGAAAGAAGCAGCTGAGGACTCGGGCAGGACCGCGGCGGGTCCCGGGGAACCAGCAGGGACGGGGCAGTGACAAACACGGACGAGGACCCCACGGCAGAGACCGAGTTACCAGCAGCTCCCCTGAGCGTGAGGTGACACAAAGGAGGGAGCCGCAGAGCCCCGCCCCTCAGAGTCGACAATCAGCTGAGAGGAGAACGCCACTTATAAAGCCAACTACCCCACAGGGCTCGTCACCAACGCCCGGGCTTTAGAATCAGAAGATGTGGACCCGCCATTCCGGCTTGTTCTTCCTATGTCACTGGTCTAGTCTCCCGTGGATACAGCGAGGAGAGCACGACGCGGGTCTCCGCGGGGGTCACAGCGACAGCACACACAGGGCGCAGGGCGGGGCCTGGCAGCCACCAAGCGCTCTGCAAGCCGCGGCTCCCTCCTGACGGCCCTTGGCGGGCCTCCCGCTGCCACAGCAGACGCGCTGCCGCGGAAGACACTGACACGGTGTGACAACTAGACCAGAAACGTACGACCACGTTCTCGGAGGCTTACGAAGACGGGTCTTCCCTTCTCTGTGTTCTGCAAACCTCTGCCCTGGACGATATCAAGGGGAGGTCCCGGACGGAAGGCAGCAAACTAACCCACTCAAGATGACGTTGTTGTCAAAGAGGTACACCTTAATGTGCTGCAGGCCGATAGTCTCATTGAAGCGCTCGGGGATCAGGAGCCGGAGAAGCCCACGGAGGTTAGGCGTGTGGAAGAGGGAGACGCGAACCTGCTCTGGAAATCTCTGCAGCAGCGGGAGCAGCATCGTACGTGAGTTCTTCCTACCTAAACACGTGGGCAAGCGGAAGGACGAGGATGGGGATTCACACCAGGAAAAACACCCCGCCTGCCGGGGGGAACCACCTACCGCCCGTCACAATCGGCCAGAACCCCTGGTGCCATCGCAAGCCCGAGGGGCTCAGACCGAATTCAGCTCTGGACACCACCACGTCTCAGACCAAGACTGGAGCGGTCGGTGCAGCAGACCTGCCATTTGGGCACCCAGAACCCATTTACCCCACCCAACCCCCGCCCCGGGAACTGTACCCAAGTCCCTCCCAGGGGTACCACCCGCTCCACTCTCGGCATATCTACTCAGCGTAAAGAGGGCTCCACCCACCCTGAACCCTCACCCCAGCTCCACGGGAGGGCACCCGGGCCCAGGCGGGGCCGGTCAGCGCGAGACAAGGACAAGATGTCACGGCCAGATGGGCCTGGGGCCGCCAAGGGCCACCGCGTGGAGCCTGAGAATAAAGCCAGCCCAAAGGAAGGAGGGCCAGCAGATGGGTCCTGGTGAACACCCAACCCCCCAAATCAACCTGCCCAGAGCAGGTCAGTCACGGGAGTCAAAAACAGTCTCTTTTTTGCCTAAGTTGTTTTTCCTTGGGCTTCCAGTCACTTGCTACGGAAGGAATGCTGATACTCTGGGCTGTCTTCAAACAGCCTTGCCTCTGCCCGGGACGGGGGAGACGAGAGCATAACTCGTGAAACAGGCTCCAAAAGAGGCAAACTCGGGGCAGGGAATGTGTCAGACCTACCTCTTGAGCCCCGTGTAAAGTCCAAGAGAATGGACACCTTGAGGTCTGAAGGAAACTTTGCTTGGAGTGACTTTTCTAGAGTGCTTTCCAGGCAATCTACCTACCGAGGAGAGAACCCAAAAGAACAAAAGTATGAGATCCAAAAAGATGATTATGTATTAAAAAAAGGATCTACTTTCCAGGTAACGCGCGCCCCCTCCCCGCTGCGCCCAGTCCTCTCGGAACACACACACACACACACACGCACACGCACACGTGCCCCGAGTGCTCAAGAGTCCGTACCACAGAGACCAGTAATAGTAACCAGGCGACGCCACCTGGCACCCTTCTCCAGCCGGGCCTTAAGAAAGAGAGGGTCTGTGGGTCAGAGACGCGTTGCCCAAGCAGTCTGGACCTTGCCACTCTTGGAAAGGCTAAGAAAGACACCAGTGCTCGCACATTTCAACGGACAATCCCCACCGACACACAGCAAACAGTGCCTACACGCGGAGAGCACTTGGTAAATATTTGCCGAGCCGATGAATCCAACACACAACCTGCCCGCTGGCCACTCTCCATGAGCTGGACGTGACAGTCTTCTCCCAGAAGAACAAACAGGCTCCCCAAGCCTGCTGCTAAAAGCATGTCCTGAAGGCAGAGGGAGGCCTCCCTCTCAGAGCGGGAGAGGACAGAGTGCTTCTGACCCGGCGTCCCTCGTCCTCTGCCCCCCATCCCCGGCATTCTTCCCCAGCCCCTAGCTGTGCGTCTCTGGACAGCGATGAACAAGAAAACACTGTGGGCACCAGGCCCGTCTCACCGCGTCAGAGCGCAAGGCGTCCTGAAATGAGGATAACAGAACCCCCTCACGCGCGCTCACGTGAAGTCAGCCCACACGCCGTGCCCGCGCACCACACCCCGCGCCGCGTGAACCAGTGGGTTCCGCTCCTTCCCATCTGGCCCACCTCACCGTGGGCGACGGCAGGTCCGGGTGGAACGAGGCTGACCACAGCCCAGGCGCCTGACCCCACCCCGACCTGCACTCCATTCATTTGTCTAGGACGGGGTCAGAAAATCTTTTCTGTAAAGGGCCAGGGAGTAAATACTCTGGGTCTGGTGGGCCGGATGGTCCCTGTCACAACCACCCAGCTCTGCAGTCCTGGCAAGAGAACAGCCACAGACAACACGTTTGTGAGCGAGCATGGCCGTGTTCCAACAAAGCTTTGTTTATGGACACGGGAATCTGAATTTCACACATTTTTCCTGTGTCACAGATAGCCTCCTCCTTTTCATTTTTCCTCCAATCATTCGAAAACACAAAAACCATTCTTAACCCACAGGCCATACAAAAACAGGCGGCGGGCCAGATGTGGCCTGCTGAGCCCTGAACTGGCAGACACGAGCAGCCCAGGAAGCCCTGTGCAGGGTGAGGAGGACACGTGAGCAAGGAGGAGCCCTCCCCGCACCCCTCACTGGCCCTCCTAACACACCAGACAACCGGCAGCTGGCGGGGAGGCTTGACCCCAACTTCCCAGGGCCGTGTGGCCGGTGGGGGAGGAGGGGTGTCAGAGCGAATCTGCTGCCGTGGGGACCACCCGACCTCAAACCTTACCAGTTCCTGTTCCAGAGGACCCGTCCCCAGGTAGAGAGACGCCATCACGACCCGTCTCTTCGCCACTTTTATCTGGCCCTGAAAGAGGAAAAACAGTTGCCGATCATTCCCAACAGCCCACTGAGAAAACGTACAAGCCTCCAGGCTGAACTCGCTCACGCCTTACAGTGAGCTACCAAGTAAGGCCCCACGACCCTAATTTAAAATACTCCCCCCGAGGGGCACCTGGGTGGCGCAGTCGGTTAAGCGTCCGACTTCAGCCAGGTCACGATCTCGCGGTCCGTGAGTTCGAGCCCCGCGTCAGGCTCTGGGCTGATGGCTCGGAGCCTGGAGCCTGTTTCCGATTCTGTGTCTCCCTTTCTCTCTGCCCCTCCCCCGTTCATGCCCTGTCTCTCTCTGTCCAAAAATAAATAAAAAACGTTGAAAAAAAAAATTTATAAAAAATAAAATAAAATAAAATAAAATAAAATAAAATAAAATACTCCCCCCGAAAGTAACACACGGCCCAACTGCACGAGCCACGACGCAGCCATCGAAAGAACGAGGGAGGTCTGTGCCGTGACCTGACAGGGCGCCCGCAACATACCGCTGAGATGAAAGCAACTTGCTCCCCCACCTACTGCCCCCCCCACCCCCGCACACCATGCTGACACAGGGGCTTCACGACCACCGAGAGCGGTCCCTGCGGGCCGAGCAGGAGGGCAGCGTGGGTGCCAACCTGCATGCCCCCTCTGCACCTGCATGGTTGACTTTTATAACGAGCAGGTACGAATTTCCTCTGCGGTGTGGACAGCTCCCTAGGGACGAAGACAGACCAGACCGGCATTCAAAGATGACTGTGACCTCAGTCCTCTCCCTAGACCTGCTCCAGCCCGGGGAACAATGACCTGACCCCCTCTGGAGTTCAAAGCACCCTGCCCCAGAGAGGGGTGGCGAGGGCAGAAAGGTCGGCGGCATTCCAACAGTCAGGCTCCGTCAGGCTCTCGAAGGCGACGGGAGGGCCAGGCCTCTGGGGAGGCGGCAGGCGGGAAGAGAGAAGCAGGAGGCAGGGCACGTGCCTGCTTCCCCACCAAAGAGGGACGCGGCCCCCCCAGCCCCCCAGCCCGCACAGGAGGGCCGCCCTGACTCCAGGAGCAGGCGAACACACCGGCAAGAGGCCTGCAGACAAGGAAAGCACGGAGAATTTTCCCAGCTCGCCACCCCCTCTGTCTCTGTTTTGTTATTTATGAAGCGCTCCCGCGGGGACCGCGGGGACGCAGATCAACAACTCGGGTACAGGCACCCCGGCTCAGGCAGCAGACCGCCTGCGGGTGCCGCCGCCAGGCCCGTGGGAGCAGCCTCGGCTGTAACGAGGGCTCGGGGCCAGGCAGACGGCAGGCTGCACTCCCCAGTCAGGGAACAAGGCCACTCTGTGGGCCCTGGGAAGAGATACATCCCACTCTGCACCACCCGTGCGGGGAGAACTGCCCTCGACTCCACCCAGAAGGCAGGACAGAAGGGCCTCCTCCCGGCCTGCCGGGCCAAGCCCCGGGGCCCTTCCTGTCCTCCGCGGCCCTGCCCGGGCAGGTGCGCAGCCTGGGGATCGCCACACGGAGACGCAGCCAGTCATTCACCCAGAGGAGACTAGAACACGAAAACCTGCCTCTGCAAAACCGGTTTCTTCAAGCCAAACACAGAACCAAGTAGGAGCAAAAGGCAAACGGCCTGACATCAGTTCTAGCCAAAAAGGACGCCCGGGACAGAGGAGCAGTGCAGGGGAGAGGTGGGGAGAGCCTGTACACAGACAGGGAAACACGCACGCACGCAGAATGCATTCTGGAACGAGCCAGTCAGAAATTAAGCTAAGCGGCGCTCCGCAGCACAGCAGGGCCAAAGGAGAAGGGGCGAGTGTTCAGGTCAACTGCAGATCGTTCCGTAGGAAAGTTAATCTCTGCATACATTTCCTACGACCTCCCCCCTTTCTGCCTGTCTGACCTCGTCAGACCTTAACTCTAACATCATTGCTAATTTGAACCCAGAGAGTTCATGTCAATAAAAATTAATCAGCTTCAGGGGCGCCCGGGTGGCTCAGTCGGTTAAGCGTCCGACTTCGGCTCGGGTCACGATCTCGCAGTCCGTGAGTTCGAGCCCCGCGTCGGGCTCTGTGCTGACTGCTCAGAGCCTGGAGACTGTTTCGGATCCTGTGTCTCCCTCTCTCTCTGACCCTCCCCCGTTCATGCTCTGTCTCTCTCTGTCTCAAAAATAAATAAACGTTTAAAAAAAAAAATTTTTTTTTTAAAAATTAATCAGCTTCAAGTGAATTATTCCAATTCGCAGCTGAACCTGGAGGACCTGGATGAGACCGGAAGACCTGGGCACTGAAGGCTCAAGCCGAGCCTGCCCGCCCCCCCGCCCTGCAAAGGTTAGCCCCTCCCCCAGTACAGAAAAGGCACAAACTGTAGACAAAGTCACAGGAAAGAACAGGACTCATAAGGCCTAAAACCGGATGTCCAAATCTCCCAGTGGTCTCTAAACACCTCCTCGCCGAACAAGAGAATTCCAGCCACTTCCTACACATCGAGTGTCATCCGTGGCTCGGCCGGGTCTTCGTTTCTAGGACGTTCTGTGTCCTGAAGACGTTTGCAGGGGCCTTCGTGCCATAACTAGAGTAAGGTTCCTTTCGTCTCAGACCCCGTCGGCAAGGACGCCCACACCCCCTCACGAACCTCCCTTCTGATGGAACCAAAGCAGTCAGTCTGTCCGTAAGACTCGAAATCCAGGACCCGCCCCTCACGTGCCCACACGCTCTGAGCTGCTCTACCTGAGACGCGAGCCACACGAGGCATGCGAGCGTCCGAGGACAGTGCCATTCAACCATCTGTGAGGCTGAAAACCTAACAGGGAGAAGAACCCACAGCAACAAGCAGAGTAGCCATCAGAAACTGCCACAGCGCGGGGCGCCCGGGGCGGTGGGGGGGGACTCAGAGAGTGAAGCGTCCGGCCCTTGATTTCGGCTCAGGTCATGATCCTGTGGTTTGTGAGTCAGGGCACCGCGTCAGGCTCTGTGTTAACAGTGCGGAGCCTGCTTGGGAGTCTCTCTCTCTCTGCTCCTCCCCCGCTCTCTCTCTCAAAATAAAAAAACTTAAAAAAAAAAAAAAAAAAAAAAAAAAAAGAAAAGAAAGAAAGAAACTTCCAGAACAGAAGACACTTCTGCTCAGGACACCCTCCCACCCCCAAGTCCCCAAGCCTCTAGCTCAGACGTCCCTCCTTCTCTCCTGCGGACACAACTTACCTTCATGAGCTCAAAAAATTCCGCCGGGGAGGAAAGCACCCTGACGTGCGAGCTGCAGACCCCAAACTCCGGGACCAGGTTCCGGATCCACTGGAACCTGTGCACACCCTCTGGACACAGGCAGCAAGGAGGGGAGGTGACCTGGGGGACCGTTGGGGACAGCAAAGGAGCCAACAGCAGCCATGGTGACCTGGTTAAAGAGACATGAAAAGGGTCATACTTCTCAAACACTCCCTTAGAAGTCTGTCCCAGCTACCGGGGGACAGGTGGAAATGGAGGGTTTTTGTGTTTTAACCGATTTCAGATTTTCTAGCCTAGTTCAGGTAAGCCCGAGGGCTTTTCCTTCAGCCCGTCTGAGCCGAGCAACTTAAGAAGTGCCAAGGCCTAGAGAGAAACCCCAAACTGGCAGCTGGGTCCAAACAACTCCAAATCGAGAGCGGCCACGAGTAAACTCACGGAAGCCACCGCGCGCGCTCGACACGGAGGCGCCCCGACAGACCCGCCTGCACAGAGCCACTGAAGGCCACCTGGAACGAAGGCAGGCCCGGGATGAGGGTGATCACCGCAACCCAGGCCGCCAGCTGTGTGGCTGCAGAGGCAAACAAGGCTTTTATTTAGGGCAGGACCTAGAAAAACAAAGTCTTCTCTTTAATACTCAGCTGTGGAGAGAAGAGCTGGAGCAGGAAGAGCCTGGAGGAGGGGGGCCACCTCGGCCGTGGCGACAATCGCCCCCCCTCGGCCCTGGGACACACCGTCCCCGGGGCTCACGCCACATAAAGCTGCGCCCCAGACCGGCTCTACTCCGCTGAGGCAGAGACGGTGGCAACCGAGGTCCTGCCCTCGCGCCCGCGGATCCGCAGGTCTGCCGCCCGCCCCGGCTGGCACCTCCGTGGGGACAGGGAGGGAGGGGCGATACACCCGGGGCCCCACGCGAGCCCGGGCCGACTCTGAATCCCAGCGAGCAGCAGCAGGAAATCCCTGTGCCGTGCGTGACCTTCTACCGCAGCTCCGCGAGGGGCTCCGGGGAAGGGACGCTGCAACACCCCAAGGCCTGAGGAGCCACGGATTCCAGGAAGATGATTTCATTCACTCGCCTCATGCTAGAGCGCTGAATCTTCCCAGGGCCTGCGAACGTCCCTACACAGGCGCCAGATGGCCCACAGCTGTGCTTCCCAGAAAGCCCGTCGGTCTGTCCCGGCCGACTCATTGCCAAGAACGCTTTAGTCAGCGGGTGCAAGGTAGCGGTTCCCCGGATCCAGGCAAGTTGGGGACTGGCCTGGGGCCCCACGGTGCAGAGGGAGGAGAGCAGCTAGCCTTTCCCGCTGTCTGCGATGCAGTGGGGGGGGGCGGTGACGACACTCGGGGCCACCGGCTCGCTAAGGTTCTCAGGTGATGAGCGGCAGCTGGCAAGCAAAAGGCCTAGACACGTAGACTAGCAGCTGCTGCCTCGATTTCCCAAACCGTAGGCCTTGTTCCTGCAGTGCTCAAAGACAGCTTCCAGAAGGAGAGGGAAAGACGCTCCAGTCCAATGGAAGACCACGAGATGCTGGGAAAGTCTGCGGGCCAATCCATCCGAAGGCCCGAAGGGGGCCTAAAGTCTACCAGTCATTCAGTAAACATGGTCCATCCGAGGCGGAAAACCCCACAGCAGCAGCACCAGACCGACGTACCCCCAGTCTCACGGCACCTGTCATCTCTCAGACCAAAGAAAGGACCAGGGCGCCAGCCAACACCCCGGGCCACACCCCCCATCTGGGCCCAGAGACTGCAATCAGCTTCCCCAAAGGGAGATGCGGAAACACGTCCTCGGCACACGGCAACCCAGGAGGGGGCCAGCGCGGGCCCGGGGCCTCCATCCCGGTCATCACACGAGCAGCCCCCTGGCCCGTGAGAGGCGCAGGGGAAGAGCTGCCCGGCCCCGGACTGCCACGAGCCCAGCGGCCTCACAAGCTGACACGCCTGAGATCCAAGAACGACACAAGACACAGGCGCTGCCATTAATTAAAGGTCAAAACATACAGCACGTGGGCTTCGAGTGACCGGAAAGGGGAGCTCTCGGCGCCTGAGCCCCGGAGGCCTTACAACACCTGCCTTCAGACGGGCTCCCTGAGGGCTGCCCCGGGAGAGGGGAGGGGCGAGCAAACCTAAGGAGTGGGAACTGGCAAAAGCCACCGTGAGCGGGAAAACTGGTCTCGGAGGCCAGTCCCCATGACACACACGCCAAGGGGTCCAGCGTCGGCCCCGTCCTGCCCGGGAGAGGCCCAGGGCAGGCTCGGGCGGGCCAGGCTCAGGGCCCCGGGCTGCCCTGGGCAGGTCTCGTCCCTGCCAGGCAGCTTTCCCCGGGAATGTTCCACCAGGGCCTCCGTCCAAGATCTGTTGAGGGCTTTTTTATGTTGGCTTCCTGTTTAATCTGTGTACTGACAGGTTTATTTTTGCTAGAGAGGAGAAGGAGCTGAGAGGTGGCAGGGGCCCGGGGGGGGGGGGGGGGGGAGACCCCGCCCTCAAGTGGCGATTTCGCACACCCAAAGTGGAAGGCACTTTGGAAAGGAGCAAAGCCTTCTACAAAGGGCCCCACGGCGCGGCACGGGCGTGGGGAGACCACGTGTGGCCAGGTGACGATCTAACTGGAAACGAAGGGCCCCGGCCAGGGCAGGCACAGCCAAGCCAGAGTCCGCTTGGGGCCCACGCTGTTCCTTCACCTCAGCCAGAAGCCCATGGCGGGGCTGGTTCCCGCTTTCCACAGCCTAACTCCTGGGAATCTTCCCAGAAAAGGTTCCTTCCAGTGCCAGCAGCAACCCCACTGCACAGTAACCCCAGTCTCCAGGGGCGACCACCTGTGCGGGCAAGTCCCCGCACCCCAGGGAGGTTTACTAAGAAACCGCACGTCCCAGGTCGGGAACCGAAGCCCCGAGAGATCTGAGGAGCTGTGGTTGCTTTACCAAAAAAGCACAGCCATGTCGGTCACACACACACACAATTTCCACATCGAGACCCAGACGCCCCTGAATCATCTCTCTGGTACCACCTAGCCCCGGTTTCTAGTTACGAAGAGAGGAAGTGGGGAGAGGGGGTTGGGGACCCGATCACAGCTTCTGCTGACGACCCGGCCTCCCAAGGCAAGCCCCTTTACTCGGAATACCATGGAAGTTTGGAGAACAGGGCTAGGGCAAGCGGGTGCCAGAGGCAACAACAAACCTAGCGCACTCACACCCCCCCCCCCAACGATTCTAAAAGTGGAACAAAGCAGCACGCCCTCCGAAGGGCAGGCTCCGGCCACCGCGGGATGGCAGGCCCGCAAAGGTTCAGCCCCGAGGCTTAAGGCTTCGGGCAGAGAATCTGCAGAGTCCCGCACTGGGGAGTCGGCTGGGTGTTAGGGCTCAGGACCCCTGACGTGGGGCCCTTCCTCCCCCTGGGTGAGGGGGGTGAGGGGGGTGAGGGGAAGGCTTCAGGGTGACTCCAGGAGGGGAGCCGTGGGGGGGGGGGGGGTGGCGCGGGGAGCGAAGTCTCTTCTCACCATCTCTAAGAGGAACCCACATCTGAACCGCCTTGACCGAGGAGGCTCTTTTCCCTGAGCCCCCAGACCGGCGGCCACCACTAAGTGAAAACAGTGGAAGCCCACCTGGCCCAAGGGGTGATCCCAGGTGGGACAGAGCGGCCCAGCGTCCGCCGAGGCGCGGGGAGGCGGGGGGACTGGAGTTCGTGACAGTCAGCCGCTCGGAAACGGCAGAAGAGCCACCGAGACACAACTGGACACCGCTCCTGACCCCGGGGGCCTCAGGGGAAAGAGGAGGTGTTTCTCCTTCTCGTGGGGAGACAGGAGTTGTCACTTCACCAAACATCCTGGAGCTGCAGGTGCTCCAGGGAAAAACACTGGCACACCTTGCATTTTTCCTCCGTCTGGATGCGCAACAGGGTGCCTGGAGGTCCAACCCCGCTCCCCCGTGGCCAGCGGCGAGAGGCCACCGAAGGCAGGCAAACACCAGAGGATCACACCCCGGTCTACACTTCCCATGTCCCCTCCACAGCCTCTCCGCCTCGGAGGACAGGGGTCTGCCTCCCAGGGGCTGCGGAAGGTCACCCGCCCCAGCGGGAACCAAACAAGCGGGCCGCCCTCTCAGGGGTCTTCTCAAAACGGGGCATCCCGGGCTCTGAACAAAGAAAACAGCGATGCTACAGGACTGTCCTCAGACACTAACCACAAATCCTCCACGGACAGCACAGGAGCCCTACCCCCTGTCCCGTACCGCACTCGGGATACTGACTAAGTGGCCCCCACCGTGGGCTCGGCCATGCTCCGAAGGTCCGTGGGCTCTTCTGGAACTGTAAGATAAGATTCGTGGTACAAGCTCTGTGGCTTGGATCCCATCCAAATCTGTACAAAATGACGAAAAAATGAAGTTTTTAAGAGAAACCAAGCTCGGTGGACTGCAATGTTTTCAGAAACTACTTTTTAAGAAAAACCCACCCTCCCCCCAGTCATGCACACTGAAACGTCAAAAAGTGAGCTAATGAGAAAAGAGCAACAGTCATAGCACTTCCTGAGAAAAGCTCTCAAGAAACTACATGAAGGCACCGTACTTCCTGCGTCCCCGGCAGCAGGCGGCCCTTCCTGACTAGCGCAAGACCCGAGCCCGAGAAAGGGAAGTGAGTGTGAATTCCCGTAGGTTACAAAAGACCAACGGCCCTCTGCACTCCCACCACAAGTCCAGCGTGAGAGGCTGCGGCTGCCAGCACTTGGCTACGTGCTGACCAGCTAGAGGACCGTCCTCTGGACTTGCCCAAAAGGAAGTCGCTCACATCCAGGGGCCAGAAATCCCACAGAACCCACAAGATGGTGTGGTCGGTCGGTGAGAGCACCAGACACAGCACAAGTGCCTGTCGAGAACCAATCACACGTTCAACTAATCCAAAGGCTGGGACAGGCCTGACTTCCCAGCAGCCTCGAAAAGAACTCGTTTACGTGAATCAGATCACATGTTCACAAGTGGACGATCTATCCAAACGCTTTAATCCAGGCTCCCTGCTAACTCTCTAGGGGCACATAGCTGACTGACCCAGCCTAATGCACGTCCCCAGCCGCAGTGTGCTGGGGGACAGTCACGGTTAACGTGAACTCAACAAAGCTACAATTTAAAAGTCTGTCCGCTAATGCCCTGCAGGATCAAGTTTGAATTATTTGGGGGAAATTACGCTCTAAGTATCCCCCTCCCACCCATTCTATTACTGTAAATAAACCAAGAGCAGGCTCTACTAAACCCTAACAAGTAAGGAGCATTACAGAGTTTAAAGAAAAACTGATTTCTGGAAATCTGGTGGTCCCTCAGAGTAGAAGACACTACCAAGCTGAACCGGAGGGTGCTGACCTGCCATTACAACTGAAGACAATCTAACTGAAAGGACAGCCTTCTGGGGGCGCCTGGGCGGCTCAGTCGGCTGGGCATGCAACTTCAGCTCAGGTCATGATCTCACGGTTCGTGGGTTCGAGCCCCAGGTCGGGCTCTGTGCTGACAGCTCTGAGCCTGGAGCCTGCTTCGGACTCTGTGTCTCCCTCTCTCTCTCTCTGCCCCTCCCTCGCTTGGTGCTCTGTCTCTGTCTCTCTCTCAAAAATAAATGTTAAAAAAAAATTAAGGAAGGAAGAAAGAAAGAGAGAGAGAAAGAAAAGAAAAAGAACAAACGAACAGCCTTCTGGGTCTCTGTTTCCCTCTAACTCACGTTCGGAGCCCCCTCACCACTCCTCATACCCACACCTACCCACACACCTAGAAGAGAGAAAACAGGACTTGAGTCTCAAAAACAAAGCCCTTTCTGCACATATAGCTCAAACTGAAAATCATTTGTTTGTGGTGTTTTTTTAGAGAAGGAGGCCACAAAGAAAATATTTCCTCGCATGGCAGGCAAGCTCAAGGTTAGGAACCAGCGCCCCCCCTGACACATTTCCCACTGAGGTTCATCTACTCCAAATAACAAGTCGATTCTGTGCAGCCTGATGACTCCAAAGTATCTGGTGTCGGCTGCCCCTCCTGAGCTCCAGATCTGTCAGAACACCTCCACCTGGACGTGCCTGGATACTAGTGGGCCTGCCCCGAGGTCACCTTATCATCACCCCCACACCCAGTCCCCTTTCTTACCCCCTGTTTGGGTGAAGCGTGCCTCCATTCACGCAGTCACCCAAGTCAAACACACGACCCACCCCCCAGGCACTCCCCCTGCGCCTCCCCCAGCAGAGCGGATTCTACCTCCCACTCCCCACCGCCTCAGGCCCAGACCACTCTGAAAGGAAGCTACAAGAAATCTCAGAGCTTGCCTCCCTGGGTCTCAGCCCAGAGGATGTTTGTTCCTAGCTCCTCTCTCCACCTCCCTTCCCTACTCAGCGCCCCCGGTCAGCTCCTGGAAATGACTTGAGAACTGCCTTCCGCCTCTGCTGCTACAATCAGCAGCCCACATCATTCAGGATCCTTCCCTGAACACCACCAGCTCCCCTTTCTCTCCCTAGCCTGCTCCTATGCTCCAAAACACAGCTCTGAGATCACAGCCACCAGGAAGCCTTCTGTGACCTCCCGGTGTGCCCCTTAGGTGCAGCCGTGACCTTCTACCTTACTCTACTATTTCTTCTGTTATGGGTCTGAGCATCTTGAAGGTGGGGCTGTGTCTTTACCTGTCTTCCTAGGCATCTACGCACAGCAGAGCAGCGCCCTACACACGCATGCTGAATAAACGAATGAACCCAACAGTCCAAAGCGATAATGAGTCAGACGCCTGCTCAAGAGAAAAACGGTATTTCTAGATCACTAATTGGAAGTAATTTTAAGTAGCATTCTCTGTCACTATGGCTGTCTCTGTAACTAACAAGGAAACCGCTGCAAGGAAAGAACCCTCCTTTCCCCCCCCCCCCCCCCCGCGTGTTAGCCACGAGGATTCACCAGGCACTCCGACCGTTGAGTCAGACTGGCAGAGCGAAAATCTGAAAAAGTCTAAGCTCATGACTACACAGAACTATTATCAATGAATCAACGACCAGAGTTACAAGAAACCACATCATTCGGGGAATGAGGCGTTGCGAGGTACAACCGTATGATTGGAGGAGAAACGAAAGTCAGCAGCCAATAGAGGATGAGTGGCCACACAAGACCAGAGAAACCCCAACACCAAGGCCACAAAGAGTCCGGGAAAATCTGCAAACCCGTAAGGCAGTAAGGCAAGAAGGAAAAAAAAAGGGTCAGAAAGCTACAGTGTTGTCACAACGCTGGTCGCAGCACTTATCGGCAGTCAGTCCTGGTAGCATTTTTCCCCTAAGGATTATAAAACACAAATTTCAGACACGTGTGTGTCTTTGGTGTAAGTGAGTTTCTGGTTTAACTGTTGACCCAGAGATACAACTCCCTCTCTCCGCTTAATCAAAAAGAAATACGGTGCCACACCTACTGCCTCCATTTACCAAAAGGACTTCGGGAAGTCAGTTTACTGACTCTCCCCACTGCCACCCTCTCCGCCCCCTCCACACACACACACACACACACACAAATCACTCAAGAGAAATGTCTTTTTCAGAAGAATTTGTTCATAGTCAATTCCAATGCTAAACAGCAATTAACAACGAAGTGTTCTTCCTAGAGTTTAAACATATACAGGGAAATTACAAAACTGCCTGAACACCTCATCTTTGAGGAGAGCACATTTCGTGAATCTTTAAACCAAATTTCCCAGTGGTTTGATGCCGAGATGTGGAAGTCATCTGACTTCACTACCCACTGCAATGGCCGGGTCTTGGCCAAACACCAAGTACAGAAAACGCTGAGGCCACCTCTGCCCTGCCCCCGCCGGTTTCGCTGATATGAAACTTAAAGCCATTCTGATCAGCAAGCTTCTAAGGGCTCAATATAGCCCCGATGCTATCACCTAAAAGTTACCCTGAATCAAACTCGATCGTTTACTGAAAATCATCCACCGTAACCCAGGATGAAGCAGGCTGCTTCCCATACCTAGAAACAGCACGCATGACTGGACCACAGATCTGTGCACGGAAAGTCAGGAGGTCTCATCCTCACCCAAGTAACACAGATAAAATCTAAGACAACGCAAACCCTACTAAGGCATTTACGTCTAAGATCTTTCTCTTTTTTTTTTTTTTTTTTTTTTTGTTTTCTTTTAAAGGATCAAAGGGGGCGCCTGGGTGGCTCAGTGGGTTGAGCCTACTGACTTCGGCTCAGGTCATGATCTCATGGTTCGCGAGTTTGAGCCCCACGTCGGGCTCTGTGTGGACAGCTCGGAGCCTGGAGCTGCTTCGGATCCTGTGTCTCCCTCTCTCTCTGCCCCTCCCCGGCTCATGCTCTGTCTCTCTCTCTCTGTCAAAAATAAATAAACATTAAAAAAAAAAAAATTTAAAGGATCAAGGGTAAGACTTGAGTGTCTCTGATAAGAAAACCATTTGCACACAAGAAATCTTTTTTTTTTTTTCTTTTTACATTAGCACTAACAGCAGGCCTCTTAGGTCAGCATGTTCTAGGCAAATGTTGACTCTGAAAGCCCACTGCCTGAACAAACCGCTTCAAAGCCTCCCTCGCCATTTACATAAGTCACTTCAGTACTTTTCCAGAACACGGGCCCTTTGAAAAGTGTGTGTGGGGTGGGGGGGTCGAGTGGTTCCTCTTCCCTGGCCTTAGAGTCACTGACTCAGGATTGCTTCACCGCCCTCTCGGGCAGGATGTGAGAAGCGCTGCACGAACACAATCCCGGCTGAGCTGATTCACTCCGGCCGAGCCACCCCGCGGCCAGGACCACGTAAGGAAAAGACCCCCTCCGAACCCAAGCGGTGTCTCTCGCCACCGGACCCCGCCACGCCAGCCGCCGGGGCCCGGGGCGCCCGAGCTCGGCCCCCCCGCGTGAGCGCGCACTCCCGGCGCGGAGGGAGGCAGGGCTGCGGCCGCGACCCCGCCACGGCCGGCCCGGCCGCCTCTCACCTCCTGCGCCGGCGGTCCCGGTTCCTGCCCAGGCGGTCGGACAGGCGCCCCAGGAGCGCGGCCAGCCCGGGGCGGCCGGGCAGCAGGCCCAGCAGTCGCCTCCAGAGCACCGGCCCCGCCGCCGCCGCTGCCGCCGCCGCCATGGAGACTCGGCGCTTCCGCTTCCGGCGCGCAAGAACTTTATTGACAGCGGCGCTCGCGGACAAGTGGCGGCGGGGGCGGGGCGGGCGCAGGTGTGCAGGCGGCGCGCGGGGCGCAGGCGCAGACGCCGCGGGAGCGTCCCGCGCGCCCGAGTCGCCTGGCCTCGCGAAGTCCCCGCCGTGCCCGACGCCGGGGCTCCCGAGCAGGTGCGGCGGGCAGGCCCGGGGAACGTGCGGCTCTGCGAGCCGAGGGCCGCGTCCGTGGAACCGGGAGCACCTTCTGTAGCCGATCTTCGAAAAGAAGATGTGGCAATGTCCTGAGGGGCAGGGGAGATGGCTCTGACCCGAAACGTGGGGTTCCTCGGCCGATCCCCGTGGACTGGGACTTGGGAACCGGAAGAGCCGTAGGAGGTGGCCACATCGTCCTTGTCCCGGGGTGGGGGTGTTGTGGACACACGGGATGCAAAACATTCCGAACTCCGCTTCCACCCAGGTATCCCACGGAAGTCAGTTACGCGTTCCCTGCAAGAATGTTCGTCTCAGCATTGTTCATGATACCAAAAATGTGGAAGCAATCAACAGTGGGAGAGTTGGTGAAATAAATAATGGGGCATCGCTGCGTGGGAAGACCGCGCGCAGCCGTAAAGAATTACGTCCTAGAAGAATCTTGAGTGACACAAGTGGAAAATCCAGATTTTAGTAGTATGGAGCTTATCTCATTGGGAAAATTAAAAATTGGAGAGAGCATCGTGTGCAGACACACTGAAAGTAAATACACAAAACCGCTAACATTGTTCACGTGGGGCTATTCAAGAGTTTCCAACTTGTTTACGACCAACGAGCGTTTCAGATTGTTTCAAGCTTTCCTTTACGTTTAGAGAGCTTTACAAATACAAGGTGGACTCTGATTCACCTCTTCCGAGTTAGAAGTGGTGAATCATCAAATTTCCTAATTTCCAGTAACTAGGATGAGACCATCCATTGCATGATTCCACTTTTGCACGGGGCCTAGGACAAGGGGTAGTTGTAGGGTCAAGTGGCTGAATGCCTGCACCACGATGTTCAATGGTGACCACAGGAGCATTCTACCCATCCAGAAGAGAGCTGGCAGCTTCTTTTTGCATGTGGCGGTGGTGCTTTGCCGGGTGAGGTATTGAGTGAGACAGACAACCATAGTACTGTCCCGTTGGCGATTTCCCATCTAAAATAAATTGTCGTTAATACGGTCGTATTACAGCATGGTAAGTTACACCAGTAAGTTTTTACGTATAAACAGCAGGCAATGACCCAGTGCCTTCTGAAGCCACCCACCTAGAGCCTCTGTCCTTCATGGCTAGTTTGAAACTGTCAGAGCTGCTACCAGAATGAGGCAACCACGACTTTGCCCTAGGACGTGCACATTTAGAAGTTGCAAAAATTTTAAATAATGGTTTTCAGGGATTGAGCAATTTTTTTTAATGGTTGCATTTACACGATGACAAGACAAACACTTTCCACCAGGAGAGACGTCGGCTGGTTAGCGAGCACAGGTAAAGGAGATAAGTCACTCTCAAGTGACGCAGGTGGCCCAGAGAAGAGGCCTGGGAGTACCCCAAGCTGCTTGGAGGGCCAGCGGGCTAGGCTGCTGCAGGGCTCTCCACTCACACCTTGATGACCCTGGGCCAGAAGGCATGTGCCCTCTGAGACCCCTGATGGCTCCAAAGCCCATCTGCTGAGGCCCCCCTCACCCTCCTGCCTTCACCCACTGCTTTCTGGCCAGTCGCACCGGCTCCTTCCCGAACAGGAGGTGCCAGGGTTACAATGACAAGAGCTGATGAGACTGATGACAGATATCAGGTCTTCCCAAACGGAAAAGGAAACGCATTCACTGGAAGGAGAGTTGACGTCAGGGAGGGGTGGGCTGCGGCCCCTGATAGCAAGGCTGCTGTCCCGGGCAGGAAACATCAGGAAATCCTGAGCCAAGGGCCCATGCCTCACTGTGATTCACACAAGAACCGAAAATCAGGCCAACGCAAGCGGAAGGCCCCTCCTCCCCAGACTGCTTCGGGCGCAAGGGTCTCTTTCAGCCACAGGGCACTTAGCAAATTCCAGAAGGAGGAAGAGGTGGTCCAGCCCACGTCCCTCCGGCTGGGAGAAACTCGCCTGTCGGTTTGTCCGGTTTGTCCCGTAGGCGGGGGCTATCAGCTGCTTCTGAGGAGGGCACGCTTGGTTCCAGGAGAATGGAGCTTAGGTGCTGGGGGGATGAAGCCAGCTGGGGACCACTGCATTCTTTCATTCCGTCGTGCCCGGCCTCACCGGCCCGTCTCTTCTCAATCCCTCAACACCCTCCCTCCCCCCACCCCACCCCCACGCTGCCACCTCAGGATCTCTGCTTAGTTGTTCTGTCCACTCATGAGCACGTCCTCCCAGCTCCTCTCATCCCCCCCCTCCCCGGAGCCCTGTGCTCCCCCTGGAAACACTTCCTGGCCCCCTTTACGTTCTGCCTATTACATGCTGTGATCCAATCGTATTTATTGGTTTATTATTTCGTGGTTGCATGCATATCGGAGTATAGTTGACACAGGATGTTACCTGAGTCTCAGGGGCACGACATCAGGATTCGACTTCTCTGTACCTTATGCCCTGCTCACCACAGGTACAAATACACCCGTCTGTCACCCTACAACACTGTGACAATACCAGCGGCTATGTTCCCTATGCTGTACCTTTCACGCCCGTGACTCATGCATTCCAGAACCAGAAGCCCCTATCTCCCTCTCCCCTTCACCCATTTTGCCCATCTCCCCCTTCCCCACCCCCCCAGCATGTGAGCCCATAAGACCTTATGTGCTCCTAGCACCCCCAGTGGGACCTGGCAACAGAGACAGGCTGAGCTATGACCCAGTCCTTCATGCCCTCTCCTTCCAAACTGAGACCTGACTCCAGCCCTCCGGGCTTCTGTTCCCCCAGAGCAGGGGTCGGCCAACGTTTCCCTCGAGGGCCCTTTACCCTCTTGGAGCCGGGTGGCCTCACGGGCAACTACCCAACCGGGTACAAAAGCAGCCGCAACCCATACGAACCCGTGCAGCCGGACTTCCAATAAAACTTTATTTACAAAAACAGTCTGCCAGCCTGTGTGCCACGGTCTGCCAATTCTGCTTCAGAACAGGTCTTTTCCCACGGCCGTAGCCGAGGTACCAGGCATGGAGCCCTGCCAGGCCTGCGGGGCCCTAAAAGTGTTTGAGATGAGGTCTTTCTAGCACCAGGGGCCTCATCTGCCAAGCACTGAAGCTGAAAACAGCAACCTACAGGGTGGGGGAGCGCGGGGAGCCGGTCAAGGTTCTTGTACTTATCATTTAAACTTTTCGGGGTCAAAAACTCTTGTCATCTGCGAAACAAAACGCCGCCTGTCCCTCAATGTGATCCATGCCTCCCTGCCGCAGAGAGGCCCAGGATAACCTGGCATTTCATCAACAAGAAGCCCAGGCCCAAATTTCTGGACATGCCTCCTGGGCACAGCGCGCCGGTTTGTTTCTCCGTGTCGCTGGTGAGAGATAAATGCAGCTCTCGGTTTCAGGGGAATCTCAGCCTCTTGTGGCGTGGCAGGCAGCCAGCGCCACCCCGGCAAGGACCTGCCGGCCTCCTCCTGATGGAGCAGTCCAGCGCGTGGGGAAACACTGCGGCCCGTGGCCAGTTCTGTCCCAGGGAATCCCTGGCTCTCTGGGTCCTGCTTGGGGAGCCGAGGCGAGCTGCTGGGGGCTCCTTGGCAGAAGCCCATCCTGACATGGCCCTGCTTTTCTCCCCACCTGGCCCCCACGGTCAATTGAAGCAAGAGGCTAAGCGTGCCCTGGGCCTCGCTCGAGAACCCCAGCTCAGGATGAGTCTTGCCTAAGAAGAGGCCACATCCACCGAGCAGGTGGGACTCCCAGGGCCAGGCTTGATTTATTTCCAGTCTCTTGGAATTTAGGGAAGAGACTCAAAGAAAGTCACCCTTCTTGCCCTTTAGCCTAGAAAGGGGAGGTGGGAAGACGGAGGCCAGGTGGGGTGGCTGCCTCAGTGCCTGGGGCTCCTGGCGGGGAGGGGAGGGAAGAGGAGAGGCCAGTCTTGGGGGTGGGCCTATGCTGAGCTGGAGAGCCCATCTCCCATCTAAGGGGCCAGTGGAGACCTGCCAAGTGGAGACCCACTGCCGCCAGACGACCCGTTTTTTCCAAAGAAAGCCCCAAAGTCAGATGTGAATGTGAAATTTCCAGATTTGTAAATGTCGTCTCAAACATATATATATATATATATATATTTTAATTCCCTGAAGTCTAACCAGTGCCTCTACGGGTCATGCTCAGCCCATGGTTCACTACTCCACTCACATCTTCCGGTCTGTGAAACAATGTCCCAAGCACCACGGGAGAACAAGGTAAGAGTAGAAGGTGGTGAAAGACCACAGTTCGTCTGTTTGTAACGTTTGAATGTCGAACCCTGGGACTGTATTGCCTGTTTGTGAAACACATTTTGAGTCTCAGAGTTCCAAAAATCAGAGAATGTGTCTGACCCACCTCTCAGGGGTTGAAGGGGGAACAACATTCTCATCTTACCAGTTTGTAGCTGCCTCAGGTTGAGCCTGAAAGCAGGGATCCAAGGCCAAGGCCATTACGTTAGTAGGTGGGAGGGAGAGAGAGGCAGAGTGAGCTGTAAACTCAGCGGGGGGGGGGGGGGGGGGGGGGCCGTGGATCCCAGACACCCTGGCACTGGAGGTGTGCCGGTCCCCGGGCACCTACAGGCTGGGAAACGTGGGGAGGTCAGGTGACCCCTCCAGACCTCAGCTTCCCACCAGCCTGCGTGTGTCACTTCCTCAGGGAACCCCCTCGGCTGTTCCCCCCAATAGATTCAGTCTCCCCATAATATGCTCACTCAGCCCCCCAGGACTCTTCCTTTACAGGACTCATGGTGCATTCAAAATTAACTAGTCATGACATCAACTGTGGGAGAATCTTGACCTCCTGGAAAGAATCTAAATTTCCTGAGGTCCCAAACTGATAACTTCTGGGCGCGCCGCTCAATCTCTGATGCGCAGAACAACAATGATCTCTTATGAATGAATGAATGAATGAATGAATGAATGAATGAATGAACGACTTTGTGAAATAAGTCTTGCAGGAGCAGGAAGTGACTCCAGGTAGGTTTATCTACCCCAGAAATCTGGACTGCCGCTGGCATTTTGTTTACAAATACAGGGGGCTTATGAAATCCTGGGGAGGGGGCAGTGCCTGTAGCCTGGTGAAGAAACTCTGAATGACACAGCATGGGGCCAGATGAGAGCCAAGGGAGAAGTGGGAGGGAGGGGCTTAGGAGACCCACCTCAACATCATGCTTTAGAGCCTCACCTCTGTCCCTGATAGAGACCCCCACCTCCCACTCCTTCGGACACTCTTCTCTGCCCCCATGGCTGGTTCTAGACCTTGGGAGCCAGAGGGAGGGTGTATCGTTTCCCCTTTGAACTTGCCCACGAATTGGTGCCTGACAAAGTGCATGCCAGCGTGTGCTTCACAATGCGGGGACCCAAGGACCTTGCTAGTGGTGTCACACACCTGGTTAGGGGACTCAAGGGGTCGCCGTGAAGATCTCACCACTGCGGGAAGCTTAATGCAGGGTGTGTGTGTGTGGGGGGGGCTCAGTTCAGATGCTACACGCACACCCAGGTGAGGTGGTGAGCAGTCCCAAACCCAGGAACCCAATGGGTTAGGGGCTCCCAGCTGCCTCGCTCCAGGAGCCAGCCATCTGTAGGCAAGCTATTCCAGCCGGTGGTTCTCCACCAACCCTTGGCTCTCCAAGGCCATCTTGAGCCCAGGCAGAAACTCCTGGGTGCCAGCCTCACTCCCCACCCCCTGTCGCCAGGCTCTCCTTCTCCTAGGCACTGCCACTTTAGCTCTGGGCACCGGGCCAGGCCTCACTTGTGTTACAGCCCAGATGGTTCACCACGGCCTCTTCCCAGAACTGCCCGCTGCCCTGGTGTCTGTTCCTGAGCGCGGGCGCGGGCACAGCGGCTGCTCCAGGGCGAATGGAGACTCTTCCCATCCCAGCCCCGGACAGAGCAGGGTTTGTTGATTTGGGGTCAGGAGAGACAGCTGGCTGGAAGCTAACTGTCCCATTCTCTAGCCCCAACTCGGAACTTGGAACAGATGTAGATTCCTCATGGAGCGGTGGGAAGAAACTTCCCTTTTCCCCAACAGGCGCCCCACATGCTTCATACCCTCTGTGCCCTCCTAAAGTCCCCCCCACCCCACCCCCTACCCTCCCACCCCACCCCCTACCCTCCCACCACCCTTCGGTGGGTGGAAGGATGGGCCTCTGCCCCAGGACTCTGGCCCAGCCCAAGCCCCAGAGGGAACAAGGAATGTGAGAAAGCAGGGTGGGTGGGTTGGTGAAGTGTTTTCCTTCCCCTCCCTCCGCACTTTTTCTGGGAAATGCCAGAGGCCAGCTGGGTCTGGAATGTCAGGCTTGAAAGAACTCCTCCAGACATCAGAGCCACAAACCTTTTCATCAGCTCCCTTGCCCCTCCCTGCAGGAACAAAAGCCACAAACCATTGTCCCATTGTCCCAGCCGGCCTCCCCGCCCTGCCTCTGCAGGATGGTCGAAAGCAGCAAAGACAGAGATCAGGGTCCACCTGTGGTGAGGTCCCTGCACCTTCCCCCCACCCCTGCACCCCCCACTCCGCCGCCTCCCCTCTCTCACCGCACTGGAAGGTCACGGGCGGGCGTCATAGCCCTGCCACCAGCAAGGCCGTCCGCCGGCACAGGCAGGGGCTGCCTCCAAGAGGGCACAAGACACAAGAGGCATCAGGGCTGGACTGCCCAGCGGAGGCGGGCCCTGGAAGAACCACACTGGGGCAGCAGGGGGCACAGCTCCCAAGAGGTCTGGGGAGACACAGGTCCCCCCGCATCGTCTCCAAATTGGCTGGAGAAAATGGGGGAGGGGGGCAAGAGAGGAGAGGCCTCATTGCTTCCTGCCCCGCTCTCTGAACTGCCAGCACAAGACTAGAAGCTCCAGAGGCAAGGACCCAGATCCTTTTCCCCACCATTGTAACCCCAGGCCTGGTCAACTAACGGGCATGCGATAAAGGCACAATCAATGCAGAGTAAGTAATATAAAGCCACTGGGCCGTCAACCCCAGCTGCCTTCTTGTGCCACAGAAAGCCCACCAGTCTTAGAGACAGAGGGAGGCCTGGTGTTGAGCAACTCTGTGGTCTGAGGCCAGTCTCCTAACCCATCTGGTGGCCAATGTTGCCTCCAAACAATGGCAACCTCAGAGCCTGCCCCCAGGCTGGCCCGAAGACAGAAAGATCATCCATGCAAGTATGGGACCTCCTGTTCCCCAGACCAGGCCATAGCTTCCCACGACCACCCCACAGGCGCCAGGGTTCCTATCTGCGAGGTTTGGGCCAAAGCTCATCCTCTGTCACTCCCCATGAGTAAGTGGAGCCCCACAGGCAGCTGAAACCGCTGTGTACTTCCCCTCCATCATGAATAAATCTGTATTATCTTTATGACCAAGCACCTTTGCCTGGAAATGGGATTCTGACTTCGTAGAAATTCTGCAAAGGGAGAGATTAGCAGGCAGGAGTCTCCTAAATCCCTCCGGCCAGGAAGATAGTGGGTGGGGCAGAGGGGCTGGACTTAGATGAGCTTTCCTCCGAGGCCCAACCCCCCTCCCCCCCCCCACCACTCCCCCCACACTCCGCAGGCAGGGAAAGTGAGAGCAGCACTGCCCTGGGTCCCCTGGGTCGCCCTGGATGGGCTCTAGTTTGGGTGGCTCTCTTGCCTGGAAGAGGGTCCCTGGGGGTGTGCCCTGTATCGGCCCAGGGCCTCCTTCCCCGCTTTCCCAGCAGAGTTTGGGTAATCACTCCATCTACCCTTAGATTAGCAGGCCTGATAATCTCCATGCACATGGGGTTTCCACACCATCTATCCCATAGATGCCCCTGAGCCCTGCAGGAAGAAACCACTAGCTACTCTAGAAGTAAGCAGAGTAGGTGTTTCCTAAAAATGATGGAAAGCAGCAGTCAACACAATCTCTCATTAAAAATTCACCGAGGGGCGCCTGGGGTGGCTCAGTGGGTTAAGCATCAGACTCTTTTTTCCGCTCGGGTCATGATCTCCCTGTTCCCGAGGTTGAGCCCTGCGTTGGGCTCTGTGCTGACAGTGCACAGTCTACTTGAGATCCTCTCTCTCTCTGCCCCTCCCCTCCACCTCTCAAAATAAATAAACTTAAAAAAAAAAAGATTCAGGGGCGCCCGGTCGGCTCAGTCGGTTAAGCGTCTGACTCTTGATTTCAGCTCAGGTCATGATCTCATGGTTCGGGAGTTTGAGCCCCGCATTGGGCTGTGCGCTGACTTGCAGAGCCTGCTTGGGGTTCTTGCTCTCCCTTCTCTCTGTTCCTCCCCTGCTTGCGCTCTCTCTCTCTCTCTCTCAAAATAAATAAATAAACTTAAAAAAAAAAAAAAGGATTCATTGAGCACTTTCTATGTACCAGGTTTGAAAAAACCAGTCTCTTTCCTCCAGGTTCTCACTGGATGAGCAGTCGGGGCACGTTGGTCAACGTGGAAAGAGCTATCCTGGAAGTTTCACCTGAGTTTCTGCCAAGTCTTAAAGGAAAAGTAGAAACCAGCCAAGGTGTGGAAGGCAGTTCCACCCGGAAGGAAGTGAACATGCAAAGACCCAGGCCTGAGGAACGTTCTGGAGCACAGAGCCTTCGACACACACCCACTGAGAAGTTTTGGCGCCTCCCAAGGCATTGCAGACCCTGGAGATGCCAGAAAGCTAAGGGGCACCTTGGTAGTTGGCTCAACTCTTTGAAGACAGGCAACTTTGCAGACTGCATCTTGCATGGGAGATACATAGCTCTCCAAAGCATAAAGCCTCGCGGTCACGTCCACCCCCTGCCATCCAAGCTTCGGCAGTGCCTCCCTTCCCCAGACACCCCAGTGCTTTCAAAAGAATTATAGCCGGGGCGCCTGGGTGGCTCAGTCGGTTAAGCGTCCGACTTCGGCTCAGGTCACGATCTCACAGTTTGTGAGTCTGAGCCCCGCATTGGGCTCTGCGCTGACAGCTCGGAGCCTGGAGCCTGCTTTGAAATCTGTGTGACCCTCTCTCTCTCTCTGCCCTCCCCCACTCACACTCTGTCTCTCTCTCAAAAATAAATAAACATCAAAACAAAACCCAATAAGGACACTGAGGCACGGCTGGCGAAGTAAGTTGCCAGAAGTCATACATGTACTCGATGGGGAAGCCTAGACAGCAGTTTAATCTCCAGAGTCAGTACGTAGGGAACGCAGCCCACCTTCCCACTGCAAGCCCTGACCTTCTCCAGCCCTGAGAGCCCCTTTCAGGACCCCCCCTGAGCACGCCGCCCCTCCTCTCTTCTCTTCCAATCGGACCATGCTGTTGTTTCAGAGATAGGAGTTTTCCAACCAGACTTGAATTCCCAGAATTCCAGGGCTGTTTGGTCCTCCTTATCTTCCCCCTTCAACATCTCCCCTCACCTAAAAAATGAACTGTCACAGTATCCTAGGGTCGTAATCACCCCTTTCTCCTGGCACCCCTCACTTGGGTGGGGGGAGGGGGGCATGTCTCTGCCTCGCCTGTCTCCCTGCAGGATTTACCCAGCACTCTCTCTTCCCAGCACTCTGCTCCGTGCCTGGCAAAAGCAGGCACTCAATGAAGGTTTGTGGACTGGATGAATGGACCTGACTTGTGTCAGACCGTTGTAATTTACAAAGCACTTTCTCATCCATTAACTCCAGGGTTATTCCTTGTGAGTCTTCCTCGCCCTTCACGGGCTCAGCACAGAAGTGTATGGTCATGGTGCAGCCTCCTCTTGTCCTTTTCCTGGACGAGAAAAAGAATGAACTGATTATAGAGAGGACGAGAATCCATTTCATTAGCCCACAAGCATCTCGAGGGCAAAGACCCAGTTTTATTCATCACTATATTTCAATACTTAGCACAATGCCTGGTGCACAGAGCCCAATATTTGTGAAATGTGTTGGATAAATCAATCTCCCCCCCTCTGCAGAAGTGACCAGAAACAACAAGACTTCCTCCTTGGGGCGCCTGGCTGGCTCAGTCAAAGGCGCATGTGACTCTTGATCTCGGGGTTGTGAGTTCGAGTCCCACCTTGGGTGTAGAGATTACTTAAGTAAAAAATGGAACTTGAAAAAAATAAATACATAAAAGACTTCCTCCTTACTACTGTCTGCTCCTAGAAGCTGAGGAAGAATGAGACTGAGATAGACACATTTCTAGCACACTCTGATGGGCAGAATCTCTTGTGAATCTCAGCTCTCTGATGGGGAAAAGGTTACTGTTCTTATTTTATGCATGGAAACTGAATCTCAGGGAGGCTGGGTGTCTTGCCCAAATCTCACTTAGTCCCCCCACATCTGTGAGGGGAAGAGGTGATGGCACAGACTGAAGACAGAATGGCAAAGGCAGTGAGGTGCCTGTCCGCTCCTGGAGAAGCAAAGGAACCAGGCCTTTGTTTCCTAGACTCCCAAGATGCCTGCTATTAGCATCTGTCCTTTCCTTTCTGACTCATAATCTTCGGTAGGGTGGCATCTGGGAAGAGGGCATGGCCCAAAGCCCGCATGTCCTGCGAGGTGAGGTTTTTAAAGGGCACCTGGGTGGCTCAGTCGGTTAACCAAATGACTTGGGCTCAAGTCATGATCTCACCGTTTGGGAGTTCGAGCCCCGCATCGGGCTCTGTGCTGACAGCTTGGAGCCCGGAGCCTAGTTCAGATTCTGTGTCTCCCTCTGTCTCTGCCCCTCCTCTGCTCGTGCACTCTCAGGTGTCTCCAGCATCCCACTGCCCTTTTGGGGACAGATTGCAAACTTTTCCAACCTTCGTAGAGCTGGCCCTGGTTAGCCCAAACCACCCACATTCATGCCAGCGTGACCAAGAGCAAATCCACGGTTCACCCCGATCACTCTGCACCCCTGAAGAGACATCAGACCCCCGCACCCAGAGGTAAAGGCGGGGTGGGGGGGTGGGGGGAGGGGGACACATTCTTGGCGGTGCTGGGCCATCTAGAAGTGCGCTGAACTCCTGAAAACTGTTTCCTGGAAACCCTCCCCTACTGGACTTTTATTCCCAGCTCTAATTCCAGACTGCGATGGGACTTCTCCTCGGTACCCCGGGAAGGTGCCTCGCCCTGGCTCCTGAGCCAGCACCCCCTCCATACACACGCATACACACACACAGCCCGCCCCCTCCGGTTTCCTTGCCGCTCCAAACTCCACTCCCGCTACGAGACCCCAGGGCGCCCTCTAGCGGACACCGGCGCGGGGTGGGGCCATTGCTCGCCCCGGGGCCCGTCCCGCCGCGGGAGAGCACCTGGCAGGGCCCACACCGCACCCCGAAAGTTGGGAGACCCAGATGTGTGAAAGCGGTTCTTGTTTGTTTGTGTCTGGTTTTCTGGTGGCGGGAGGCGGCGCTCATGTCAGCGTCGGCAGAGAGCCTGGCAGTGAGCCCAGGGACTGAGGCCCGACAGCTGCCACGCAGGCTGCGTCCCCTCCATCCCCGGGGCTCCGGGCTTCTCCTCCGGGACGTGCCCGCACGTCCCCCCGCCCCCACACCTCCCCACTTCGGCTCCCAGGTCCGGCCCCAGTTTCGCCGCCCGGCTTTGGGGTGTCCCCAGTCCCCTCGCGGCCGGCCCGGGCCTCCTGGGGCCGCGATCGGGACCTCCGGCGGGCCCGGGTGGGGGCGAGGGGGGTGTCCCCGCGAGGTCTGAGAAAAGGGGAAGGGGAGCCGGGAGCCTCTCCCGCTCGGCCTCCTGGAACTGCCCGCGCTCCCGGAGCGGGGGCCCCCGCCTCTGCCAGAAACCTGCCTTCTTAGAAGGGAGGGGGAAAGTGTGAATGAGAAGTTGGGGGCGGAGCGCGCGCGCAGGGCGGGGGGAGGGGCCGCTGCCAGGAACGCGCCGCCGGGGCTGGCGCCGCGCCCGCCGGCCGCCCGGGCCGCCTCGCGCCGCGCTTTGTCTGTGCGCGCGTCTCGGCCGGTCCCGGCCCCGCTCGCGGCCCGCCCTCGGCCGCCCGCGGCCCCTCCTTCGCCCTCCGCGCAGCCTTTCATTGCTGCGAGTAGTGACTAAACATTACAAGAAGGCCGGCCGCGCAGTTCCAGGAATCGGGGGGCGGGGCGCGGCGGCCGCGTATATACCCGCGAGCGCGGCCTCGGCGGCGGCTCCGACTCGCACTCCCGCGCCGCCGCCGCCGCCGCCGCCGCCAGCGCCGCCACTCCGGCCCAGCTCCCGCCGCGGCCCCTCGCCTCGTCCCTGCCGGCCGGCCCGGGGACGCGCAGGGGGCAGGGCGGGCGCCCCAGCGAAGCCCGAGAGACGCGCGCGCGGGGCCCTCGGTGGACTCCACGGCCGCCAACATCTGGGCGCAGCGCGGGCCACCGCTGGTCGCCGCGCGGCCGCCTCGCCTTGGGGACCGTAGGAGGCGCAGCCCCGAGGCCGGAGACTTCGTTTCGGGACCAGGTAGGAAGGAGGGGCGCGGCGTGGAGCGGGGCGGGAGGTTGGCGGGGCGGGGGGGAGGGGGTTGGTGGTGGTGGTGGTGGCGACTCGCTAGTCCCGGGAGCTTTTTCCCGGTTTCCCCTCCCCTTCCCGGGTCATTCCCGGCAGGGAGGGGACGAGGTAGGGGGCAGAGCGGATGGAAGCCGGAGATCCCAGGTTCCCGGAAGACCCAGGCTGGGCCCTCGGGCTTCTCAAGCCCCCTCCCTCCCCCCCGTGCCTCGGATTCCTCTCTCCGTCCCCGCCGCTCGGGGCCACCGGACTGAGCGGCGCCCAGAGCGTCCCGGGGGCCCTTCTCCCGCTCCCCTCCCCGGCCACGCTCCCGGAGACCCAACTTCCGCGCCCGAGTTTCCCCACTCGGCGTTCTCCCGGCGCGTGCCGGGGAAGGGGGCTGCCTGGGGCCACCCCGCGGGCGGGGGCGGGGGCTGGGCGGGCTCCGCGGGGTGCCTGGGCGCGGGGGGGGGGGGAGGGTGGGGTGGGTGGGAGAAGGGCTCAGGCGGGGGCCTCGGGGCAGGGGGCGGGGGCCCGGGCCGCCGGGAGGAGGCTGGGGGGCCGGGGCGGGCCGGGCGCGCCGGACGGTTCCGGGCACTCACGCGGCGCGCCCCTTCCTCCCCGCAGCCCCCCGGGATGCGGTAGCGGCCGCTGTGCGGAGGCCGCCGAGCAGCTGCAGCCGCCGCCGCCGCCGCGCAGATCCACGCTGGCTCCGTGCGCCATGGTCACCCACAGCAAGTTTCCCGCCGCCGGGATGAGCCGCCCCCTGGACACCAGCCTGCGCCTCAAGACCTTCAGTTCCAAGAGCGAGTACCAGCTGGTGGTGAACGCAGTGCGCAAGCTGCAGGAGAGCGGCTTCTACTGGAGCGCCGTGACGGGCGGCGAGGCGAACCTGCTGCTCAGCGCCGAGCCCGCCGGCACCTTCCTCATCCGCGACAGCTCGGACCAGCGCCACTTCTTCACGCTCAGCGTCAAGACCCAGTCGGGGACCAAGAACCTGCGCATCCAGTGCGAGGGGGGCAGCTTTTCGCTGCAGAGCGACCCCCGGAGCACGCAGCCGGTGCCCCGCTTCGACTGCGTGCTCAAGCTGGTGCACCACTACATGCCGCCCCCCGGCGCCCCCTCCTTGCCCCCTCCACCCGCCGAACCCTCCTCCGAGGTGCCGGAGCAGCCGCCGGCCCAGCCGCTGGCGGGGAGTCCCCCCAGGAGAGCCTATTACATCTACTCCGGGGGCGAGAAGATCCCTCTGGTGTTGAGCCGGCCCCTCTCCTCCAACGTGGCCACTCTCCAACATCTCTGTCGGAAGACCGTCAACGGCCACCTGGACTCCTATGAGAAAGTCACCCAGCTGCCTGGGCCCATTCGGGAATTCCTGGACCAGTACGATGCCCCTCTTTAAAGAGCAAAGGGCAGGGGTCGGGGCGAGGAGCCTGGGTCCCCTCTCCCCCGTGGCACATGGCACAAGCACAAGAATCCAGCCGTGAGAGTCCTGCAGCTCTGGGGGGAGCCAGGGGGGGTGGACAGGCCCCTCCCTTCCGCCTCCCCACCCCCCCCTGCAGAATGGGGACGGCGGGACCTGGAATGTGTCTGAGGGAAGGGGGGGCGGCCACCTGAGCGCCCCGCCCCCACGCCAGCGTCTCCGGAGGAGCCCGCTGGCCCGGTAGGGACAGCGACGACGACAGCATTGGTCTCTTCTCCTCCTCTCCGCTTCCTCAACTCCCCCTGCATTTCCAAACAGGGGACACTGCAGGAGCGATGAACTAGTGAGAACTGCCGGGGAGTCTTCAAACTTTCCAACGGAACTTGTTTGCTCTTTGATTTGGTTTAAAACGTAGCTTTAAACCTGAACAGGTCTCCGGCCTGGAAGAGGGTGGAGGAGAGGGCGCCCCCAGGGGCCGCAGGGCTGCAGGCTGGCCTCGGAAATGGCTCCTCCCACCGTCCGCCCCAGGTGAGGAGGGCGGCTGCATGCTCCTCCCCCCGCCCCGGCTCTGGGGGTTAAGGTCAAGGGGTGACCTGAAGGGGGCTGTTCTGTCTCCCTCTCTGGGACAGCCACCAGGAACACAGGTCCCAGAGTCCATCGGGTGCCCGAGAGCCCTGGGCCCTTCCCTCGTTTTAAGGGGGGAGTGGCCTTCGGAGGGGGGGGAGGCATGGGCTGGTCAGTTGTTCTGTACCCGGGGGTTGGGAGGAGGGTGGAAAAGATAGCCATCTCTGACCCCAGATCTCCGACACCGAGACGAGGGGTTCTACTTTGGGCCTCCTGTCTGGCTAGGAGATTTGCCTTAAATGCTCCCTGTCCCATGGATAGGGACTGGCACACAAGAAGCCACACACTCAGCCTATCCAGGCAGAGGCCAAGGGATCCTCGGAGGGCAAGCTGCTGGCCACTCAGCGTGGGGGGGGGGGGGGGGGGGCGGGGAGCGGCAGGCGGAGACGGAGGGGGGCGGAGATCTACGCCTTCCAGCCAAGCCCTGGAAGAAGGCGAGCCCAGTTGGTATTGGCCAGTCACAGGTGCCTCAGGGTGCCTGGGCTTCGGCAGAGCTGAGCCACCAGGTCCCACAGCCCCCCCCCACCCCCCACCAGGCCCTGCACAGCCCTCACCTGGGGGTGGGGTGGGGGGGAGGGCACAGGCAGGAAGTCATTGAGAGACTGGGGCCCCTGCCACCCCAGCTGCCAGCTGCTCCCTCTCTGCAATAGCACTGATCAGTGAAAACTTAACAGGAATGTAGCAGTGATGGAATTATCTGGAACTGTTCTTTTTGGGGAAGACTAAACAAACACAAAAGTTTTCTGTGTCAGGTATGGGGCTGGATGGGGCAGCTGTGTGTTGGGGTGGTTTTTTTTTTTTTTTTTCCTGTTATTTTGTTTTTGTTTTTTAATAATGTTTACAATCTGCCTCAATCACTCTGTCTTTTATAAAGATTCCACCTCCAGTCCTCTCCCTTCCCCCACCCAGGCCTTCGAGGCTGTTAGGAGATGCTTGAAGAACTCAACAAAATACCAATCCAACTCAAACTTTGCACATATTTATATTTATATTCAAAAAAGAAACATTTCAGTAATTTATAATAAAGAGCACTATTTTTTAATGAAAACCGACTGGAGCCTTTTCCCCCCGCCCCTGCTCTGGCTTGCTTTCTCTTTCACCCACACCCACGCGGCGTCCGAGGGGAGGGGAGGGGAGGGCAGAGGAGAGAGAGCCGCTGGGGTGCGCGCTCTGCCCCCTTGCTTCCCCGGGCGCTCCTCGGCTCGCTCTGGAATCATCTTCACGTCACTGACAAGCTAAGGCAGCCACCTAGACTGTACCGAGAGGGGTAATTCCTGCTAGTCTGATTCAGATCTGACCAGAATATGCAAAGCAAGTTCGAAGGAAGAACTTCAAAGGGTTTGCAGGGAGTAAACCGAGCTGTGGTCAAAGCTTTTAGAGGCTCCAGGCTATTAGAAGCGCTCTGCTCCTTGGCTGGGAGGTGTTCCGAGAAAGCCCAGACTCCCGGGGTCACCGGGGGTCCTGGCTGTGACCCGCGACCTCAGCGCAGCCAGGTTCGTGGGAGGTGGGGGGAGGGGTGGGCCCTCCACTCCTGGGAGACCCGGGACCTGCGAAGGCGCACCCACACGCGCGACTCCCAATGACAGTACCCGTCTATTTGCCTATTTTTAGTCACTCCCACCCTCTGGGTACTTAGAGGCTATCTGGGTTAACCTTCCCAGCCCCACAGCGCAGGTGTTATCACCCCTGTATTCTCAGACACAACCGCGGGTTCCATGGGAGCTGGGGGGGCTTGCGCTGGTCACTTCTGAGGCCCAGAACAGGGCTCAGTCAATATTTGTTGACTGAGTGGGGCAGTCACTCGGGTTCACAGAGGTTAAGCAACGTGCCCAAGGACACACCACTTGGGAATGTGGGAAAGACACAGGGTTGGAAGCGTGAACTCTCTCTGCCTCCCGAAGCACTAAGTGTGTGCCCAGGGCTGCCCCTCAGTGCATCTCCCTGCAAAGCCAAGCGGTGCGGGCCCTGGCTCTGGGGTGTCAGCATTAGGGATGGCCCCCTCCCCGGTCCCTCTATAAGCTGCTCCGGGAATCAGCGTTCAAAAGGCAACTGAGAGTAAATAAACAAAGTCATTTTTCTTTCCCATCTCCTAGACTTTTGGGGGAAAATAATGTAATAAAGTGACAAGAAAGGGCCAGGCTTGAGACTCCTGAGTGGACAGAGCATGTAGGAACCAGTCCAGAGAGACCACCATTTCCCAGAACAGAGAATGCAGACCCAGGTAAGGTCACCTTCCCAGAGCACGAGGTCAGGCGAGGGGACCCAGTGAGGCCTGGCTCATCCCAGGAGGAGGGGAGCCTGGGAAACTCCTGGCAGGCTCTTCCCTGTTCAGGCGCTGTTTTGCCAGGGTGTCCAGTGTTGACGGGGGCACTAACCCAAGGGCTTGATCTTCTCTGGCCCAAGGGGAAGCTCCTCTCTCCGCCCTCCTTGGGAGGTTGAACTCAGAGGCAGGAAGCCCCCCCCCCCACCCTTTTCCTTTGATGCCCCCTCCCCCACATCGTTCCTCCCACACTTTTTTCTGTCTCCCCATTATCAGACCACAGACTGGACCAACCTTCTGCTTTTGCAGACAAGCGAACGGAGTCCCAGAGAAGGAAAGCAATTTACTTAAACATTTGTTTTAATCTGTATTTATTTTTGAGAGAGAGAGACAGAGACAGAGCATGAGCAGGGGAAGAACAGAGAGAGAGGAAGACACAGAATCCGGAGCAGGCTCCAGGCTCTGAGCTGTCAGCACAGAGCCCAACGCGGGGCTGGAACCCATGAACCGTGAGATCATGACCTGAGCCCAAGTAGGCCGCTTAACCCACTGAGCCCCGCAGGCGCCCCTGGAAAGCAATTTACTTAAATTCACACAGCAAATGAGTGGCAACAGAGAGAATCTCTCCCTTCCATCATTCTGCTCCCCAGCGCTCCTTCCTGTTTTCCCTCCTCATCCTACCCTCTGCTGCATAAATCTTTCTGAACTTCACAGTCCTTTTGGGGACAGACCCCCCCACACACACACCCAGGACTTAAGGAGTGGGGGTGGGGGGCTCTGTCCTGACTGCCAGAGGAGGACTCCGCCTGGTTCCCAGATTTGCTAAGAAGCTTGAGCAGACACCCATGCCTCAGTGAGATTAAGACGAGCAAAGCTGGGGGTCCCTGGCCAACAGAAAGGGGAGAGGTTGCTGCCTCCAGGCCCTGTGTCCTATTACGCTGCTTCGGGCGTTGTAAGAATCCACCCCCCAAGAGGCCCTATCCTCTCTCCGGTGGTGCTGTTTTTTTTTTGGGGGGGGGGCAGTCCTCCGGATGAGCCAGAGCCAGGAATGGGAAATCTAAGGCCTGCTCTGGGGGGAGGGAGCGAGGGAGGCCACAGACAGGGGAGCTGGAGCATAAACCTGCACGTTGGGTCCTAGTCTAAGGAACGAGGAAGGAGGCTTGGGAGGGGGCACCGCCGGGGTACCAGGCAGAGAGACGGAGGGCGAGGGGAGTCACCGAGGGAGTCTGAGCAGAGACAGAAGTCTGCGGGGTGGGGGTCGACGTGCCCAGGGGCGGATCGGGAAGACCCAGGCCGAGGCTGGGAAGAGCCGGGCCCGGGGCGCACCTTCCAGCGCCGCGTCCCGCCCCCTCCCGTGCGGGCGGGCGCGCGCGTCGCTCCCAGGCCGGCCTCTGCCAGGAAGAGTCACTTCCCGGACGCCGCGGGAGCCCTGGCGGAGCTATGCGAAGAATGTCCGCGCTCAGCCGGGCGGGTGGCACCTCCCGGGCCCGCGCCACCGCCGCCGCCGCCGCCGCCGCCGCGCCCAGCCGAGCTCGCGCGCGGTGGGCAGGCCACGCCCCCGCCACGCCCCCGCCCCGCGGAGCGCGGTCGCCGTGACAACGGGATTACGGGCGCGCAGCGCTGTTTATTCTCAGCCGAGTGCCAGGAAATTCGACGGGGAGGCTGCCAGGCGCACCTCCCTGGGGTGGGGGGCGGGAGGGGGAGGAGAGAGGGTGGACCGGCGCGCCCGGGGCTCCTGCGGGAGGCAAGGAGTCCTTCGTCACTGGGGGGGAGGGATCACTGACCCCTCCGAGGGGAGCTGCTCAGAAAGCACTGGCTCCCCCCCACCTCGGCCAAGTTCTCTCCTCCCAGGGGAACCGAATGCCGAATCTCCCCTTCCGGCTGGCGAGTGCCCTCCCTCCGCCCCCCAGCGCACACTCTTTCTGTCCAGGGATCCCGTCCTTGGAGCCCCCCAGCCTCTGCCCCGGTCCCTCATTCACTCATTCATTCTTTCACTCCCCAAACATCTGTTGAACACATCCTGTGTGTCCGGGGACTGGGCGTAGAACAGGACAAGGCCCCGATTGTCCTGCTCTCCAGAGGCTTAGTGGGAGTGGCAGACAACGAACTAGTAAATATGTAAATAAATATAGCCGGCTACTAGTAGTGCAAAGATGCATCTTCAAATCACATTTCCAGTAGGTGGCACATCCCCCGTCCTGTTTCTGCCTCTGGTAGGGTGACCAGCTAGCCCTGGTTTGCCCAGCACGGTTCCAGTTCAGCCCTGAAAGTCCAGCAAACCAGGCCAATTGATCACCCTACCCTCGGGTCGGAACACGCCCATTTCAGAGATGGGGAAACTGAGGCCTGAAACACAAGGGCAGCTCTTCCAGGGTCACGGGGTCAGGTAGAGAGCGCCAGAGCCAGAGGCCCTCCGGCTGAGAATCCCGGGCTCTTGCAGCCAAACACTCTTCACACACACCTCCCCCAAAAGTGCGGAAGCGCCTGCGGCCAGCCCCCCAGGGAGCAGACGAAATTGCTAGGTCACCGATTCCAACCCCAGCTCTTCTGAATCCGAAGGCCTGAGGGGAGTCCCGGAATCTGAATCCTCAACATCTCCCCAGGTGACTCTCTGACCACTTTCGTTGCTGCCTTCCGGGAAGGACAAGCCTGGATCCTCCTCTCTTCCGGGGACAGGGAATTTCCTTCTTGAACCTTGACTAAGCCGATCTGGGAAATCAGCAGGGAGGGAAAGCCTGGGTTCACGGCCCGCGCCCCGGCAAGCGCAGGCAAGTGCAGCCCTTCCCTCTCCTGGGCTCCAGCTCCCAGCCCTGGGCCTGAGAACAGGGGGCCCCACAGGGAAAGAGTACGGTGTTCCTCCCCGCCCCCCCCCGCCCCCCCCCCCCCAAGGCTGAGCCCTCCCAGCTGTACTGTGCTGGGAACAGGCCAGGCATTTGTGAAATCCTTGGGTGAGCCTGACCCACTGTCATGAGGACGGCCTGTGGAAGCTGGTGCAGGGAGGGGGATGGGGGGCTGTTCCCAGAAGCGGGGAGAACTCTGGACTTCCCACTCCTGAGTGTTCTGCATTACAGCACAGCCTTAAGCAACAGCAGCGGCCTGGAAGGCTGCATGGCAGACAATCAGCAGCGGCTACAGGCCGTCTTCTGAAGCTAGGGTTCTGGATGCTAAAACTTCACGTAATCCTGGTGAAACCGTCACTGCTGCCATTCATTGCAATAATCAGGCCCAGCCTTAGGAGAAGGCTTGAAGCGCCAGACTTAGAGAAAAAGATAACCACCAGGAGACTAGCTTGTTAGGCACATTACGCAAGAAAATGTATTTCCTCTGTTACGCCTCCCTCCCCCGCAAATCTCCAATCTTCCTTTCCTATAGAAAACCTTATCTGGCATTTGCAATGTGCGGATGTTGCAAGGTAAAGGCATGAAATGCACAAGCTGGTCCTCTAGGACGTCAATGTGCCTCACAACGGCAGGGGCGCTGTTCACAATATGAGCTTTGTGGATGGTGTCCCCTGAAGTTGTGTGATGGGGGGGCTGCAGTGTTTCTGAAGTTTAGGGTACCCTTGCCTTAACAACACGCCAGGTGATCCCGGCGCAGGTAGGAACCCTCTTCTGGGCACCATGACCGGTGCTGGAGATGAGTGCTGAGAAGCATTCAGACATCAAGAGGCTTACAGTCTGAAAGGGGAACCAGAGGTGAAAACCAAGAAGTATCCTAAAAAGGAATGGGTGTAAAAATAAAATGTTATACAGCAGACAGCTGGCAGCCCTAGGAGGAAATGACCTACAGTGGTTTCCCAGAAGAGGTGACACTCGTGAGCTAAGGCAAAACAGCAGGTGTTCCCCGGGCAGGCAGGCGTGGGACAGAGGGGCATTCTAATGACCTGAAACAGGGAAATGGCCCGGAAAAGGGAAAAAAACTTTTGGGAACTTCAAGAGGTTTGGTATGTCCCCATCGGGCACATCCACACCAGATTCGCCTCCTAAAAATACTGCTTTTATTACGCACATTCACTCGCACACACGCACGCTCACACGCACGGTCCATGGTTCATCCCAGTAGGATCCACATTGGTTCATTTGTCATTTTCTTCTAAATGGAATGGAAGGCCTAGCCTGGTAAGCCCCCACACCCTGCACCCCACACTCCCTCCCCCCCCCCTCACCTGTGAGCCGGTGTCGTGTCGTGTTGGGGTTATCCGGCCCTATGCCCGGGCTGCTCCGAGCTGTCAGCACAGCACAGAGCCGGGCGAGGGGTTCAGACCCACAAACCGTGAGATCATGACCTGAGCCGAAATCAAGAGTCGGATGCTCAACCCACTGAGCCACCCAGGTGCCCCAAAAGAAGAAATGTCTTTAAATAACGAGGTTTCAGAAGTCGTTGCAATAGTAAGTCACCCACAACTTTTACTTTGGGACGCAAACAGGCATCTTTTATTTTTAACACCTGATGTTTGCCTAAGTGGCACTTCTGCTCTTCTCAATGCGTCCTAATACGTGATGTCCTTCCACGTTCCCTCCGCGCCTCGGATGCAAGTGAGGCAGGTAAAGTGACATCTATTGCCTTTTCCAGAGGAGCAAATTGAGGCGTAGAGGGGATCCAGACCTGCCTCAGATCACACAGATAACTGGTGATAGAAGCAGCCTCCCTTAGGACACCAGTCACTGGACTTCGGGTCCAGTGCCCTTTCCACGACTGCTAGCGTCTGCGTGTGAGAGCCCCCACCGCCCAGGACCTCCATCTAGCAGCGGCTGCAAAGGCTCCCCAGGGGACTTAAATGGCAGCTGAGTCCACACCGGCCAGCTCAGCCCTGGGACAAGGTCCTGAGGCCGTCACTCTGTCTGTTGAGACCTTGGGTGGTTGCTAGGAGCATGAGACACCCCCCCCCCATCTCCCAGCAGGAGGGAGCCTCGGTGGGGGTGCCCAATGCACACAGAACTCCCAAGGAAATTCCAGCAAGACGTCTGGCCAACCCAACGTGCGGGATTTTGCTCGAAGCCTCAGAGAACCCCAATATTGCCCTGAACTCTGGTTTCCGGAAGGTGGGGAAAGAGATGAGATGGCCTCTACATAACTTTTTCCGTTCCAGAATCCCGTGAAAAGGAGGCTGGAGGGAGAGGAAACCAGCGCTGGGAAGGGGCAATTCTTCCCTGTGCTCTTCAGTGCTCCTTGGCTCCTGGAGAAAGTGGGCAAGGGGGTCTGGCCGGAAGGCTACCCAGAAGACACTTGGAGACCCACGGGCCTTGCCCGGTGGGGGGCGGGGCAGTCAGTGGCTGTGGCATGTTTCCCTACACCCTGGGGCTTCCCCGCTGGACTCCTCAGGCCATCACTCCGGGGTTTGGCCAGGAAACTCAGCAAGGACCCTGACCAGGCTACGGCCAGAGCCCTGGAGTGGAGGGAGGAGCCCAGGAGAAAAGCCCGGCCCGCCCGCAGGCGTGCTGCCAGACCTCTCCCGTCTAAGAGAAGGAGCTGAGAAGGTCAGCCAAGGGGCCCAGCTGCAGCGAGAGACCTTGTGCCCACAGCAGGCCGAGGACTGAGTTGGTCAGTCTCGAGCGTCGAAGGGGAGGGGCTTCAACCCAGGCAGAGTCCACAAGCCCTGGGGTCACCCGGCTGGGCTGTGTGGCCGGGAGGAGAGACATCTGGACAGGAGCCAACGAAAAGGGCCAGTAGAGGCTGCAGACCCCCCGGGGGACAGGTGGGGGAAGGTTGCACACACACGCGGCTCCCTCCGTCTGCAAATGCAGCACATTGTACCACCCCTCTGATGTGCACTGTGCATTCTCTTTCCATGGGCTGATGCCTGACAGCGAGTCGTCACCCCAGTCCTGGTCCCCCCGAGACAGCTAACCGGGAGGCAACTGACCAGGACTCCGGGCGGAATCGCTGGCGGGGGTCTGAGCTCTCCTCTGGGAGGAGAAAGCCGCTGGCCTGGCCCAGGATCCAAAGGTGTCCTCAGCCTGCGAGAAGGCAGGTTTCAAGCAACCGAATCAGCCTGCCCAGGACGTGGGCGGAGCTCTGCTCCCCGGTCTCAAGGGCCCTTCTGGCTAGTCTCTGGAGGGTTCTGTGGGGAACAGACCAGGACCGCATGAGAATGTTGTTGGCCTTGGCCTCCCCGTGGCCTGTGGAGTGAGAATAAGACAGGTTCACGGTCCCAAGGCGCTCTCCTTGGACAAAGAGTACTCCCATCAGCGTCTTTTATTCATTTCACAAACACCTTCAAGTTTCCAGTGCGCCGAGCTCTGGTCTAAGCACTTGAAATATATGAACATTTAATTCTCCAGGAACTCTTATGGCTTAGGCCCTATTATTGTCCCCCGTTTTCCCGTGGGGGGAACGGGCAAATAGGGGGTGCCGTGACTTGTCCCAAATCACGCAGCTCGCCAGGAACAGAGCTGGGGTCCCTGACCAGGGTCAGCACCTGCGGATGCCACTGAGGCACTGCATACTGTCATGGGAGATGCCCCACCCCCCACTCCCGGACTGGTAGAGGGCAGAGCGCTGGCTGTCGGGCAGGGAAGCTGGGTGTGTGCCCCCTTCACTGCTTCCTGGAAAACAACCTTGGGCCAGCACCTAATGGCCTTGCCTGGGTTCCTCATCTCTCCGTGGGGGATCTCAACAAAGCCTGCTCTGGGAGTCCTGAGGTTGATACAGGACCAAGTCAAAGCTTTATTATTCCTAGCAGGGGCTCCCTGGGACCAGCAAGATCTCGAACGCCTTCCCGTTCACCCAACATCCAGCCCCACACACTCCTGCTCGCAGGGCCACCGGTTCCATGGTGGTTTCCTGTCCCCGCAGAGAGGAAGACATGGAGGGAGCACTTCTTCCCGTCTCCCCCTTGGTCTCTTCCAGCTTTTGCTTTGTGCGCCTGCTCTGTTTCCTTCTTGTTTTCCTCAGCTGCCCTCTGTTTGACATTCGGTGGTTGTCCAACTTTCCTAGAGTCGCCATATCAAAGGATCACACACTGGGAGGTTTAAAACAACACGTACGGACTTCCTTGCGGTTCTGGAGGTCACAAGTCCAAAATCAAGGTGTCCATGGGACTGCACTCCCTCTGAAGTCTCCGGGGGGGGGGGGGGGCAAGCGCAAGTCTTCCTTGCGCTTCTCAGCTTCGGTGGCCGCCAGCAGGTCCTTGCCAATCCTTGGCCGGTGGATGCGTCACTCCAGTCCCTGCCTCTGTCTTCACGCGGCCTTCTTCTCTGTGTGTCTGTGTCCAACTCTCTTCTTATAAGGACACCAGCCATTGGATTAGGGCCCAAACTCATCCAGTATGACCTCATCGTAACTAATTACATCTGCAAAGACCCGATTTCCGAATTAGGTCACATGCACAAGGTCCACGTGGACATGAATTTTGGAGACGCCACTCAAGCCAGTTCTGGGGGGTTGGTTCTGCAGGATCTCAGACCAAGAACGTTTTTTTCTTTCCTTGAATCTTTCAGGAAGAGCCTGAGAAATGTGTCCTTCTCGGCTCTTGGGCATAGGGAGAAGCGGAATGTCCCTTTAGGCTCTGTTAAGGACACCTTGAGCAAAGGACAGCCTGGAAAGGCACCCAGGGATAGAGCCCAGTGGTTGGCCTGGCCAAGGGCTGCACGGCCAAGGGCAACGTCTCTCAGGGAGGGAGCATGCGTCTGGAGCCTGCCTGGCAAGGCCGAGTCCCCCACAGACATTGCCTCATTTAGCTGCAGAGATGTTCCTGCATTTCTCTGGTGAAGAGCTCCATCTCGGCGACCTCAGATGACCCCTCACACAAGAAAGAGCATCCTCTAGAAAGCTTATTCCGAGCCTCCATGGGCAAGAGACGGAGGGGGGGTACAGCCACAGGGCCGGGCGTGGGAAGTCTGGCCAGCACCACAGTTCCTTGGCAATGTTACCCAGGGAAAAGTCAGGGGATGCCCGGCAGCCAGCTCTTTGCAAAGCCCGGGGTTCCTGACAGCGAGGGGGACACGGGCACACAGCAGCCTCCGTCCCTCAGATGTCCCCGTTGAATCCCAACCACCAGGCTGGGGCAGCTGGGGACGGGACGTGGGCTTTCCTCTGCATTTTCGCCACCTTCAGAGAGGAGGCGGGATGGGGGAAGCCTCCAGGTGCTCCCTGAGGGCTGAAGGCCAGGTCCTCAGGTCCCGCGAAGCCCTCCTCCACCAGGGCCCGCAGCCTGTTCTCTCTGCCCACGCGCCCTTCACCCGCAGCTAAGGACTCTGGGCCGACCTCTGGCTCTGCCAGGCTCTCTGGAGTACCCAGGGCTGACTTCTAGAACCTGGGGAAGGAAAGAGGGAGGATGCCAAGAAGGCACGAGGCTGTGCTCCTACCTGAACCACAGGAAGGGGACCGCCCTGCCTCAGCGCACCCACAGCTGCTCTCCCAGGGACAGGAAGTCAGCCGAGTGCCGAGCAAGCTGCTGGGGGGGGGGGGGGGGGAGGGGCTCAGGCACCTGGGCAGTTAGCTGGGCCATCTGCCCTCCTGGGCTGCGCTGGTTCCCACACCCTGGAGGCCAGACAGAGTAGGGATTAGGAGCCTAAATTTTCAGGGCGCCTGGGTGGCTCAGTCTGTTGAGCGTCCGACTTCGGCTCAGGTCGTGAGCTCACGGTTCGTCAGTTTGAGCCCCGCGTCGGGCTCTGTGCTGATGGCTCAGAGCCTGGAGCCTGCTTCGGATTCTGGGTCTTTCTCTCTCTCTGCCCCTCCCCCACTCTCGCTCTGTCTCTTTCTCAAATAAATAAGTAAATAAACATTTTTAAAAAATTTAAATAAAAACAAAAAAAAGAAGCCTAAATTTTCATCCCAATTCACTTTGGCTCCTCCCAGCTAGGAGACCTGGGCACGTCAATAAACCTGCTTCCCGTCTGTACAATGGGGATATTAATGTTCCCCGCTTCCTTCGGTCGGTCGTTGTGATAGCTCAGTACGTGAACACCCACATTGCTTAGTACACAGGGAGTGCTCTCTCAACACCCGGTGCTCTGATGCTCCAGCTTGATTTCTTACAAATAATCTGGCACTGCAGTAGCGGCCTGACCTGCTTAGGGGAGAGAGGGTGACCTTGCAGGCAGCCCCACCTGGTCTGCTGAGTCTCCCTGGGACACCAGTGACACCCTGCCTCCACTTGTTACACTGGGTGAGCTCTCCCTCCGCCAGGGCCCCTCTCTGGCTGGTCTGCCCAACCACAGGACAATCAGGCTTTCAGCCAGGCAGTTACAGTAAGTCAGGCCCGCCCTTCCTCACATGGGGTACCCAAGCCTGGGGCCAGAGCCTCTCGCTTCCCATAGAGGAGGGGAAGGGGGGGGATGGAGAGGCCCTTCCTTGCCAGGTGCACTGTTAACCCCCACCCCCAGAACATGCTGGTCTTTCCCAGTGATTTCCAGGGGCTGCCTTGTCCTGGCAACCACCAGGCCCAAGCTGCAAAGGGCAGCTGAAACAGCAAATGATGTTCAGAAAGAGGCTGACTCACTCCAGCCAGGCTGCGCCCTCCGTGAATACTGTTGGACCTCAGCCTGGGATTCCCGCAGGTTCGGACAACAAGTTGGACCATCCTCTCGTAGGAGGCACGTTCCAAGGTAACCCTGAGGGGGAGGGAGGAGAGGAAAGGGCCCTGGCAAGGGTGCTGATGCACCCCCCAGCACCAGTTCCAGGCCGAGGGGCACAGGGCAGGGACACGGGAAGGCCTCGCCGATCCCAGGCCTGACTGAGGAGGCAGGGGGCGGGGAGGACAGAGGACCCCATTTATAGAGCAAGGGCACATTACATGATTATTCTATTTTAATCGTAACAACCCTGTAATGTAAATAGGAGTAATCGCTGCTTAACAGATGAGGAAACTGAGGCTGGGAGCCCGCGAGAGGAGGCTGGGTGAGGGGCGGCGCCTGCTGGAACAGGAAGGGACGCGCGCACAGAGCTCCGCCAGGGCTACCTGACCCCAGGGCTGCATGTGACGGCGAGGCGCGCATTTCGCAGGCCTGGCGGGAGGAGGGCGCAGACCCGGGTGGGGGGTGTCCCCGGAGACCGGCCCTGCCGCCCCTCCCTTTCCCTAACCCCCCCTCCCGCGCTCCCCCTGCCCTGCTCCCCGCCCCCCCGCCGGCCCCCAGGTCCGCGCCCACGGCAACCCCTCCTCCAGGCGCTGTGTGCAGGGGGAGGGACCGCACGGGCGCTCGGCCCGCGCTGCCGCCCGCCGCGCATTCCTCCGCCCTTCCATCGGCGCGGCCGGCCCCCGACGGGCTTCCCCGCAGGCTGTGAGGTCAGCGCCCCACCCCGCCGCCGCGGGGCCGGCCCCCTCCCCGGACGCAGGTCCCCGCGCGGGGATCCCGGCCCCCTCCCCGGTCTGCGCCCTCCGCCCACGCCCCTGCCCCACCTCCCCGGGCCCCGCGTCGGGGATCCTGGCCCTGCCCCACCTCCCCTGGTCCCGGCGCCTGCGCCCCGCCACGCGCCCCTGCCCCACCCGGATGTCCGCGCCCGGGATCCCGGCCTGCGCCCCTCCCCGGGTCCCCGCCGTCCCCCGGGTCCCCGCGTCCCGGCGCGTCCCGGAGCTGGGCGGCCCCTCGCGCCCTCCGGCCGCTGCCCGCTGCCCGCGGGCCTCCGGGCCGAGCCCTATTTCGGGCGCTGGCGCTGCGGGCCCAGGCAGCCCTGCCCGGAAGGGAGGCTATTCTGGGCCGGGCCAGCCGAGCAGCTGTGGCCCCAGGGCTTCCCGGCAGGGTGCGCGCCCGGGACAGAGGGCACGCTAGGGCAGGGCTCTCCTCCCTCCCCACCTTCCTCCCAGGCCGCGCCCAGCTCCCTCCCCTTTTTGGCCAGACCCGGGTCCTCTCCTAGGCCAGGAACATTCTCTGGTGCCAGGTCACCGACAGAGTGTCCAGGGCCTGTGGCCACGGCGCACCCTCTTCCAGCGCCCCATGCTGCTGCCGCCGCCACCTACGCCTCTCCGGTCTCTGCGCCCACCTCTCGGTCGGGGTGATCTGCCTAGCACCCTGTGCTTGTACGGCATGGCCTCTGTCCCCATGCGTCCCATTTGCCTGCCCTTCTTGGCCGTAGCCCCTCACCCACGCGTCCACGTGGTTCAGCGTCAAACCCCCAGTGCCCCATACAGGATGGATCCCCCCAACTGGTCATTAAATGAAAGTTCTTACAGGGTCACGTTTGGTGTCACGGTCAGGACGCCGGACTCCAGTCCCTTGGGGGTCTTCTCACATTTTGCCCAGCAAAACCTTCTGATGACCACCTAGCTGCCCCCTGGGCCCCTTCCCCCACCAGAGGGAGTGGCCATTTCCACCGGTGGCCTTGGCTTGGTGGTCGAAGCCTCAGGCATCTGCACATGTGACCCGGGCCCCTTTGGGCTTGCTCTGACCTTAGGACCAATTGCTAGATTCCTCAGGGCCACGCTCTTCCCTCTGGGATAAAAACCAGGATAAAAATCTCTGTGGTCTATCCCACGTCATGGTCACAAGGAGACAAAGTGTATGTAACCATCAGAACGCAAGCCACTGCGTTATCCATCCCAAATCCCGCTCTCCTGACCATAAGGTTTCCCGAAGAAGAGCGCGCGCGAGCCGGTTTGGGGGAGGAGAGAAGGGGGAAGCTGACATTTGTCCCTCTGCTCACTAGATGTTTACACGCTTCACCTCATGCGGCCCAGAGCCTCCAAACTTTAATGTCAGCACGAGCCCCTCGGATCTTGTTAAAAAGCAGACTCCAATGCTTCAGGCCTCTGGCGGGGACTGAGATGTTGCATTTCCAGCCAGCCCCAGGTGGTGTCCCTCCCGCCAGCCCCCACAGCCCCCGGGAGGGAGGGGGGATCTCCCGGACAGCCCCCCCTAGTGTTCCGATGACAAAGCTGAGGTTTAAGGAGATTAAATTGCTCGCTTAACGCAGCCAGGCCAGCACCTGGGCCCAGCCGGCCACAGAATGTCCCCCTCCCCTTGGGCCTCCGCTGCCGGGGTCCTCCAGATCCTCCGCCCTTGGCCCCCCGACTCCCTCCCCCGCTACAACTCTCACCCCTCAGCTTGCTTTCTTTTTCTTTTAAAGGGTCGCGCCAGGGGCGCCTGGGTGGCTCCTTCGGTTAGGCAGTTAAGCGACCGCCTTTGGCTCAGGTCATGATCTCACCGTTCTTGAGTTCGAGCCCCGCGTCGGACTCTGTGCGGACAGCCTGGAACCTGCTCTAGATTCTGTGTCTCCCCTCTCTCTCTGCCCCTCCCCCGCTCACACGCTGGCTCTCTCCCTCTCAAAAATAAGTATTTTTAAAAATGTTTAAAATAAAAAAATATTAAAATAAAAAATATTAAAATATTAAAAAAAAATTAAAGGGTCACACTAATACCTGTGAGTGGTGAAATGTGCTATATGTACTCTTATCCCCAATGAAAACAGTAAGTTCTATATGGATAAAAAATGAAACTTGCCGCCCTACCCAACTCCCCTCAGCTCACCGCCCCCCACCCCCAGAAAAAGAAATAGGATCTCCAGGGGCGCCTGGGTGGCTCAGCCGGTTGGGCGTCTGACTTCAGGTCATGATCTCACAGTTGGCGGGTTCGAGCCCCACGTCGGGCTCTGTGCTGACAACCTAGAGCCTGGAGCCTGCTTCAGATTCTGCATCTCCCTCTCTCTTTCTGCCCCTACCCCGCGCTCTCTGCGTCTCTCAAAAATAAATAAACCTTAAAAAAAAAAAAAAGGAAATACAATCTCCAATTTACTACTGGTTCTTTAATTGAGGCCATATAGTTGGGTCAGCTCTGGTTAACGCTGTAGGATATGGGTAAAAGGTCAGGCAAGAAGCCACCAAACCAGGGATGGCAATCTGGTGAAAGAGAGAGAGAGAGAGAAGAAAGTGTGGTTCAAATATGGGCCCAGGAAGAGGCAGGAAACCACTTTCTACCCAGAGCCCTCTCCTTGCATCTATCGGGGCAAGCTGGAACAGGTGAGGGAAACCCAGGTCCGCCAACACCCTGGCTCCTGAATAACTAAATAATAACTAGAGCCACCCGGTGCTCTGATTCACTCGTCTATAGGTAGTTTACTTCCTGTCCGGGAGGCCTGAGCCTCCACCATCCTGTGTTGAAGGAAGGGTAATCAATTGGCGATTGATTAAAAGCGGAAGGAATGCGGATTCGCTCCATCAGAACTCAGCGGGGAAGGCGGTGTTTTTCCGAGGTGCCTCTACGCGCAGGCCGGGCTGCAGCGCCCGAAATGAAACGCTGTCCTGGTTTCCCGAATGGCATCTGACCAATCCTGGGGGGCTTGCAGGCGGGGGCGGCGGGGGTGGGTGGGGGGAGGCGCTGGGGCCAGAACGCCTGGGAACCCGGCCCACTGGGTGGGGTCCTGGCCCCACCGCCCCACTGATGGAGCCGTTAAGTGAGGCGTTAAGAGCGGGGCTGTGTTCCTTTCCTCCTTCTCGCTCCTGCCCCCCGCGGCCCCACCGGGTGCCCCACCTCTATTCCTGAGTTCTGGGGCTGAAATGAGGCCAACAAGTTAGCTGCCTTTAAAGATGGACATTTTCTCAGACTGGGGAAACTGGGGAAAAACCACAGGTCTCCGAGAGGGAAGGAACGGGGCCCACGCGGGGCGTGGGGGAGGGGCAGAGGGACAGGGGAGGGGACTGGGAAATCTCACCGTGCCCACTTCTGCTTTGCAGAACCTCTCTCACCTCATAACTTCCCCTGAAGTGCCCACTGGCCATTTGCATAGGTCTCCTTGAAATTCTGGATAGGAGCGCCACCCTCTCCTCCCCCCAGCTCGGCCCTCCAGGGGGTGGCTGGAGCACCACTGGGGAACCAAAGGGTGGGGACAAGTGGCCGTGGGACGGCAGCGACTGCCCCGAACCTTCCCCTGGGCTGATTCACTCTTCTTCCAAGAGATGGGCCATTTTCCTAGAATGTTGCAACAGGGGTATGAGGGTTTTTCCAGAGATTTCCACTCTCCCGATGACCCAGCCCTGAGCCCCTCGAGTGGAACCCACGATGACTCCCGCTCTCCCACCACAAGGGCTGGGCATCTGCCCTCTGCCCTTGATGCCCCCATTTCTCGAGTTCTCAAGGGGCCCGAGCTCAAGTCTCCGGGGATGGATGCCTGGTACCTCCAGCTGGGCACACGGCAGGCTCTGGGGCGGGTTTTTCTTCCTTAATGCATATTTGTTTCATGGATGGGATGACTGGAGATTACTTACCGCTGATGAAGAAACCGGAAGGCAAGACAGTTTTAAAATTCTTTAAAAAAAAAAAAAAAATCCAGCCTGAGTGTTACCCCCTTCATTTTTATCGTCTCCTCCCTTTCCGTTCCAAACCCTAAACTCAGTCCTGAGAGTGAAGGACTTTGTGGGGGAAGCCGAGTCTCACTCCCCTCTCTTTCCCCCAGTCCCTGGGTTGAACCTCCATGGATTTTGTGATTTGGGATTCCACGGCCTTTCCCAGCCCCTCAAGGAGGTGAAGAAGGTGACGTTTGATCTCCAGGAAAGAAATGTCACTGTGGGCTCACTGTCCACCCAGGGCGACTCCCTGTGGGCTTAGCACGGCTGAGGAAAGAGACAATGGGGAGTGTCAGGTACTCTAGACTTTAGGGGATATTTTTTCAAAAAGTTCAGGGAATCCTGGCCCCAAAGAGCTATAGGTTCTAAGAGAGAAAATGGGTCGAGGAAAAATGATGGACTAGGGGAGAAAGTCAGGGCTGGGACAATCCAGGCACAGAAGGTCTCAGTGACAAAAGCAGTGGGTGGGTGCAGGAGATAAAGCCCTGGGGAACCTTCTAGGGAGCGGAGGTCTGATTTCAGAAGGAGCAGAGAAACGGGAGGGAGGGAGGGAGGGAGGGAGGGGGCACTCTCAACCGGGACGGAGTGCAAAAGGACAGCTCTTACTTAGGTAAGGAGACTAAATGGTGTCCAAGAGGAAGGACAACAAACTGCCTTTATTGAGTATCTGTTGTATACTGGTCCACCCCCCCAAGTCCGTCAAGTCCGCCAGAGCCCCACAGAGCAGGTGCTGTCACGCTCTTCCTGCCAGAGAGCCCTCAAGATGGCCACGCACTTGCCCCTTCTCCAAAAGGCTCCCCAGGCCACAAAAACTACTTTCAGCTACTCCGGTCACACTCAGAAAGAAAGGGCAGGGCGGGATTGAGGGGAACTGAAATCCCATAGGGGAGGGGACAGCAAGAGGGGGAGGGAGGCTCTGAATCAACTCAAGTGTCAGCCCGGGGCTGCCATTGTGGGACAGGAGGGAGCTTGCGCCCCTGGCTGCCGAGTGGTGCCTTTTCTGTCAACCCCGAGATGGGGTGGGGGACAGGAAGATGGGCAAACCAGGCCCCTGTGGAACAGGAAGCAGATTCCAGAAACTGGAAACCAGCGAGGATGATGGTAATCACCAGCTAAACTCTGGAATGAATCATTAAACAAATTCATTTATTCATGCCCTTAGTCGACAAATATTTATGGAGTGTCTCTAAGCGCAAGCTACTGTGTTAGACACTGGGGGTGAACTCTTAAATTGGTGTGGACTGTTCCCGAAAGGACTTCGCAGCTACAAGCAAGGAGATGACAACATACAATTATCGTAACGGGAAATACTTTCAGCAGAGACATATGGATAAAACACGATGGGGACCCAAATCGCACTTCGAAAAGGCAGATCGTGGTAGCTGAACTCACTGCAGGGAAGGAGCCAGACGTGTTCATAATAGGCCTATATATGCCAGTGTTCAAAAAGGCAAAGAAAAATTGGAATCTATTCACATGGGGTCTGTTGAACGGAATATGTCCTCACAGCACAACACTACACAGCCAATGAAAATTGTTTATGTAGCCGTACATCTGTTCATATGTGAAGATGTTCACAAAATACGAGTGAAAACAGACCACAAAAGACTATGTAGGTCTGACTGCATTTTTGAGTTTTTTTGGCCTATGTACTTCTAGATGTTTTTAGAAACTTGTAGAGGGGCGCCTGGGTGGCTCAGTTGGTTGAACGTCTGACTTTGGCTCAGGTCATGACCTCACGGATTGTGAGTTCGAGCCCCACATCGGGCTTTGTGCTGACAGCTCAGAGCCTGGAGCCTGCTTCTGATTCTGTGCCCCTCTCTCGCTCTGGCCTTCTCCCACTCATGCTCTCTCTGTCTCTCTCTCTAGAATAAATAAAACATTAAAAAAAAAAGATTTAAAAAAAAAAAAAGAAACTTGTAGAAACACATACCAAAGTGTTTGAAGTGCTCACTTGTCCTTGCAGAGTGGGATCTAGAATGCTCTAAAATTCTTTTTCATTGATCTCTATTTTGGAAATTTCATAAAATGAATACTACCCTTTTTCAAGGGTAGAAAGCAACTGATGAATACGCAACGCCCACTGGGAGGTAAGTCTCTGGCCCCGACCAAGTCCTGCTCAACATTTCCATCAATGACTCGAGTAGGGAGCCTGAAGGCATATAAAACAAAACTGGGGGGTCATCCAACTCATCTGGATGCAAAATGATGACAGGGAGGACCGTAGGTGGAAAGATCAGGACTAGGCATAGAGTCCTCAATGAGATGCCCCGGGGGCCCCAGAACTGGAGAGCCTAGGAGGAGAGACACAGAGGCGCAGGTTGACCGCACAAGAGTTCCTGCTCAGGTGCCCCGAGACACCGGAAAGCTGCCACACCCCTGGTCCTTGTCAGGACGAAGTGGTCTTCAGTCCTCTGTGGCCCGAGAGAGAAGAAAGCGTGTGGACGATCACAGGGAGATGATGCCGCCCCCAGATCAAAGAACAAGGCAAGTTTCCAGGAGGCTGATTTCAACTCAATACAACGAAAGGGGAAAATGCCAGATCCTTAGACCCCGCCAGCTATCCAAGCCTCCCAAGAGCCCAAGCCATTGGCCACGCAGGACAGGGAGGGAGGCTGTGAGTCTGGCCGACCACTGGGGAGGCTGGGCCAGAGGACCTCAGGGTCCCCTTGCAACTCACTGGCGGCGTCTCCCCCAGCACTGTGTTTGCACCCAGGGAGTGCAAAGTGACCCCGACACACAGGGCCCTTGGGTGGGGGTGGCCCTGTGGCCCTGGGGAAGCCAGCACCGGCTGACTGCCCGTTGGAGGGTTGACAACAGCCGGATGACAACACAGAGGAGAGGAGGGGTCAAGGGAAGGAGGAAAAGAGGGAACAGAAAACAAACTCAAAAGAGAGAGGAACGAAGAGAAGGGTGGGAGAGGGAAAGTGGGGAAGAGATGTGGAGAGGCTGGTCATCCCTGGAGGTGGGAAGGGAGGGCAGGGTGGGCAGAGACCCAGTGGGGGTGGGGGGTTGGGGGTGGGGGGACGGGGTTTGCTGCAGAGGGCTGGTGCTGTGCCCGGAGTCACCCGCTGTCCCACAGACACCGGTCCACCTGTGTGTCATGCCTGGGTGCCTCAGTGTCGGTGCTAGTGGCCTTCAGAGAACGAAGAAGCCGTGACCCCTGCCAACCCTCCCAGATTCACCCCGGAGCTGGGGCGACAAAGCACGAGTACATGAACAGTAAAGGAGAAAGCGCGGCCCGTCACAGGGCAGGATAAGGCAGGGTGGACTTGGGAGTCATGAAGACTGGAGTTCGAATCCAGACTTGGTGCTGTGTGGCCTCAGGCAAGGTCCTTAACCTCTCTGAGCCTCGGTTCCTTTCTCTGCTATGAGGATAAATGAGACCATGGATGCATATGGGTCCCCTCCCTGCCATAACGTGAGCACACCTTGACGTTGAAGGAAGCAACTCTGCCCTGCTTGAGAAGAAAAGGTGGAGGAGAAAAGGTGGAGAGGTCAGCGAGTCCTGTTGGGACGACTCAGTCTGGGCCTTGGTCGACCTTGGGGGAGCCGTGGAGTTTGACCCCTGTGTGTAGGCTGGAAGCGGCCAGGGCCCCAGGGACCCGGGCACCAGGGGCCGTCTGCGTGACTGCTGAGCACTGACAAGGCCCCCTGTGAGTGCACACAGCTGGGGGCAGCCGGCAGGGTCAGGGGCCTTGGCACGGCTCCTGCCTTTGCAGACGGTGGGGAATTCTGAAGGAGCGTCCGGCATTGTGCATATGTCCACAAGTGGCTGGAAAAGTCCGGAGGCTGTGGGCAGAGCTGGCACAGGGCACATTCAGCCAGTCTCCAGAGGGCGAGGCAGGGCCCTCTCCAGCCCAGCGTTCCGGCCCGAGTCCTCCGCAGCAGCCCTCCCCGGAATTATTACCGTGGGGGGCAGAGCCCCCTCTTTGGGGGCCGTCTCCGGCCCGGGGCCCCAGCTGCTATCCCAGCCTCCGGGAGGGAGGGTACAGAGCCACCCCGTGACTCACTGTGCCCACTTCCTGCCACATAGAACCCTTGGCTGAGTCACCGGCCCCCCAAAGGGAAAGACTGGCCACAAGGCCGGAAAGCTGGAGCCCGATGGTGGCAGGGGTAGAGGGTGCCGGGCCCGCGGGGCCACCGCCACTGTCTCCCATGGCCACAGCCCGGAGTCTCCTCCAAGCAGCATCAAGCCACCGCCAGCAGGACTGACTGTCTGGTATTCCCCCCCCCGCCCCCGTACCCTTCCAAACAAAAACAAGAAACCCCAACTTTTTGTTTTGAAATAATTTCAGGGTGGTAGAAAAGTTGCAAAAGTACTACAGACAATTCCCGTAGACCCTTCACCCGGACACCCCCCAAAGGAAACGGTCTGTGTTGCCATTTCTGTTCCTGCTTCGCTCCCCACTTTTTTAGGCCATCCGAGGCTAAGTTGCAGACACCGTGCCTCTTTCCCCCCTGAAACACTCCTGGGTGTGCGTCCCCCCCCCCCAAAAAAGGGCTTTCTTACAGAATCACTGCATAGAGGCCTCCCCATCTCCTGGGGGTAGGGCCGGCCTGGGGCAACCGGGGGACATTCATCTGGCCAAACCTGGCCAAGGGCCAAGGGTCAGCACCCCAAGTTCTTCCCTCGTGCCGGGACTGGGGCGCCGAAGGAGCACTCTGCATCTGGGAGATCTGAGACTGAAATTCACCGCAGGGGTGAAACTATGAGGCACAGGGAGCTATACCCCTGTATAAATTCTCCCTACCTCCCTGCATCTGTCCTCATAGCCAGGCTCTTGGAAGACAGCCTGGGAGACAGCAATCAGACACATCACAGACTCGGGGACAGGCTGTCACCCAGGGTCCTGCACCCCGTGCTTGGGGTCCTAGCCCTGCAGTCACCTTGACATTCTTAATGGTTGTGTTTCTTCATTTGTGTTTTCTAAGTCAAGTCCAATGGGACAGTGGAGCCTAGCTCCCGTGTGGTCCGGTCCGTCCTTCCAAGGGTAGGTCCTTGGTCACGACTCTGCCCCCCACACCCCTACCCCACCCCCAGGCCTATAAGGCACAGGCCACCACGGCCCTGGGGAGCACAGCCCCCTGCCCTCATGAGCCAACCGAATGAGCACAGTTGTGATGTCCTCTTTGTTTCCGGACCCACTCCCCATGCCAAGCCCTGAGCCTTTAGTCAGCATTCCCTCCGGTGGATAGGCTGTGCTCCCCATTCTACAGATGAGAAAACCAAGTCTCAGAGAGGTTAGCTCACCCTGAGACCAGCCGGTACTTAACTGAGCTGGACTCAAAGCCCCTTCTTCCCGCACTGAAACCCAAGCCGTCACTCTTGGCCGCTGATGTGGTTGTTTATGGGGTCTGTCTTTTGATCATCTGGACACAGGGTAATTGACCCCCGGGTAGTTGATCTCATTCTGTGCACCCCAGCGGAACTGTGGACACAGAAAAAGCTGCCGCGCCTGGAGCTGGGATTTAGGTCGGTGACCTTATGGGAGCGATGTTGATGCTTAGGCCATGTGGGCCCAGGACAGGCTCTCCAAGGTGGCCGAGCCAGGGCTGGGCCTGGGCCTGGGCCAGTCCTGCCTTCTTGCCTGTGGTCCAATTCTCGTTTCCACCAGCCAGGGAAAGCAGGCCTGAGTCACCGGAGTCCCTGTCCCTGACTCTTCGCCCATACACCAGGCATTCCAGTCCCTGGCTCTTGGCAAAGCCCCGCTGACTTCTTAGCTCGCCCCACCCTCTTCCCTGAAATAAATCAAAGGTTCGAGCTGGGGAGGAGGCCACTCGACTCCAGCCCTTCGATCTGCCAACAGAGGACGTGGGGTTCGGGTGGGGGTCCTGACGGGGTGGGAGGCGTGGGTTTGTGTCCTCTCTGAGGCTCAGCCTTCTCCTGAATGGGGCTGGTGATGATAGTAACTCAGCAGAAGAGGCTTCTGGGAGGGACCTCCACCCAATGCACCCCCACGCACGCGCAGGGAAGATCACCTCCTCCCCCTCAGCAAGTCAGTTCGGTATTATTAGCATCCCCCACTTTCCAGAGGAGGAAACAGGCTCAGAGAGGTCAAATCACCTGTCTAGGGCAACCCCAGCGAGCCAAGCATAGCTGACGTCTAGTCTGCCAGGGCGACCGTGCAGAGCGGCCACCCTCCCCACCAGGGATGAAGGTCAGGTGACCCCCATCACCGCCTAGCCCCCAGCCCCCCAGCCCGGGGCTCCCGGAGCGGCCATTCCCCGCGGACCAACCAGCCCCAGAGGAGCAAGGAAACCGACCCCCTCCGGATAAACAAAGCACTTCCTCCCCGAAGCCCGGGCCCAGAAGGAGGAGGTAGTGCGCGCACAACTGTTTATAGAGACAGATGTTTGGGACGGAAAAAGAGAGACAGCCCTCTCCACCCCCATGGAGACTGAGGAAGTTTGCAACTTGGGCAGAGGCCACTGGAATTGAAAAAGGAGAAGGGGGAAGAAGGGAGGGAACCAGATCTGACCCGCTGAAAACGGTTTGACATTTTCAGATGCTGGTGCCTAACAAAGGGATGTTGCCGAGGCAACCGGGCCTGCGGGCACAGGGCTGCGGATCCCGGCGCAACCAGGGGCCGAGGCCAGCGGATAAATCCGTGCGCGCGGGCGGCAGGGCCGCGAATGAGCTGGCGGAGCAAATCAGCGAGCGCAGACATACCTAGGGGCCTCTCAGCCCCGGGGACCTCCCAGGGATCCCCGCAAAGCGGGGGAGGTTGTTCGCGGCCCGCTCCTCCCGCCCCTCCCCTCCCCTCCCCTTCTCTTCTCCTTCTTCCACTCCTATTTTCTTCCTTCTCTCCATCTTCCCCTCCCACCCTTCCTTGTTTCCTAGGTGTCCGATCTTGCCCACGCCCCCGGCCCGGAACCGTGTCCCCATCTTCTTGGTGGCAGGTGGCAGAGAGCTCTTGGCATGACTGATACCAGAGGGCTGCTTTTGCATGGAGTGAGGCCCCCAGGGGGCCCAGCATGGCCATATTGTCACTCTCTCGGGCTGGAGACCCTGGGCGTTTCTGGCAGTGGTTACAGGGAAGAAGGGAGGAGAAGGGGAGAGAGCTTTGGGGCCTCTTTTCAGGGACCACATCTGCTTCCTTGGAATCTCTCTGCCTGGCTCCCAGCCCCTTGGTGTGCGCTCCCTCCCGGGAAGGGCCAGCCTGTCTCCCGGGGCTGGGCCCTGCTTCTTCGAGCTTCTGGGCTCTGGTGGTGATGTTGTCTTTGCCCTTCCCCTGTAGCCGTGACGCCCAGCATGGGATCTACCCTGCGGCCACCTGCGCTGACCTGCCCCAACCCCCGCCACCTCTCCCATCAGTGGAAACGAACTTTCTTCTCTTCCAGCTCAGCTGCATGGCCCTCTCTCTCCTTGCTTCCCTCCAGGGGATGGGAGAGGGGGTGGATGGGAGAACTTCCGATGAACTCTGGCCCAGACGATGAAAATTCCTGCAGCCAGGATGTTCTGTGGGAAAGAGTTGCAGGGGCTCTGGGGTCATGCCTGCAAGTCCAGCGGAGGGGGCCGGCACCTTCCCACCTCCGACCTCAGAACCCCCCACCCCTACCCCGGGATGCCCCATGATGGGAAGGGAGGCCACAGCTGGACCACATATTTTTCCAGCCTGGCCCGCCCAGGAGCGCACCCCAATTCCCAGGCTGACGCTGGGAGCGCAAAGGTGTCAGGGTAACTGTCCTCCTCTGACATATGGGGAGATTAACACTTGGCAGGAAGGACTGCTTTGGAGGCTGGGGCCAGGGAGGGGGGTGTCCACAGCTGGGGGCCAGGAGTACAGCTGTTACTGGCCCGTGTTATGTGAAGCAGAGACTCATCAGCTGGAAGGCTGGGGAGGGGCAGGCGGTGACTACAGAATCAGGGGTCCAGAGTCACTGGGTCCAGCCCTGAGGAGGCAGAATTGGAGCCCGCGACTGAAGGACAAGGAACGCCACCCCTTGTTAGAGTGGGAACCTTTGGGAGGACAGAGGGTGATGAGAGCCTCTGTCAGCTCCCAGGATACCAGGGATGAAGGCCAGGTGGGCTCCCTGACCCCCCAGCGCGGCCTAGCCACGTCTCCTGGAAGCCTCGCCCCCCCGACAGAGACCTGGAACCGGGTGCTTGCTGTGCTGCCCCGCTCGCGGTCTGTGAGTTCGAGCCCCGCATCCGGCTCTGTGCTGACAGCTCAGAGCCTGGAGCCTGCTTGGGATTCTGTGTCTCCCTCTCTCTCTGCCCCTCCCCCGCCTGTGCTCTGTCTCTCTCTGTCTATCAAAAAATAAATAAAATGTAAAAAAAAATACTTAAAGTTCTGTGAGAACACAGCTGCACGCATTGGTTTGCAAACTGCACGCCCGTCCGTGGCAGCTTTCATGCTACAAAGGCAGAGACGCAAATACTTCCTATCTGGCCCTTTTCAGAAAAAAAAAGTTTGCTCATTCCTAGCTGAGGGGAAGCAGGTTCAAAGGCCAAGGGGATGAGAGAGAGAGAATGGAACTTTCTGGGCCGTGGAAGAAGCCCACTGTGGCGGGAGCGGAGACACGGATAGCTAACAGGCTAGCCGGGGGTGGGAGGGAAGCGGCAGAGGTGACCCATTCACAAGCCCTGTGGTCCCCATCCAGGAGAGGACAGGAGCTGGGGGTGAGGGGGCGCTGGTCAGCTGCCACCGGCCAGATGCCACCTTGCAAGGCCTCCCAGGGAGGGGAGAGGAAAGGAAGGAGGGAGCCACCAGCTCCCTAGTCCCTATCACCGAGAAATAAGGAGCAGCCCATGCAGTTCCAGGAGGGCCTGGAAATCAGAACGTTCTTGATCCTTTCCAAGGAAACTGACAGAACTCTCCCCTCCCTTCTGCGGGGCTCAACCACACCTCCCTTTCCCCCAAGGAACCAAGCCCGGGAGGTTACCAGGGGCTGTTGTCCTGATTCTAGAGGCACCCAGTGAGGCCTGTGGGGTGCTCCCTCCTCTCTCCAGCTCCTGCTCAGCCAAAGCGTGAGCAATACAGCGGATTGAGGCCATCCCAGGGGGCCTGGGGCAGGCACACATCTGGTGGGGGGGGGGGGTGCTGAGGTCACAGCTGGGCCCAAGGCCTTCTGGGAGGGAGAGGAGGCTGAGTCCGATGAGGCAGGAAAGCGTGGTCACAACTACCAAGAGGCTGGGACCACCTTTCCGGGGGAGACCCCTGTGCAATTCACTGGGCAAACCATGCCATCTAGCTGGAGGAAGGAGGTGCCCGCTGAGGTCCCAGTGCGTTTCAGGGCTGCCCCACCAGGAGGGCGCTGGGACCCGGCCTCCGCTGGTGCACCGAGGAGTGGTGGACCCCTGCGGGACCCTCCCAGATCTGCAAACCCCGGTCCTGTCTCCCCCCAAGAAGCCACCTCTGCACTTTTGTCTTTGCGATGTTCCCTCCCTAAGGACCAGCCCACTACGGTCCTGGCCTTGGCATGTGTGGGACCAAGTTAGAGGGACCCTAGAACCTCCCATCCTGGTCATGTCTGGATCCCCCCAAAGTTGAGGAGTATGGTGAGAGCGTGGGGGGTCTCCACCCCCCCCCCCCCAATGCGAGCAGCCCGCTTTTTGTGTTGGGCGTCCCAGGACGGACAGACAGACAGACAGATGTGGAGAGAATGGAACTTTCTGGTGGCTTGTCCAGGTACGAAGCGAATGGGGTGTAGGCTGCAGGCGAAGTGAGCGTGGGTATGGGCGCGTGGAGGGAAATTCGGGTCTGTCCCTGCACCCGGGCTGCGGAGAACAGACGCCTCCGGGCGGGGGGGCCGAGGGTGGGGGGCGGTGGGGGGGCTGGAGGCGGAGGTTCCTGCCACGGACCGAGCCTGCCGCCAAGCGTGACTTCACAGGCTCCCGCCCGCCCCCTTCCTCCTCCTCTGCACAGCTGCAGGGACGCAGGACCTGAGCCCTCAGGCCTCCTCCCCTGCCCCCACCCTCGCAGGCACCGGAGCCCCGCCCCCCCCACCCCCCCCACCCCCCCCAGGCCCCGGGAGCCCTCCAGCCGCGGCCCGAGGCTCCAGGCCTGGGGTCTCCGGTCTCCGGCCCGGCTCCTCTGGGCCCACAGCCTCAGGCTCCATCACCCAGAGCCCCACCCCCCGCCGTCCTTGGCTCTGGAACCCGGATGCTCAAGCCTCTGGACGTTGCCTTTACTCCTCAGCGGCTCTTCCAGCCAAGGTCCCCACCCCAGCCCCTTCCCACTCCTCCCCTCCCCTCCCCCGCTACTTCCTAGAGCCCCTCCCCTGCCTGCTCTAGTCACCTGACTGGGCGCCGGAGCCCAGCCCCACCCGGATTCCTCACCGCCCCCCCCCCCCCCAGCTCTGAAAATGCTGGAGGAGACCGAGCTCTTTGACAGCTCAGAGCTGCCCCTGCGCCGCAAATCCCCACCCAGTCCCAGCCACACACGCGGGCCGCCCCTCAGGCACCCAGCTCATAGAAACACGCGCACGGCACACTCGTGCAGCAGGCACTCGCGTGTACATATACGTGTGCACACGTGTGTGCAATGACGCGTGCGCCTGCACACCCACACGCACATGCCGTCTTGCACCCTTGAGCTGGCGTCACGCCCCGTGCTCCTTCCTCACAGGCTCCTTCCTGCCTCTCCAGTACCCACAGGGGCCGGTCCCTGCGACTTGGGACTTGTTAGCTCCCGAGGCTTCTTCCCAGAGTAGCAACCTGCCCCACCTCCTAGGACGGTGGTGATACCTTCCTGCTGCCCAGAACTTGCATCTGATGCTTCAGTCCATTTTTTTTTTTTTTTTTTTAACAGTCAAGCGTAAAACAAAACAAAAGCAGTCCCCCACTACTGTCCGAAATTGGTGAGTGATCGGCGGGGGAGGGGGAGATCCCCACCCGTGGGGGCTCGGCTTCGCTGGGAAAGGGACTTTCCTTAGAAGGAACCGAGGCGTCTTGTATCAGTTCTTAACGATTTGGGAAGGGAAACTGAAGAGCTCTTTACTGTAATTCGAGCAGCTAAATTATTCATCAGGAACAGCAGGCAGAGATTGGACAGTGACCGAGAGACAGGAGGCCCCAGCCCAGTCCGTGACCCAGGCGTGGGGGACCGGCTCCCCCTGCTCCTGAGGGGCCAGGCTGGGTCAGAGGGGCCTGGGGAGAGAGTTGCCCTGGGGGTCCCCGCAGAGCTGGAAGAGCCTCATTCTGGCTGGGGGGGGGCACTGCATCAGGGGGTTCTGGCCATGTAGGGAACTGTAGTAAGGGGGGGGGGGGTCCCTGGCCTTCAGGGACTTGTCTTGAGTCCTCAGGGGCTCACCTGCTCCAGCCAGGTGGACCCCAGGCCACAGCAGGCGGGAACTGCCCTGAAAGACCAGGGTTCAAGGTGCCTGGCTCCCCTATGCGGTCTCCCTCCTGCAGCCTAGAACCTTCCCCGCTGACCTCAGGCGGTTGGGGTGGGAAGGGGCCTGGCCAGAGTCCCATCCGCAGTTCAGACCTGGCCTCCCTGCTCCTCCAGGAGGCTCAGGGTGGGGAGGCAGGGAACAGGTGCACATGTGACATGCGAGCTCACTCCTCAAATGCAAATCACAGTCCAGCTCCCTGTCCCTTCACCTCCACTCTGGGCACAGGAAGGGACGTGTGGTGAGAAATCTCGCCCCGGCTCTCCTGCCCTGCCTGGTCAGCCCCCTCAGCCCAGGCCCTGTGCTCTGACCCAGAGGGCGCCCCAGACAGAGAGCTCAGAATGAAGTCGGCAGGCATTGTCCTTTCTTCCTTCCAGCTCTGTGGGTCCCGGGGGAGAGAGTGGCCAGAGGAGCAGGGGGAGGTGGGGATGAGCCCAGTGCCCGGTTGTGGTTGTTGGGCAACATCTCCCACGCAGGAGTCTCCTTGCCCTACAAGGAAGCCTTCTGGGGGGAGAGGGAAGGTTTTCTCTTCCTCCCGCCCACGGCACCTGGACCCGGTAGGTGCTCCGTGGATATGAAGGAAGGCAAATGATGGATGGATGGATGGTGGACATGGCGGGGGGGGGGGGGGGGGGGGGGGGAGGGGAGAGGCGGTGGGGGGAGGGAATGAAGCGGGGTAGGGAACGAGGGAGGGACCTGGAGTGTGGGTGAGGACTGAGACAGGACAAGTGAGGAGGGAGGGAGGGAGAAGTCAGGAGGGGCCAGAGGAAAAGTAAGAGAAGAAGTAAAACTGAGGGGGGCATCTAGTGGCAGAGAACTTGCTGAGATGGGGGTGAGAAGTAGGTTTGCGAGGGGGAGGAGGAGGAGGAGGGAGGCCCAGGAGGAGGAGGAGGAGGAGGGAGGCCCAGGAGGAGGAGGAGGAGGAGGGAGGCCCAGGAGGAGGAGGAGGAGGAGGGAGGCCCAGGAGGAGGAGGAGGAGGAGGAGGAGGGAGGCCCAGGAGGAGGAGGAGGAGGAGGAGGAGGAGGGAGGCCCAGGCGGAGGAGGAGGAGGAGGAGGGAGGCCCAGGCAGAGGAGGAGGAGGAGGAGGGAAGCCCAGGAGGAGGAGGAGGAGGAGGAGGGAGGCCCAGGCAGAGGAGGAGGAGGAGGAGGGAGGCCCAGGAGGAGGAGGAGGAGGAGGAGGAGGAGGGAGGCCCAGGCGGAGGAGGAGGAGGAGGAGGGAGGCCCAGGCAGAGGAGGAGGAGGAGGAGGGAAGCCCAGGAGGAGGAGGAGGAGGAGGAGGGAGGCCCAGGCAGAGGAGGAGGAGGAGGAGGGAGGCCCAGGAGGAGGAGGAGGAGGAGGAGGAAGGCCCAGGCAGAGGAGGAGGAGGAGGAGGGAGGCCCAGGCGGAGGAGGAGGAGGAGGAGGGAAGCCCAGGAGGAGGAGGAGGAGGAGGAGGGAGGCCCAGGAGGAGGAGGAGGAGGAGGAGGAGGAGGGAGGCCCAGGCGGAGGAGGAGGAGGAGGAGGGAAGCCCAGGAGGAGGAGGAGGAGGAGGAGGGAGGCCCAGGCAGAGGAGGAGGAGGAGGAGGGAAGCCCAGGAGGAGGAGGAGGAGGAGGAGGGAGGCCCAGGCAGAGGAGGAGGAGGAGGAGGGAGGCCCAGGCGGAGGAGGAGGAGGAGGAGGGAGGCCCAGGCGGAGGAGGAGGAGGAGGAGGGAAGCCCAGGAGGAGGAGGAGGAGGAGGAGGGAGGCCCAGGAGGAGGAGAAGGAGGAGGGAGGCTCAGGAGGAGGAGAAGGAGGAGGGAGGCCCAGGAGGAGGAGAAGGAGGAGGACGAGGGAGGCCCAGGAGGGGGAGGAGGAGGAGGAGGAGGAGGAGGAGGAGGAGGAGGAGGAGAAGGAGGAGGAGGAGGGAGGCCCAGGAGGAGGGGGAGGAGGAGGAGGAGGAGGGAGGCCCAGGAGGAGGAGGAGGAGGGAGGCTCAGGAAGAAGAGGAGGAGGAGGGAGGCCCAGGAGGAGGAGGAGGAGGGAGGCCCAGGAGGAGGAGGAGGAGGAGGGAGGCCCAGGAGGAGGAGGAGGAGGGAGGCTCAGGAAGAAGAGGAGGAGGAGGGAAGCCGAGGAGGAGGAGGGAGGCCCAGGAGGAGGAGGAGGAGGAGGAGGAGGAGGAGGAGGGAGGCCCAGGAGGAGGAGGAGGAGGAGGAGGAAGGAGGCCCAGCAGGGGGAAGGGGGGGAGGAGGAGGAGGATCTAGGCTTTTGGAAAGTGGAGCCCTGGGGGCAGCACGTGCTGACTCACCCTCCTGCCTTCAATTTTCCCTGTTTCCTGGGGATTCTCATTTTATTTTCGGGAAAGCTGCCTGCTCCGTGACTAATTTGTTCTTAAACAAACCAAACCCAGGCGGTGGGGAGGCTAGGCGGGGCCTGAGTCACTCTCCCCGCCCAGGGGGACCACACCTCAGCTGTGGGCCCGGGCCTCCCCTCCAGCTCCTGGGGGCCCCACCCTCTGCCCTGGCCCCAAGGTGGCTCCGATGCTCCTCAGGGAGCCTGGGCTCCCTGAGCTGAGGGACCCCTGGCTGCCGAGCGAGCTCCCTGAGCCTCCGCTGCCTCGAACAGTGCCTGGCAGCCAGCCAGTGCTCAACGAACGTTCGTTGACTGACTGACTGATGACTGTCCCTCCCTCTTCTCTCCCACTCACCCCTGCTGGAACCCTTCCCATCCCACAGCCCTGCAGTTCTGTGACACATGCTTTCCTAGCAGTTACCTTCACCAGGACCACATCCGAAGCCAGACCCACTGATGAATGGACCTCTCTGAATCTGCATGACCATCAAGGGACCCTGCCTGGGGGGAGGGGGTGATACTCACCGCGCTGCCATTAGGGTGGCTCGGGTCGTGTGCCCATCCGGGAGCACAGCCAGGTCGGGAAGCGGGCTGCAAACCAGGCACTCGACCCGGTCGACCAGGCAGGAGGGAGATGTCAGCTCCTCGATTTTCCAGACCAGAACCGAAGCTCAGAGAGAAGTGGGAACCCCGGGGGGCCGGGAGAGCAGCTGTGGGCCTGGTGGGGGTGGGGAGGGAAGATGGACCAGAAGGGAAGGGGGAGGGGGAAGGGGGAGGTGTTTTCCCCAGCTCCAGCCCCAGACCGGTTGCCCCCACTCAACCCAGGTCTCCAAAGAGGGGCCAGTGCAAGACAAGCCAGCGGCACATTGAAGAAACTTTTTGCGATTCTCCTCCTTTATTTTTGCGACAGAGAGAGAGAGGGAGGGAGGGACACCGAGTGGGGGAGGGGCAGAGAGAGAGGGAGACACAGAATCCCAAGCAGGCTCCAGGCTCTGAGCCGTCAGCCCAGAGCCTGACGCGGGGCTCGAACTCACCGACGGTGAGATTATGACTGAGCCGAAGTCGGACGCTTAACCGACCGAGCCCCCCAGGCGCCCCGTCTCATGCTTTTAAAATGTCAACTTTTGTGGTTACATAAAATACACACCTATTAACAAAGCAACTGTGGCTTATAAATAACTAAACCGCCAGGCTCTGGAACACGCGAGGACACCGCCCCCACCCCGGTCGGCTGCATGCAGGGACTCCCGCAGGGCAGGTGCCGAGGAAACCTTCAGGTGTCCGAAGCGAAGGCGCCCCAGGCCTGGGGGTGTCGGGGCGGGAGGCCGCGAGGGACCGGGAAGGGGCGGCGGGTTCGCGTGGCAGCCGCCGACATCCCGCCCCACGACTTCCCCGCGGGTCCCCCCGGGAGGCCCCGTGCGCCCCGCGCCGCGCCCGGGGCGGGTGGCCAGCTCCGCGCTGCCGCCCGCGGCGAGGCCGCCGGCTGGGTCCCCAGCCTCTCCTGCCCCGGCGCGTTTCCAGGAAGCGGGGAGTCGAGCCGGCCCGACTTCCCGACAGCCGGCCGGGCGCGGAGAGCGGCTGCCCGGCCGCCGCCAAGGCTGCGTCTACACCAGCGATCAATGCGCGCGGGCTCCCCTCCGCCGAGCGCAGCGCCAGGGCGCGCAGGGCACCGTGCCCGCCCCTCGGCCGCACAGGGTCCTGGGCTCCCTTCCTCCCTCCCTTGGTGGACAGGTCACTTGGCCGGCCTGCCTGTCTGCGACTGGGAGCGACAGCCGCCGCCCCCACCCCCACCAGGGCTGTGAGGCGCCCTGGCCGGTGCCAGGAGCCCGGGACCCCGCCCGCGGACCCCTCGGCAGCCAGCGGGTCGCAGGCCCAGCCGGCAGGCCCGCCGACCCGAGGTTGGACCAGCCAGCTTCTCCAGCGCTCTGCGGGGCCCGCCCCACCTCTGCTTTTTAAAAAGGGGGTTCAGTGGATATTCCTGGGAAGGAACTCCCGAAAGAAGCCGCAGCAGGGGCTTTCCCAAACCCAGGGCTGCCCCCCCACCATGTGCCTCCCCCCTGCACAGGCTGGGAGTGAGGGGGCTGGGGGAGAGGAGGCCCCTGGACCTCTCGGCTCACCAGCCACCTGCTCCTGATTTGGGACAGGGCGACTGAGCCTTTGGGCGGGTGCAGGCATAGCACCCACCACGTGGGGAGGGGTCTGATGGAGGGCGCAGCCCCTTCCTGGGAACCTAACGCCGGAAAGACCTCTGGGTCTCACTAGGTGGCCTGTGTGGGCCCCCAGTTTCTGCCTCTTCCAGGGAAGCTGCAAAGAGGGGTTCTCATGGGGGGGGGGCGGGGCGCCAGCGTCAGAATAGGAGCCCTAAGGGGGCTGCTTGCAGAAGCAGGGTTTCCTTCCCTCTGCTCCTCCCCTCTCCTTCCCCGGGGGCGGGGCGGGGGTGGGGGCCTGTTCCCGGGATGCGGAAGAGAGAGACCGCTCTGGAGGAAACCGGGGTCTGAGCTTCCGCCACCAGCTCCCTCCCCCAGAGCCGCCTCAGACTCCCTGGCTCAGTGTCCAGCCTACCCCAGGGTGGCAGCGAGGAATGGGGGGGGGAGGCTGGGGCTGGGGAGTTTGGGGGTGTCTGGGATGGGATGGTGAATGTTGGTGCGGACCACGAATTCACCTCAGGGTGTCTGGAAAGGGCAGAGAGGGCGTGGGAGCCCCTTGACGTTGTTGGTGGCCGGACAGCGTTGGATTGAGGGAGGCCCGGGTCTCAGGCCCGGGCCGTGGTCTAGCTTTCTGAAGGGCTGTCCTGCTCCAAGGTCCGAGGAGGGTGATTCTCTGGCAGGAGCCTCCCCTGCCCTCCACGCCCCAGCCCCACCTGCCGTGTGTCCATTCCTGACCTCAGGTACCCTCCTGACCGGCTTTGCTGAGTCCCCAGCAGGGACAGTCTCCTGCTAAACCTGGAGACACCTTGAAGGGGCTGTGGGGTGGCGGAGGGGAGCCCCCCCCCCCCGCTGCCCGGGCACCCATGAGCACAGGGGAGAAGCCCTCGAGTTGGACTTTGGCACCAGAAATCAATTCTTTTAGTTGAAATTTGAATTAATTTTAGATTCACGCGAGTTGTAAGAAATAATACAGAAAGATCTCCTGTAGGCTTTGCCTCAGCTTCCCGGGAGGGTGACATTTTTCAGAACTGAAGGACACCGTCGCAGCCCACGTACTGGCCTTCGTACAATCTTGTTCCGAGTCTTGCTTGTATATTTGGTTTCTATAATTCTATCACCGGGGCGCCCGGGTGGCTCAGTCCATTGAGCGTCTGACCTCGGCTCAGGTCATGATCTTGCAGTTCATCAGTTCGAGCCCCGCGTCGGGCTCTGTGCTGACAGCTCGGAGCCTGGAGCCCGCTTCGGATTCTGTGTCTCCCTCTCTCTGCCCCTCCCCTGCTCGTGCTCTCTGTCTCTCAAAAATAAATAAAAGTGTTTTTTTTTTTTAACTTTTTTTTTTAACGTTTATTTATTTTTTTTTTGAGACAGAGAGAGACAAAGCATGAACGGGGGAGAGTCAGAGAGAGGGAGACAGAATCTGAAACAGGCTCCAGGCTCGGAGCTGTCAGCACAGAGCCCAACGCGGGGCTCGAACTCACGGACTGCGAGATCATGACCTGGGCCGAAGTCGGACGCTTAACCGACTGAGCCACCCAGGCACCCCAAAAATAAATAAAAATGTTAAAAAGTTCTTTTAAAAAGGGTAACATTTCTCAGCGGATACTTCTCACATCTGAATTTTGAAACCTGTGGACACATTAAAGATGTGTTCAAAGATACAGTGTTACCTAAACAGAGGCGAGCTGAGAGGAGTCCAGGGGTGCCCAGGACACGGGGACAGGGCCGAGGAAGCTGGGGCTGACCCCTCCCTGGGCCTCGGTGTCTCCTCCGACTGAGGGAGTCAGGCAGCACGGATCCAGGCCTGCAGGACTGTGAACCACCCAGGTGAACGCCCAGAGCCCCAGCCTTCGCCCTGTCTGATGGGGACGGTGAGATACAGCCTTTCCTCCTGGCACCGCTTCGAGATTCAAGCCCTGAACACACCCCAAATGCTCCCCAAACGGTAACCCAGAAAACAGAAGCCTCCTGCCAGCCTGGGAGTCAGCGCCCCGGGGCACGGGGACAAGACCCAAGCAGGCTAGGGAGAGCCTGCCGGAGGGTGAAGCCAGCAGGGGAAGCAGAAAGCAGAGACGTTTCCAGGTGACGCTGCCTGTGAATCTGGATCCAACTGTGCCTGAGGCCTCGCTCTCCTCCTGTGTGTTCTCATCACATGAGCCAACCTCTGTCCCATGGCCTTGGGCCGCTTACCTTGGCTTTCCACGGTCCTGACTAGCAGTTATTAGCTGAGGGCACGGGGCCATTTTCCTTGGGGGTTCAGTTAAAGGGGCGCACGGGGCTCAGGTGGTTAAGCGGCCGGCTCGGTTTGGGCTCAGGTCATGATCTCCCAGTTCGTGGGTTCGAACCCCACATTGGGCTCAGTGCTGATGGTGCAGGGCCCGCTTGCTCCCTCTCTCTCTCTCAAAATAAATAAATAACCTTAAAAAAAAAAAGAAAGAAAATAGCAGCAACACCACCTGCTTACCAGGTGTCTGCTGCTGTCCATAAAAGATATTGAACAGAAGTACCTAGTTAAGTGCGCAGGAAGCTACAAAGTAACACCTTGGTAGCAGGTGGCTCGGAGTCGCCTTAACCCACGAATAGGCACGAGACTGCTCTGACTCACCAGGAAAACCCTAAGGACTGAACAACCAGCCTTAGCTGGACTGAGACCAGAACGCCCATGTCATGGGGGGCAGAGACCCTCTCCCTCTCCAGGGCCAGCACAGCTCAGCAGCATCTGTGGACACATCCTAAGGTGACCCCAGGGTGTCCCACCCTCTGTGATTCCCTCTTGGTGAGTGCAGTCCGGAGCTGGGACTGGGGTCTCAGGAACAGACCATGGCGAAGGGGACAGGATGTTACTCCACGGTTATAGTACGTCATGTAAGGCTCCCTCTTGGCAGACTGGAAGGAGAACGTCCCCCTGCTGGCTTGAGGAAGGGAGCGCCAGGGAGGGTCAGGGACTGGGGCCTCTAAACCTGAAGGTGGCCTCCAGCCTCCAGCCGGCAAAACCCCCAGGCCCTCGGTCACACGGCTGCAAAGAAATGAGTCCTGCCAATAACTGCAAAGAGCACGGAAGCAGGCCTTCCTCGGCTGAGGCTTCAGAGGAGGACACAGCCCAGCCGCCGCCTAACTGCAACCCGGCTGAGCGGTCCCCAGACCTCTGACCTCATGCACCTGCGCGGTAACAGACGCGCGCGTGGTTTAAGCCACTGAACGTGCGGGAATCGGTCACACGGCGTGGAAAACAGGTGCTGCGTCCTGCTGGGGTCTGAGGCGTCAGAAGGAAGCGGCACCGGCAGGGACAAAAGGCCGAGACCCTCTTCTCACTGAGTTGGGTTGCACTTTCCGGGGCCCGTTGGTAACTTCAGCTGAGTTACGACTCGCCCCTGACTCGGTTCAATGTAGGATCGCTGGGGCCATCTTGGAGACCGGCCGCCACACACGGATGGCAGGGAGGACAGAGGCTGGTGGGGGCTTGGAGAGGACTACGGAAGGGAGAGTGGGACAGCTGGAAAGCGAGGAAATTCTCTGAGCATACTCCCAAGGCCCTCGGGTGTGGGGCTACCCCCAGCCCCCCTCCTTACGTGGCTCAGGGAATGAGCTGGGACAAGAAAATGAGTCTCGCTTCTCCAAACCGGGCCCCGGACCCCAGGGGAACCAGGGACCTGCAGGAAGGGGCAGGCCCCAGCTGCTTGCTCCCCTCTCTGAGCTTCTGCCTTGATGCAGGTGAGGCTTATCTGCTCCTTTAAGTTAGAGATGGGGGGGGGCCTTTGGGGCGCAGGGTGGCTCAGTCGGTTAAGTGCCTACTTCAGCTCAGGTCACGATCTCAAAGTTCGTGAGTTCGAGCCCCGTGTCAGGCTCTGTGGCTGACAGCTCAGAGCCTGGAGCCTGCTTGGGATTCTGTGTCTCCCCCTCTCTCTACCCCTCCCCCAGTCACCCTCTGGGTGTCTCTCTCTCTCTCTCTCTCTCTCAAAAATAAACATTAAAATAATTTTAGAGGCCTGGGGAGGCCAGATAGAGACTGTATGCAGCTGTCGACCAGGCCCTTTACAGCATTCTCCCACTGAAACCTTGAATGACTCTCGCACGGGGTGCCGTCCACCCACGTCATCCAGATGAGGAAACTGAGGCTCGGAGGTCCCATGGCAAGTGGGGAAGAAGCCTTCTGATGCCTCAGGGGGTCGCGTCAAGGCTCCTGCACCCAGGGCTTCCTTCCCTGGCTGAGCAGGGAGCCAGGGGAGGAAAGAGGGAAGGAAATGATCCGGGAGGTCAGTGCCTGGCAGGGGGTGTAGGGCTGTGGCTGGGGGGGGCTGAGCCTGGAAGAGGGCTGGAAACCCTGCTCAAGCCGTCTGAGACCCCAGCTCTGACACCACCGGCCGGCTCGCTGGCTGCCAGCCCTCCCCCCATTGATCTGGGGAGTTCAGGCTCACGTCGCTGGCTGCACAGGCTTCCTGGAATCATCCTGCTGTCTCCTTTGGGGCTAGCCCAACCTGGCTGCGGTCGGGAGGCCCCACGATGGGAGAAGGAGGCACCCCTAAAGCCAGCCGGGTTTAGATCTCCTCTGTCCGATGAAAGGCCCTGGGCTCTGGGTCCTGGAGAAGGTCCTTGTGGTCTGGTGGGAATGGCAGGGCCAGCTTTGAGCAGGCAAGAAAGCCTGTGGACCTAGAACTCCGACAGGAAGAACAAGATAAGCCCTGGGTCAGGCAGATCAGGTGGACTGAATGTGCCCCACGAGAGGATTCTGGAAGGGCAGATGGGGGGAGGTGCAGAGGTCAGAAAAAGCTGAGGAATCCCCTGCAAAGCCCGGGGAGGGGGGGGCTGCTCCTGCCATTACGCCAAGCTCGCTGCCCCCCCTGGGTGCCACCTATGTGTCCTCGCCATGGCCCGGTGAGGGGCCTTATCCCCACTCCTCGCTTACCAGCAGTGACAGGTGGGGCCGCTTTTCCACTTCACTCCCTAGACCCAGGGGTTGCAGATCCAAAATCCCATCTGTAGGTTGACATCCGGGGGGACAGCGGCACAGTGCACCCCTCTGTGAGCCCCAGGCCCTTCACACTGGCCTGCATATCCTGGGATACTTGGGCAAGCTCAAGTCTATGACCCCTGGTCTCTGCAGTCTGTGCACACACACACACACACACACACACACGGGTTCCCGCACCCAGGTCACCTGACCTCTCAGAACCGCACAGGGAAGGGTGATCCTTGCTCCCCGAGAGCCCTGCTACCTTCACAGCATCCTGCCCACCCCACCCCCCTGCCACCCATCTCAACTGCTGTCCCCAACAACAGCTCAAGTGCCCCAAACATGGGCATGACGGCACCCAGGCTCAAGGCAGGCCACGGCTGGGACCTCTGCAGAGCCTGCCTGGAAATAGGAGGCCAAAGAATGCAGTGGGCAGCTTGGCAGAGGGACAGACGGAGCCACCGGGCTTCCAGTAACACGCTGGCCCTGCCCTGACCTCGCCCACCGGCTCAGGGACTCAGCCAATAGATGCCCGGTCCTGGGCTCCAGCCCCCAGCAGCGCCAGGCCCAACACAGCTGCTGGAGGGCCCTCCTGGTCACCACCCCTTGCCCCCGGCGACAGCACGACTGGAACGGGATCCCTGGCCTCTCAGGGTTCCAGCCGTGCCGGGAAGGGGGTATCTTTAGTTTCCCTTCCTGGAAGCCCACTGGCTCCAGTCCCACGTGGCCCAGCAGCCTCGCCTCCAAGCCCAGGCCACCTCCCCCTCCAGCAATAGCTCCCAAGGAGAGGAGCAGCCGCTGGAGAAAGGCCTGCCTGGCCAGTCCGTCCCCGGGGTTAGGACCCCATACCCAGCTTGAACGGCCCAGCCAGGCCTCCTGGGTCCCCTCCTGAACCCTGCTCGCTCGGGGGTGTTGGCCCAAATACACCTCACCCACGCTCGAATCAGAGGACCTTCGATAACGTCAAGGCGAGTCCCTTGCCAGAGGAGGAGACCGAGGTCCAGAGAGAAGAGGGCAGTGGCATGGGGTCCCAGAGAGAGTGGCAACCAGGGCAGGACAAGACCCGCGGCTGTTCCTGACACACCAGAGTGTTTTCCCGGCACCAGGCTGCGAATCATGAAATGACCCGGGTGGGGGACTGCTCGATCGCACGACTTCCTGGGTGCAGGGACGGGCAAAGCCGTTGCAACGGTTTTGGGAAAAGCTGGAGTCCAGGAAACTGAAAGGCAGTAGGGCCGCTGGGAGCTGCCAGAGGAGAGGGGGCTTGAGTGCCCAGAGGGGAGAAAAAGGCCAGATGAGAAACAGCACCCACCTGTGGGGCCTCTCCCAGGAGGAGGGCCGGGGACAGGACAGGTGATAAGACACTGAGTCAGCAACGGGCCAGGAGAGGGCTGGCAGGATCTCAAGCTGCAGGGTGGCCCCGGGGCCTTGGGAACTGGGTGAGAGGGCAGTGAGCCCCTGACCCAGGAATGAAAGCAGTCAGGTCGGGCCTGATCTCATTTCCTGGACACGAAGACACTCAGCATGGACTGTTCAACCGAGACTGGGTGGGGGGGAGGGGAAGACTGGAAAAGTCTGCTGTCTGTCTGCCCCCAGGGGCTCAGGGTTTGGGTCAGGGGAGAAGGCGGAGAGGGCAGGCAAGACGACAAACAAGTAACAACACAGAGACTTAAACCATAACGATATTCATTGTTTATATATAACAGAAAAATCCAGAGGTTAGGGGTTTCCAGAGCTGGTTGGCCCTTCAAGGATGTTGGCAAAGGGCCAGTTCCTTCTGCCCTTTCATGTCACCAGGTTAGGGCGACTAATTATCCTGTTGCCCAGGACTTTTCCAATTTTAGTGCTGGAAATCCTGCATCCCGGGAGTCATATCCAGACTTGTGGTCACCCCGGTATTGGAGATGGTGCTCCTCGTGGGCACAAAACGGCTGCCGCAGCTCCAAGCATCACACCCTTACAAGACAGGGCACTAAGCAAGAGGAAACGGGGTGCAAACAAAACAGATTTCTCTCTGAGCCTCCCAGAAGCCCTCAGAGACCCTCCCCTCCTGTTTCACTGATAGGCCTGGGTCGCACGGTCACCCCAGACCAATCACTGGCAAAAGAGTAGGGGGCTGGGATGACTGGTTTAGACCCACCACCATTCATCCCCTGGGGACCCTGGGGTCCCCGGGCAAAGCAGGGGCACAGATGTTCCCTTAGAGCTGAGGGCCAGCGTGGGGCTTCAGTGAGGCCTCGATGGCAGGAAGTGAGGGCCGTGGGAGGCCTGGAAGAGGGGGAGGATGCCAGCAGAAGAAACAGGGGGCGTCCTGAGCTGAGCGTGTGCCCGGGAGACCTGGGAGGCTAGAGCCCAGGGAGGGGGCTGGGAAGAGGGGCAGAGGCTCAGTCCCTCCAGGGCCTGGGAAGCCGTGGGAAGGAGTTTGGGTTATTTCCCAGCTCCTGCCTCTGTGGGGCCAAGACCCCGGGGAGTGAAGGGAGGAGCCCCAGGTGGAGGTGCCTCCTGCAGGGGAGAGGCAGAGGCGTGAGGAGGGGCCGCTTCTGGATCTGCTCTGAAGGCAGAGCTTTGTGTCTGGACCGATCTCGGGGTGCAGGAGGAAGGAGGGGGGCAGGACAAAGGCCCGTTGGGGGCCTGGGTAGCTGGTTTGCCAGTTCCTGAGCCCAGAAGACTATGGGAGGAGGGTGAGGGCACGGGATAGATCCGGGCATCAGGCTGGATGCGGACGGACGGACGGACCGACCAAGGGGCTGTGTGCGGCTGCCTTCGCCCTCACATCTGGGTCAGCCCCCTGGGCTCACACCCAGCGAGAGAAGCAGATTGCAGGGGCGGGGGGTGGGGAGGGGGTTGCAAACCTTTTAGGCTGAGATGTAACATCCATCCAGGCAGATGCAGAAATCCTGGGGGTCCGGGGTCAGGACACAGAACGTTCCCAGCCTCCGCAAGGCCTCAAGCAACCCTTCCGAAGCTCTGCCGGACGTTGGGGCCTTTTCCGCTTTCGGAGGTTACGGACGGCGTAGCAGCGAACCTCCTAGCCCACGTCCTCCGATGAGCACACGGAGGGGTCCCGTGGCATTGCTGGGTCCTGGGCCGGGAGTCCGCTCAGCTCGGGCAGACACGCTGATGTGGGTACAAAGTGGCCACATCCCCGCGTGCCCCCACCAGCGATGCGCGAGACTGCCCGGACCTTTACGCTGAGGATTTTTTTTTTTTTAATTTTTTTTTTTAATGTTTATTTTTATTTTTGAGACAGAGACAGAGCATGAGCAGGGGAGGGTCAGAGAGAGGGAGACACAGAATCTGAAACAGGCTCCAGGCTCTGAGCTGTCAGCGCAGAGCCCGACGCGGGGCTCGAACTCACGGACCGTGAGATCATGACCCGAGCCGAAGTCGGCCGCTTAACCAACCGAGCCACCCAGGCGCCCCATACGCTGAGGATTTAATTTGCCAGACTCTTTGCTGCGTTTGCAGGCCTCTCAGGTCTCTGTCCTCCTCCAGCTCAGGCACAGGGGACCTCAGCACCGCTCCCAAATGGCCACCAGGCCTCCCCAAAGGATATTCCATCCGAGTAACCCAGGGCATTACCAGGTCAGCAGGGTAAAGTCAGGTCCCAGAGCCCCGGCCCTCCCTGGGGCGCTGCTGGATGGGTCCCTTTGTAGAAACTTTATAGAAATTCTGGAACTATCACCGTCACTAGCTCTGACTAGTGATAGAACCTAGAACCTAGCCGGAACCTGGAAGAAGCCCGCTTCAGGAAGCAGCGGGATGCAGCGGGAGCCAGGCACAGCCGGGCCAAAGACCGGCAGCCTCCAGGAGCTGGGGCCTGGACCGGGCACGGGGCGCCGCTGGCCAACAGGCGGGTGCTGATGGCCCCGAGATGACCGGCTGCCCGTCCCCAGTGCGCTTCGCTCTTGTGAAGAGATGTGGGGGTGACTCCGGGGATGGCCTATGGTCCCCACTCCTGGACAACCAGTGGCACGGTCCGCCCACCAGCCCCAGCAGCCATGGCAAGGCTCAGGGGCGCCGTAGGGCACCCACCTGCTCCTGGACCGAGGGGAGCGGCCAGCCCCTCTCCTGCTCCCCTGCACCTGAGCGGCTCAACCTGGCTGCCTCAAATACCCCACTGGATGTACGGCCAGAGATCTGAGGGTCTGTCGGGCAAGCCCCCATCCCCCACGATCCTGCTCTCTTCCTGCCGTCAGCTCAGCCCGTGCCCCAACCCACAACGTCAAGACCTCCCTGCTCTCTTCATTCACAGCGGAACAAAAACCCAAACCCGTCTCCCCTGAGCTGACCCCTCCGCAGCCTGCCCTGCATCAGCCCCTTCTCCCCTCTCCCCTGCGGGGCCATCTCCCATCTCAGACGCGCCCCTCAGCCCATCCTCGGTTCACGCAGCCAAAGGCCCACCGCCCCACCTGTGGTCTGCCCGGTCTGTGTCTTGGTCTCATGGGGGGGTCTCAGCGTGCTCACCCCTCCTCTCAGACCCGGCCACGCTCTCCCAGGGTTTGCCCCACACGGCGCGGTCCTCAGTGACACGAGCGGGGCGCCCTGCAGTTTAACTCTGACAACCGTCCACCTGGAGACAGATCCCACAGGGGAAGGGCTCGGTCCCGCGAGACTGCCCCTCCCTTCAGCGGCAAGGAGGGGGTCCCCAGGGAACCCACCGCTTCTGTCTGACTTGGCTACACATCAGAGACTCCCGTGATGCCCTCCTCCTCGGATTCGAGTACCTGTTGGAGAAGCAGTTTATTGTACCATAGAGGAAACGCTCAAGGACACAGACGGCCGGCCGGGTGAGGAGACACAGAGGGCGAGGTCTGGGAGGCTCCCAAGCTCAAGAGCTTCGGTCCCCGTGGAGCTGGGCCCTTTCACTCTCCTGGCATGTAGATGTGTTCACCCAAACCCTGTACTTCGGGGGATTTTTACGGAGGCTTCCTCCCGTAGGCACCATCAGTCATCAGTCCGTTTCCAGCCCCTCCTCTCTCCTGGGAGGAAGGGGGCTGGGACCGAAGTTTCCAAGCCCCTACCACGGCTCGGGTCTTCCAGGCAGCCGGTCCCCATCCTGGAGCCCACCCCCCACCCAGAGTCACCCCCTGGAACAAAAGACATTCCTATCACCCGGGAGATTCCAAGGGACCAAAGATCAAACCCTAGAACAAAATATGTTCCTAGAACTCTGATCGCTTAGGAAATTACAAAGGTTTTGGGGGCTTTGAGGCAGGAACCGGGGGCACAGACCAACACATATTTTCCTATTTCTTTACATGGGCCTCTCCTCTCCATTTCATTAAAAAAAAAATTTTTATTTTTTTTATTAAAAAAATTTTTTTTAACGTTTTATTTATTTTTGAGACAGAGAGAGACAGAGCATGAACGGGGCAGGGGCAGAGAGAGAGGGAGACACAGAACCGGAAGCAGGCTCCAGGCTCTGAGCCGTCAGCCCAGAGCCCGACACGGGGCTCGAACTCACGGACCGCGAGATCGTGACCTGAGCTGAAGTCGGCCGCTTAACCGACTGAGCCACCCAGGCGCCCCAAAAAAACATTTTTAATGTTTATTTATTTTTGAAAGAGAGAGAAAGAGAGAGTGCAAGAAGGGGAGGGGCAGAGAGAGAGGGAGACACAGAGTCCAAAGCAGGCTCCAGACTCCGAGCTGTCGGCACAGAGCCCGACGCGGGGCTCGAACCCACGAACCGCGAGATCACGACCTGAGCCGAATCGGACGCTTAACCGACTGAGTCCCCAGGCGCCCCTCTCCTCTCCGTTTCAAACACCATGACAGCAGGGGTAGAGTCAGGAAGCAGCATTGTCTCTGTAAATGGTGGCAAAGTACGGCGTGTGGGCACGGGTCCACACTGCCGTGCTTTCTTGGGTTTCTTACAAGCTATTTACTCAGCCCAGGGTGAGCATCACCGCCCGGGAGAGCTAACACCTAAGATTATGTGTTGGCGGTGTTGGGCTGGGAGCCTGGCCAGGATCCACAAGCGGCCTTATTTCTGGGACATTCTCCCCATTTAATGAGCGGACCCCTTCCTGTGGGCGACCGTGCGGCACGTCAGCAGGGGCCAAGGCTTGCAGCCTAGATTGACACACACTTCACTCCCTGGAGACCCTGTGCCCCAGGGGACCTTTATGCTTCCGAGGCTCCAATGTCCCACATTCCCAGCTGTGTCTCAGCAGCGAGTGGCGAAGGGAAATACACTCTCCCTTTGGAGAGTCTGGGGGACTCTGCTTCCCTCTTTGCACCTCATGTCCCTGCCTGCCTCCTGGACCGCCAGTGGTGGTCATTCACTGAGCCCTGGAAGGCCTTCGTCCCTTGGGGCGCCCTGGGGACCGCTGATGTCCTCCCTGGAAACGTCATTACCTGTGGTTGTCTTGCCCCGATGAGGTGGCCCTGAGGGCCTGCTTAGGGTCACGCGGGACAAGCCCGTGTGGATTTGGAGACCCTCTGGAAGAGGGTTCCGGAGAGATGCAGGATCGGGTGGGTGGCCCACAGCCAGGGTTCCGAGCTGGTGTCCCTGGGCAGGGACAGCAGAGGATTCCGAGGGTCGGCACTTCGTGCACGCTGGGTGTGGGAATAACAGACCCAAGACCGAGGGCAGAAAGGTCAGAAAAGTAACATGGCAGATGTGGGCTCAATATCAGTACTCTCCTGTGGCAGAATGTTCCAGAAATCGAGTGGGCTTCCTCACCCAGTACTGGGCCCCTGTGGCTGGGTGCTCCTCTCAGGAATGCAGACAACTTCTGCAGGGGTGCGGAGGTGCAGAGGGGAGGGGCGTTGATCAGCTCAGGTAACTGGCTAGCCAGCGTTCCGGAAAGTCTCATCCTTCCAGAGGAGCAGCCAACGGGAGGCGCCCTCAAGCAGGCTCTCGGCGCAGGGGCCCCGGAGCGGTTGCTGGGCCGCATGTCACTGGGTGCAGATCTCACGGGGAAATGGGCCTCCTCTAAGCTTCACCTTGCCAAATTTGGCAGACCAGGAGGTGAATTCCCAAATCAGGGACAGCAAGCCAGTGTGAGGGACAAACCAGACCAGGCTTTGGTGAGGGGGAGACCAGGTGGGAAAGACCAGTCCCCGAGTCACCTCAGGTCACCTTTGGATGGTCTGTACCCGGAGGGCCCACGGCACCTGGGGAAAGCCCTCGGGCCCAGGCGGACCTTGGAGAGGCCTCCGGCTAGGCTGGCCAGGGGACTACTTGTTCCCAGAACACCGCCTGCCCCAAAGGCCGTTCACCCCGGATGGTCAGGCCGGGCCAGGGGGCAGGTCCCCAGCCCAGGAGCCAGCGGCGAGGGGTGAGAGATGCCAGCGGAAAGGCCCTGTTTGTGCCTCCGCTCGCTCGGGCTGCCTGAGGCCCGAGGCCGTGGGTGCTCTGAGACGTGGGCCTGAAGGTGGGTGAGTGCACGGGGCCGGGACAGGGGCTTCGCCCCGAAGCGTGAGAGCTTCTCTTCCCAGCTCGTGCACACTCAGGCAGAGGGTCCCACATGTTGGCCTTGGAGGCTCCCACCTACCCAGGGCGGATGCAGGGATACAGCAGAGGACCAGGAGAGCTGACTGGGCCGTAACTAGGGCAGGGCTTGGTGCCGAATGAAAATGCTGGGTCCCTGCTTCAGAAAGTACTGAGACTTCTCAGATGAGGACTGCCGAGCATTAAGCCCAGCGCGGGGTGCTTCTGAGCGTGGGGCACCTACGTGGGTCATATCCTCTGAAGCCAGCCCTGCGGCAGAGGGAGGAAGCGAAGAAAAGTCCGCGGTGAGGGGAGCAAGGATGTTATAATGGGCATCTTAGGTGCACACATGGTACGTGCAAAGGCCCTGTGGCCACACGCCAAGGGCTATAGCGAGAGCCCCGGAGTCTACCTCCCTTTACATCCTGGGTCTCAGTTAAACCTCTAAATAACCCCATGAGATAGATGCCAATAGCCCCAGCTTAAAGAAGTGGGGTTCGGAGAAGTGGGGCGTCCTGCCCAAGGACACTCGGCTGGCAGACATTGGAATCCAAAGCCAGGCCCAAGGGCTATCTCAGACCACCCTGGCTGTGCCCTGACGTGGCTCCCCTCTCACTGCTATGGGGCCCAAATCCTGGCTCCCCCTCCATGGGTTCAAATCCCAGCTCTGGCCCTACTTAAAGCTTCGGCCAGTTACTCTCCGGCCTTCGGTTTCTTCCTCCGCAACATGGATATTGTGTTAATAGGCCTTCACCCTCTACAGGATTATTTCTCACAATATACACAGAATGCCGAGAACGGCACGGGACACGGAAAAGCCCCAGATACGTGTCCTCCATCAACGTCATCTTGGCTCTTACTTGCTGCCCTCCCTGCCCCAGTGCCACCCACCTCCCCACCCCGCCCCCGCCCCTCCGGTTCTAAGTCTTGCCCACCACCCAGGAAGCAGACCTTGTCCACCCGCAGGAAGCCAGGCCACCAGGCAGCGCGTGCAGGACTCCACGGCCCACGGCCGCTGCGGCCCAGGTCACACACACACACACACACACACACACACACACATTTTCTCTGCTCACTCTCACCGTGCAGTGGGGCGGCTTTGGCCAAGTGGGAAGCCGGGCTGCGAAGGTCTCCCTCTAGTGGCCCCAGAAACAATGGCTGCTGCCAGGGGCCTGTTTCTGACCCCGCAGGAAGCAGTGGGGACCTTGCTCCTGGGCTGAGCGACAGCAGAATCCTGAGGGGCCCCCCCACTCCCAGCCAGGCCCGGACACCTGCCTTCTGTTCATTCACATGTGAGCAGCGGGGACCGAGCTCTTGCCTGCGGCAGCCCAAGCCAGAGGCTCGAATCTCAGGGCAGGATGACAAGGTTGGGGATCTCAAGGCAGCGGGGTCCCAGGCTGGGAGGAGTAAAACTAGCCCCCCCTCAGGTGCCGAGTGCCGCCCCAGGGCTCGGACCACTCACAGAGCTAGCAGAGGGGGCGGTGGGCACGGCGGGCAAGGGGTCCCGCAGCTCTCGATGTCCAGGCAGGAGAGGAGAAAGGCAGGAAGGTGCAGGAAAGGCCCAGAAGCAGGAAGCTGTGAGCAGGGTTTGGAACCCTGGGCGGTGGGGCTTTGCTGAAAGGTAGGGGCGTGGGGGCAGCGTAGACAGAGAGCACGTTGGAGGGGTGAGCTACCACCACGCGGAGTGGGCGTGCGATGAGCGGACGACGGCTTTGCCCCCGTTGTCTCACGAGAGTGTCCGTGGCCCTCCGCGATGACCGATTCCAAGGAACGGTTCCCCAGCCTGCGGCTCTGGACTCGGCGGGAAAGAAGCCAGAGAACCTGGATGATCACATGCAGTCCAGGGGCGCCTGGGTGGCTCAGCCGGCTAAGCACCTGACTCCAGCCCGGGTCACGATCCTGGGCTTTGTAGGTTCGAGCCCCGCGTCGGGCTCTGGGCGGCCAGCTCAGAGCCCGCTTCGGATTCTGTGTCTCCCTCTCTCGCTGTCCCTCCCCCGCTGGCTCTCTGTCTCCCCAAAATAAGTAAACATTAAAAAAAAATGTTTTTTTCAAGAAAAAAGAAAAAAAAAAAAAAAACAAGCAGTCCAGTTAATTCTGAGATCACGACCGGCCCCTTCCCGGGCTCCCTGTGGCATCATCTAATTGCCAGGGCAGGTTGCAGGCCGGAGACTCTGAGCTGGCGGGGGGGGTGGTCTGGAGTGAGCCAGGCACCCCGGATTCCGGGTCGGGAGGTGCTGGTGCACTCCGAGATACAGCAGACTGCGGGGCAGGGGCCTCGGGGGGCACCCGAGGCTAGCGGAGTTGGGAGGGAACTATCCGACCCCCGTGAGTCCCGCGCTGTCCGGGCTCCTGGTCCCCCCTGGGAGACGAGGTAGTCTGTTCCCAGCCTGCTGGGAAAGCGCGGAAGTGAGGCCTCCCCCAGGGCTGGGAACCCACTTAACTGCCACGTGTCCCGTGTGGTTCGCTTCGCCTCTCTGAGGCCAGGTTTCCCCACAGCCAAATGGGACCGAGAAAGTCCACGGGTTCCTTGTGGCTTTCTCTTCTCTTCTCCTTCTTCTTCTTTTTTTTTTTTTTTTTTTTTAATTGTGGTAGAACACACATACTGTACCGCTTGCCATTTGAACCATTTTTGAGTGTTTCGATTCGGTAGCATTAAGCACATTCATGCTGTTGTGCAACCGTGACCGTCACCCGTTCCCAGAACTTCGGCATCTTCCCGAAGTCAGTCTCTGTCGCCATTAGACACCCACGCCCCCTCGCCCTTCCCCCAGCCCCTGGCGCCCTGTCTCTCCGAACGGGACCCCTCCGGACACCTCAGTGAGTGGAACCCTGCGGTATTTGGTATTTGCCCTTTCGACTGGCTTCTCTCGCTGAGCACCTGGTCCTCGGGATTCATCCACACGTGTCAGGATTTCCATTCTCCTTAAGACCCAGCGATATTCCGTTGTGTGCATGGACCTCATGATGCCCCAGGGGCACCTCCTACCTGATTCCGTCCTCAGGGCTGGTTCCTCTCGGTTTCCAGTCTTAACTCCCAACTGGCAACAGCAACAGACCTTAGTAAGAATGACGAATGACGGGGATGCTACTATAGTGGGTTGAATTGACCCTCCCCCCAAATAGGCCCACCCACAACCTACGAAAGTGATCTCGTTTGAGAAAAGGGTCTGCGGGGGATGCAATTCAGTTAAGGAGATTATCCTGGATTAGGATGCGCCCTAAATCCGATGACCGGTGTCCTTATGAGGGACAGGGGAGATGACTGCCACGGAGGCACAGAGAGAGACCTGAGACCACAGAGTCAGGGCTTGGACAGCGGAGCTCCCAGCCAAGGAGTGCGTGGGCCACCAGATGCTGGAAGAGGCAGGAAGGATTCTCCCCTAGAGACTTCGGAGGGAGCACGGTCCTGCCCACACCATGGTTTCTGACTTCTGGCCTCCAAAACCGTGAGAGAATCAACTTCTGTTGGTGGTTTGTCCCCGCGGCCCCAGGAAAACAACACCAGGACCATCCGGAGAGAGGTCACTGCACACACTCATGGCCAACCCTTCTCAGCCATTTTCTCTTCCCATTTCCCAGACTAGTAGGCTCTGACCTGGGAACCAACCAGCTCCCCAGGCAGCTGAGTCCCAGTGACCTTGACTTCTGGGCTGGGCTCCTCACCAACCCCCCACCCCACCCCAGCAGGGGAGCGGCGCAGAGAGCCCACTTTTTCCGAGAAGAGTGTTTGATGTGTTTTACAGGCATTCTGTTATTATGCTTATTATTTACGGTCAGCTTTAGGGACATAAACTTGCAGCTGAATTGTTGGGAGTAAATTTTATTTTCATGGCTCTCAAACACAAACAAACAAAAATAATCAGCCCATTAGTAGCTGAATATTGCCATAATTCTGTAGGATATAAATTTTACTGCCATCATGACTGTAAAATACCAAGAACCCGCTGCAGCAAGATTATTGGGAATAAATGTCACTGTGGGGCCCCAAACACAGACAACAATTCCACGCTGGCTGCAAAGGGGTCTCATACTTGTGAGTGAGGCAATCCTCAAGCATGACACTCGGGTAATATTCACAAGCTGTGTGGGGTTATTGGGAATCCAGTCTACCCCTTCTGGTAACACACCAATAAAACAGATGATTCCCTTTGTAGTTACATTTTCAATCAGCGGGCTGACCAGAATTTTTTCTTGCCACCGTAAACCTATAAAATGCAAAAAGAAGAAACCGTCTCAGCTCCGGGAAAGATGGATTGATAAAAACATACAGCTTGAATTGCAAGAAGTCTCTGGGATGGATGGGACTAGGGGTGTCAGATACGATACGAGAGGCTCCGTTATTTTGAATGTCTGATGAATAAGGAATAATTTTCAGGATAAGTATACCCCACCTGTAGCATGGATATACTTATACTAAACGGATAGCATGGATAAACTCATACTATACTATGCTATATACTATACTAAACCACGCCCCCCCCCCCGCCCCCTGCTTGGAGTGAGGAGAGGTGAGGGGTGCTTAGAGAGTGTTCACATAGCCTTGGTGTTGACTGTTCAGGTACAAAGGTGAAGGAGAAGAGAATAGGCGTGACTTCTTTGTTTTGTTTGGTGTTTTTTTGGTTTTTGGTTTTTTGGGGGCGATAGGGGATTTACGTGCGCATTTCGGTGAGGCCTGGGGACTCTGGAGGGAAGTGGGGGGTATGCTAATTGCTGTTTTACGAACGGGGGAGCTGAAGTAGCTGGGACAGAGTCACACAGCTGAATAGGAATCGGGGCCATGGGCAGAACCCGGTCCTTCCCCTTCCTCTGCAGGGCAAGGTCACAGAGCGGGCAAGGTCACAGAGTGCTTGCAAGGGTGCTTCTCTTAGCTCTGCAGAGTTGACTAGCTCAGGAGGCTACACCTCCAGTCCTTAAAAGCTTTGCAGAAAGCCCGGCTTAGAACCAGCCTCTGAGCCCCCCACCCGCACCCCTGGGGAAAATCAGCCCCCGGACTCTGAGAGCTAGGGCTTGCTTCGGCTCCAAAGCTGTACCATCGTGGGGACGGGTGGGGGGTGCCTGGCTGGCTGGGTCAGCGGAGCACACGACTCCTGATCTCGGGGTTGTGAATCAGAACCCCACCTTGGGTGTAGAGGTGACTTAAAATCTTAGAAACAAAAAAAAAGTTGCACCGTTCTCTCGGATCGGCCTTGCTTCCCGAGCCTGTAGCAAAGGGACTATTTTTTGGCTGTGAAGACATCCACCTTCCGAGGCAGCTCTGTTCCTCTGCCTTCCAACAGGAGGAAGTTGGCCGAGGGGAGCCCCAGGGACCCCTGGAGTAGCCTCCACCCCAAGGGGGCTCTCGGGATGAGCCCCCAGGCAACAGTTTAAACAGCCCTCTTCCCTGCTACTGCCCGACCTGGGGTTTTGGCAGAGTTTGGGCGGCGGCCGTGGGTGCCCACAGGCGCCCTGGAGACCCCTGGGGTCTGCTGAGCAGGGCCAAGAGCCCGGTGTCCCCTGGGACCTCCCACCCTTTCCACTTCCCATGTCAGGTGGTGCCCACAGGACACGCGGGTCTTCGTTTCTGCTTTTTGTTTTTTCTTAATGCAAATAAGGTGAAAATGTAATTGTGTTCCCCAAATACACGCAGAAGCAGCCGCTTCACGGCAGGCTTCCGGGGGGCGGGGGGGGGGGTCCCTGCATCTCCTGGCCACGTGGTCCCCAGCTCCGCCTCATGGGCTCCGGGGTGACCTGTGAGCCCAGCCGACCGCGGGGTGCCCACCAGGCCCTCCCCGCCTGCCTCTCACCTCGCCGGAGCCTCAGGCCCCCTCGCAGTTCCCAGAGCATCACCCAGGACCGTTGTCCCCCAGGTTTTCTTCGCGGCTCCCGCCTCGCTGCCTGGCTCCACTGCCTTCACGAGGACCATCTTTTGAATTCTGTGATCCACCCGCCCCTCGCCTCGTCCCCCTAACCCGGCTCGCCTCATTCCTTCAAACACACCGTCAACCTGACACCCCCTGTCCTGTCGTGTGGGTGTTTCCCTGCTGGACTGCGGGGAGGGGGGGGCCCAGAACAGCGCCCACTCTTGATGGGCACGGAGCAAAGAGTTGCTGCAAAACAAACAAACAGTGAATGAAGGAGGGAAGGAACCAATTTGCTTTGCAGTAGCGACCTCTGGACGTGGCGCCTGGACGTCACCCTTTATTCTGCAGCGCGGGGCCGTCATCGTTGACCCGTGCCCCCCTTTGCCTGTTCCTGTCTTCCCATCGGGATTAAGTCCTCTGAAAGCAGCATCCCCCTCGCAGAGCCGGTGGGCCGGAGACCTCGCGTGCAGTGGGTGCCCCCGGGGTCCCTCCCGCTGCTGAAGGACAACAGGTTCTCCAACAGGGACAGGGCTTCTCACCTGGAGAGGGGGTGACCGCCTGCAGGGGGGGTGCTCATCTACATGTGTCTGCGCGATGCTCTGTGTAACCGCCTTTCCCAGCGGGAGTTCAGAGACCACAGTTTGCAGCCCTGCCCTCCCTTCTGGCTCCTGGAGCTTGGCGCCCAGGGGAATCAGAGAAGGCCTTTCTTACATCACCCCCCACCCCCCGCACCTGGGCAGGGGCAGGGTGGGTCCACAGCCAAGATGAGGGTGCTCACAGCAGCTCCTGGGGCTCGGCAAGGCTTGCAAGGCCAGCCAGAGGGCAAAGGGGCCACTCTGGGGCCCCTGGAGAAGCGGGAGAGCCTGGCCCCTGTCCCTGGCCACACTGGGCCTGGGAGAGTGGGCACAGAGGGGACTGGCCCCTGAGACCCCGCACGGCTGGCCCTGAAGCACAGAGGGCAGACGTCCGCCCTGGGGTGGGGGGTGCTCCTGGGGGACCATCTCCACCCCCCTCCCGCCCCCCCCAAGGCCGGTCTCCAGGAGGCCAGGTCGCAGGGTGGAGCTTCTGGCCACAGAGAGGGTGGTGATGGAGGCCCCAGATACCGGGCCTTCCTTCCTCTTTCTGGGAAAAGAGGGGGCCGCCCCGTAGGCCCTGGGAACCTGCCCAAAGTCCTCCACACCCCCCTCCCTGCACCTGAGTGACTGGGCAAGGGCAAAGAGCCCCAGATCCCAGGAAAGCTGGGGGAGGGGAAGGGAGGCAGGGAGGAAGTGTCTGTTCAGCCTCAGCCGGCAACCTCAGCCCTGCGCGACCCCCTCCCCCCCCCCCCCCCCCCCCCCCCCCCCCCGCCGTGCCAGCTATAGAGTGAAGGTGAGCAGTGTCCCAGAAAGCGAAAGCTTTGGAGGAGATCCTGTCCACCTTCTCCGGGGAAATTCTGTCTCCCCTCATGCCTGGCAGGCCCTTGGAGGGAGGCCTCCTTGGGGGCCCCCCCGCCCCACCCAAGGCAGGTGGGGAACACTTTTCCCCAGAGCCACCCGGCAGGTGTGGGGCTGCGGGCAGGCACCTGTTCGCTCCAAGCCTGGCTGGGAAGGTGTCTGGGTGGAGGCCGGGCTAGGGAAGGGGGGCATTGGGTGTCCCCCAAATCCTCAGCAGGGTGAACCAACCGGGGCAGGAGCCCCCGCCTGCGAGTGGCCCTGCTGTACCTGGACAGGTGTGCTGGCCCAGCTCTTCAGTTGGCAGAGGGCCAGCAGAGAGGAGTGGGGGTGGGGAGCAGGTGGGAGACGGCTGAGGGGAGGGGCTGGGCCCCGGAGGCAGAAGCTGGCACCCCACCCCATTCCGTCATTACCTCTGTCATTACGGGAAGGGAGGAGGGCCTCCTGGGGTCTCAGCAGCGCTGCCTGCTGGTAAGTCCCTTCCCCAGTGGCCCCTCCACCTCCCACAGGCCCGCTGTGCCCTGCCCACCACCGGGGCCCCATTCCCAGCTCCTGCTACAGGTGGCCTCTGTGCCACAGGGGTGGGTGGGGTGGGCATCCACGCCCCCTGGCTCTGCCCTCTTCTGGGGGCCTCCTCTGTGCCCCGGTGCTAAGGGCCACGGGGGGGAGAAACACAGACCCCTGTTGGGGGAGGGGGGCTGGGGCACGGGGCACTGAGCAGGCAGGAAATCTGTTTCCATCTGACCACAGATCTGAAGTCTCTGAGCACCTCAAGAAAGGTTCAATACCGTGCCCCGGGCGCTTGGGCCAGGCTGAGAAGCAGAGTTTTAACGGAAATCAGCTCAGCAGAGAGCAGGGGTACGGAGGCTTCCTTCTCAACCCTCCTTCCCCGGGGGGAAGGAAGCGCGTACGTTAGATGCCACAGCCCCCCTCTTGGCAACGAGCTCTCCTTTCCAAGTTGCCATCAGCCTCCAAACACCTCATCCTGGGACAGAAGCGGGTCTCAGGCCCCTCCTCCCCCAGCCAGGTCTTGGGGTCCCCTCCCCACACCAGCTCCCGAAGTCAGGCTAGTGGAGAGGGCAGGCCGACCCCGGCAGGGACCCGGGGACCCGGCGGCCAGTTCTGGGCTCGGCTGTCCAGCTGTTGGAGCGAGTCCGGGCGTCCCCGCGGAAGGGTGTGCTGAGGTCGCTATAACAGACTGCCGCGAGCTGGGGGGCTTACAGCAAGAGAAATTTATTCTGTCCCGGTTCTGGAGGCCAGGGATCCGAAGTGAAGGTGTGGGCGGGGCCGGGCTCCCTCCTTGCCCCTTCCAGCTCCTTCCAGCTCCTGGAGCACCAGTCTGTCCCTGCGCTTGTGGCCTTGTCCCTGAAAGTCTCCACCCTCACGTGGCTCCTCCTCTGGGTCTGTGCCTCAAATCTCCCCCTCCTTTCTCTTACAGGGGACACCACTGGAGAGTCCCGGATGACTCCCATGAGATCCTTAGCTTAATTACACCTGCAAAGACTCTGTTTCCAAACAAGGCCTCAGTCACAGGTTCTGGGGTTTAAGAGACAGTCATGGGGCGCCTGCGGGGGGCTCAGTGGGTTAAGCGTCCAACTTCAGCTCAGGTCATGATGTCGCGGTTCGTGAGTTCGAGCCCCGCGTCGGGCTCTGGGCTGACGGCTCAGAGCCTGGAGCCCGCTTCGGATTCTGTGTCTCCCTCTCTCTCTGCCCCTCCCCTGCTCGTGCTCTGTCTCTGTCTATCTCAAAAATAAACATTAAAAAACTTTTTTTTTAGGGGCACCTGGGTGGCTCAGTCCGTTGGGCGTCCGACTTCAGCTCAGGTCATGATCTCACAGCTCGTGAGTCCGAGCCCCGCATCAGGCTCTGTGCCAACAACTCAGCCTGTTTCAGATTCTGTGTCTCCCTCTCTCCCTGCCCCTCCCCTGCTCATGCTCTGTCTCTCTCTGTCTCAAAAATAAATGAAAACATCAAAAAAAAAATTAAAAAAAAAAACAAAACTTTTTTTTTTAAAGAGGCGGTCCTATCTTTTGGAGGCCACCGTTCCCTCGGGGGTTCCCATGGTGGCCTTTTGGGATTCCCTCCACGCACGTGCCCGCAGGCTCCTTCCACCGTGCGCCCACCCGTCACACACTCAGCAGCAGGGTCTCGGCCTGGGGTCCGGCTGGTTCGTCCAGCAGGACGGAGCGGGGCTGGGTGCGACGTTCAGCAGCTGGCACTGTTCCGGAGTCCGCTCTGTCCTCTGGGCCCAGCCCTTCCAGCAGCAGGTGTGGCTCTGGGACGCAATTCCCAGCAGAGCCACCTCACAAGCTCCACCTTGAGCTGACAGGGCCGCCGCCACCCGCCTGGGTCCCCGAAGGGAGGAGCGCTTTCCGCCACTGGGAGCACCCACCTGGGCCGTCACCTGAGAGAAGAGAAGTGAACTTCTCCACAAGCCACAGCACTGCTGGCTGATCCCTCATTTCAGCCCCTGAACCCGCCCTGACCAGGACTGGTGACAAGAAACAGAAGCCCATCTCAAACCGGCTTAGGTCAAAAGGAGATTGAAAGGCACATCAAAGCCACTGTGAGACAACAAACCACATCACACTCATCTTGATGACTATGATTTTTGTAATTTTTTTAATGTTTATTTCTGAGAGAGGAGAGAGAGGGAGAGCGCGAGCAGGGGAGGGGCAGAGAGAGAGGGAGACACAGAATGGGAAGCGGGCTCCAGGCTCTGAGCCGTCAGCCCAGAGCCCGACGCGGGGCTCGAACTCACGGACCGTGAGACCGTGACCTGAGCCGAAGTCGGACGCGTCACCCAGTGAGCCCCCCAGGCGCCCCCCCCCATGATGACGATTATTTTAAAAATTAGGGGTGCCTGGGTGGCTCAGTCAGTTAAGTTTCTGACTCTTGATTTCGACTCAGGTCTCAGGGTTCATGGGATCGAGCCCCACGTCCGTCTGCACTGACAGCATGGAGCCTGCTTGGGATTCTCTCTCTGTCTCTCTCTGAGCCTTTCTCTCTCTCAAAATAAATAAACACACTTTATTTATAAACACACTTTATTTATTTTTATAATTTTTTAAAATGTTTACTTACTTTTGGAGATAGAGAGACAGAATGGGGAAGGGGCAGAGAGAGAGAGGGAGACACAGAATCCCAAGCAGGCTCCAGGCTCCGAGCTGTCGGCACAGAGCCCGACGCGGGGCTCGAACCCACAAAGCGCAGGGTCATGACCTGGGCCAAAGTCAGACACTCAACCGAGTGAGCCATCCAGGTGCCCCAAATAAATACACTTTAAAAATTGAACAATAAATACAAATTTAAAAGAGGGATTGAGTTCTCCATCCAGCCCCCTCAACTCCCTTCTAACAGGTTTATGCATCCATAGCCTTGATTTTGGGCTGTCTGTCCAGGCGGCTGTCACAGAACACCCACCAGAGACTGGGTGGCTTATAAACAGCAGGACGGTGTTTCTCGGTTTTGGAGGCTGGAAGTCCAAGATTGAGGTGCCATCAAGATCGGGTTTTGGGGAGACACAGACACTGGGGTCATGGCACCATGTGACTTGCTTTGACCAGGGATGTGCACTGAGTAGAGGCTGAAACGTGCTAGTACAACCAACGAGCTCCCTCGTACTGCTGAGATGGTCCGGAAGAAGCACACACCGGGGACACGATGGGTAGCCCGCTGGTCTAGCACTGCCTTCTATCTGACCCACACGCTGTCGGATGGAGAACGATCCTAAACCACTCTTCCCCTTGGCATCTTGCCTCCAAGCTTCCAAGATCCCTTAGACCCAGAGCATTCCGGACAGGGTTCCTCCTCTCCTCCTGGGCCACGTGCCGCCTGTCCCCGGGCCCTATGCGCCTAGCTTCAGCACCTCGAGGAAGGCCAGCTTCTCTTCCCCAGCTGCCAAAGCCCTTGATGAGGTGGCCCCAGGCTTCCACCGGAACCGCCAGGTGGAGGGCAGGGAGGGGCAGCCCCCAGAGGCCAGGAGGAGCAGGAGGCAGGAGACAGCACTACAGACAACACCGCAAAGCGGAGTCTGGTAGATGTGGGTTCACGCCTCAGCACCAACATTCACCAGCTTGGTGACTTGGGATAGTTGCCTAAGTAAGTCAGCTGTGCAAATGTTCCGTCTTCTGGGACTGCCCGGATGTACCAGAGTCCACGGCACGTAGTAAATGTTCAAGAAAAACAAACGGCGATGCGGACAGCGGCCCTCGAAAGAAAGCTGAAGGGACGGGGAGGGCTGCCCAGTAGGAGCCCTCGCGGGTATGAGCAAGGGACGCTCACAGAGCCAGCGGCACTGGGCTCTGTATCGCCCGCCCCCACAACCTCCGCCCGCGCCTCCTGCTTGTGAAACCCAACCGAAGGCACAGGAAGAGGGAGTCCGTTGACGTGGCCCCCACAGGGCAGCCTGTCCCGGCACAGAAGGACAATGAGACATCTGGAAGGGGACCATCCAAGTTCCCCCGGGGAGCTGCCTGGGCGAGAGCCAGCTCGCTGTGCTTCCCGAACAACCTCACCCAGGTCTGGGGTCCTGTCCACTCCTCTGCCCCCTGTCCCCAGGTCCATGAGTCACTCCGCTCCATCGCCCCCCCCTCCTCTCCAGCTATGGCAGCTGCCACAGTCTCCCCGCCCGCCATTGCTGTGGTTCAGCCCAGGCTCCGTCATGGCTCAGCTGAACCAAGAGCCATGGCTCCCACTCGCACAGCAGGACGTCTCTGATCCCCAGGCCATGCCCACAGCTGCGGGGCTGGGGTTCCTAAGGCAGCTCTCCTGGTGTCTCTTTGCGTCCGCTGGTGCCCAGCGGCCACGCAGGCAGGGGCTGACCCTTGGGCAGGCCTCCCCCTTCCCTCCCTCCTCCCTCCTTTCCTTCCTCCCTTCCTTCCTTCCTTCCTTCCATAAGCCCTTGGCTATATCAGGTTCTGCACTGAGGCCCTGTGGGCCCACCAGAGAACAAGTACACCCCCCACCCTCACACGGTCTACACAGGCTTGTCAGGAGGACCAAGTGAATCCATATACGTGCCAGGGCCTGGCCCGGAATGAAAGGGATAGAAATGTTTGCTGTCCTTATGAATCACTAGCACCCACCTAGCAAGCCAACCCTGTCCAGGCTAGTGGACCTCTCCCTGCCTGGGTCCCACCGTCTGACCTGACCCCGGCCTGGGGCCCGGGCACCATAGGATCGCTGCATGGAGAGAGATCCAGAGTCCAGAACCAGCCCCAGGACAGGTCCCCCGTGGTGGGGTGCCTCTCCCCTTGGGGGTCCTGGGCCCTGCCCAGAACCTGGCCCCAGGACAGGAGTCCAACATGCTAGGGAAAGCACTCCCAACAGTGGACAGACCCCATCCGTGCTCCTTGCAGGGAGGGCAGCCCTCCTTTGCCTCTTGGGAGACAAACGGAGCAGAGCTAGGGCTGGGGGACAGAACCTTGCAGCAGGATGCCAGGGGTGCCCGGAAGCCGGGGTTCAGCCACCAGCTCCTTTCTCGGGGGGGGGGGGGGGGAAGGGGCCAGCTCCCAGGCAAAGGCTGAGCCCTGGTCATGCTGAGGGAACCCTGGGTGCAAATTAAATGTCTAGTTGCGGGCCCTAGTCGGCAGGCAGCCCGCACAGGCGGTGAGCCTTCCCTTTATCATCTGCAGCAAAGCATTTACAGTCAATAAACGGGCTAATTAATTCTCTTCAAAGACCTCTCAATTATTCATCTAGGGCTGCACAGAAAACAATTAGAGCACCTCCATGCTCAAGGCTCTGGAAGTGGAGGCTAGGCTGAGCCACCGAGCTCAACCCCTGGGCTGCACAGCCTGGCCGTCCCCAGGGGCCCCCTCCCCCAACAGAGGCAGGCAGGCCTTGTCCCCGGGGCCCAGCGGGAAAGGAACCCCTCTTCTCCCCCAAACTGGCAAGGAGCTGGGATCTTTAGCCTCATTCCTCAAGGGAGGAAGCGGAGACCCTAAGCTGTCAGTGACTTTCGTCCAACACCAACGGCCCATCAGAGCAGACTTGTGGACACCAAGCCAGGCTGTGGGCGTGCGGCCTGGCCGGAGGGGCAGCAGGTGACCCTGCTGGACCTGAGCGGAGCCTCTCTGCCTCTAGGAAAGCATTGTGGGGGGAGGAGGGGCAGAGGCCAGGGAGGGGCGAGCTGAGGCCGCCAGAGACTGCAGGCCAGGCTGGGTAGATCTGATACCCAGTCACCCTTGGAGGGCTGGAGTCCCCGAGGCGCTCGGCTTGCACTCTGGTGGCGCTAAAGCTGCCCGGGTGCCCCAGCAATGCTGCTCCAAGGAGGGGCCTTCAGCTGAGAGCCCGGTTCCCTTCTCCCTTCCAGCGGCCCGGACTTGCTCCAGTGGCTGGAGGCGGCCTTGAGGGAGAGGACAGAGGGCCTATCCCCCCTGTCTACCTTCTCCAGGCCCCTCGTGGTCGGCCCTCAGTCCCCGGACTCCCCCAAACAGCATCCCCGGCAAGCTGAGGGTTAACTCCCGGGAGCTCCCAGACCGCGCCGAGTGGGGGGTGGGGGGCCGGGGGGCGTGCCTGTCGGGAAGTATGGATTTCTGCAGTGGTTTTACTGGAAAAGCTGTAGCTGAAGGTGGGAGGGGGTCACCATGGCAACTTCTGGCTATGGGAACAGGTTGGCTGTTGGGAACCAATTCTTCCAGGGGCCCAGGGGGCCCGTCTGGCGCTTGGCACCCGGGGGTAGGGTGGTGGGGGGGGGCAGGGCTGCCTCGCGGGGGTCCTCGCCTCCTTGGGGAGGCACAAAGACCCTCCCCAACCTGGAATTACCGACTTCCCCGCCTCCCTCCAACCTCTCCCCAGGGCCTGGTCCCTCATCAGCCGCCCACCCCCCACCCTTGTTGAAGCGCCCCCCACACCCAACTGTTAATCGATGAACCAATTACCAAGCGGCCGCCGGGGAGCTCGCGGGAACCTCCCTCTTAAAGCTTTGCGTTGGGAGAGGCCGACTCCGTGGCCGGGACTGAAATTCAGGGAATGCCATGAATCTCGAGGCTTCCTCTCCCAGGCCCTGCCCCACCGGCCCTGCCCCACCGAGGGAGCCTAGGATTGCAGGGGACCGAGCCCCCATTCCCACTGGTCCCGACTTTAAAGTTCAAGGAAATCCTCCCTCCCCCACCCCCACCCCGGGCGAGGGACACGGGGACTCCGCAAGCCTGAGACCCGGGTTGGGGGCGGAAGTCCCGAGGCACAGAAGGTGCACCCCTAAATCCTGAAGACCCCTGCCGCTCCCGTCCCAGTGGGATTCCGGGAGCCCCAGGCCTGCCCTCCCGTCCAGCCGTCTGCTTCGCCCTGTCCTGCAAAAGATCGAGCCCCCGGCCCCCGAGGGCCTCCTGGGTGTCGGCAAGACCCCGGTGCCCCGCAGGACATCAGGCCAGGGAGTGCTGGGCACTGCTGGAGGGAGGGTCGGGAGGGTTCCTAGCCACCCCCCACCAGAGGCTGCGGGGGGGGGGACCTCTAAGTTCCCCCCTCCTCGCCCCCCGCCCCCCCCCCCCTGCAAATCCTTCAGTCACTGGGTGGGCGGGTGTGAGGGGGAGGGGTGTGCCCGGGAGGCGCTTCCAGGAATCTCCAGTGGCGCTGCCCGAACGGCCAGGAAGAGGGCACGAAGAGGGCATCTGCAGCTGGCGGGGCCCTAGGGGACCAAATGAGGCGGGGGGGGGGGGGGTGCCCCACCCACTACCCTCCCCCAGCTAAAGGGAGGACCACCCGCCTGAGTCCACGTGGACACCGATCTGCTGGAGGTCCTTAGACGTGTGGTTCCTCTGAACCTCAGTTTCCTCATCTGCAAAATGGGCAGGATAAGGCCACTCAGGTCTCCAGGGGGTGGTGAGCCCCGAATGAGACCACTAATGCCCCAGAGTGTTAATAGGTGCGGGATTCCTAGATCACGCCCGGTTCTCTCCTCTTCCCACCCCCCACCAGAAAAGAGCTGGGCCCCTCCCTGAGGCATCCTGGGTTTTGCCGAGGGCTGTGGCTGTCCACCGTCGTTTGCGACCACCGGGGAAGCACCCCGGCGAACTGGCCTCTGTGAGCGCCCCCTGCCGGCCGGGTCCGCGCAGGCCGGAGCCCGGGTCAACCCGCCCCAGGTGTCGTCTCCCGCAGGCCCGCCACGCACCTACGGTTTCCCAACGCCCCTCGGTGACCCGAAAGAGTTAAATGGACCGCGGATGGGGTCGGTATCCTCCCTCACCCCCGAGTCGCGGCCGTCCGCCGGGGCCGACTTCGGGGCCACCCAGATCGGCTCCGCCGCCCCCACCCCCGCCTCTTCCGCTGCTCCCCCTGCAGCCCCCCCTCCCCTCCCCCATGCCGCCCAGGGCTTCCACCTCGCGCTCTCGGGTCTGCCGAATCCCGATAAAACATTTGGGGGAGATAAGTGCTGCGTATAAATAATTAAGACCACATGCATATTCGCCAACAAAAAAAAAAAAAGTTTAAAACCCCCATTCCGGGAACAGCTGCTGTGTGGGGCCCGGGGCGGGGCTGCTGAGGCCCACCTCCACCCCACCCGCTCCTCTGGGGAGGGTCAGCCGGGACTCCTCCTCCGGCAAGCCCCGCCCCCAGCCCCAGCGCGACGCGGGGGCTGTCTCCCCGCGGGGCCCAGGGGTGGGGTAGGGGGAGACTAGCGCCACCGTGGGGGTGGCCTCATGCGTCCCCAGAGGCCAAGCCTCCAGGCAGGGTCCCCCAACCCCAAGGCCAGGTGGGGTCTAGGGACCCGCTTGGTACCCAATAAACATTTACTGGATAAATGAATGAATGGGCCAATGACGGAGGGCTCCTGGGTTCCAGCGGAGGGTCTGTCCTGAGCTCTGGCCGAGGACAGACAGCACTCCCCCCTCTCCCCGCCCCCCACCCCCACCCCAGGCGCCTGCAGACACCTTTTCCAGTTCCAGGTGCGGCTTGAGGGCCTCAGGTAAGAGGCTAGAAGAACTTCCAGAGGGAGTCAGGCCCCAGGCCTGGCCGGGTGGAGCCGCCCCTCTCCCCTGCCTCCTCGGCCAGAGGGTCACCATGGATTGCCCTGGGCTGGCCCTGCCCTGCCTCTGCTCCAGGACCTGTAGGGTTCCCTCTTCACAGCAGTGTCTGCTCTGGTCCTTCCGGCTGGCTCTCAAGGTCCCCTGTCCCACCAGGCCATCTGCCCGCTCAGGCAGGACAATTGCACACACCTTGCTGCAGGCCTTTGCCGGGGCCTGTCCCCTGGTGGCCTGCCCCTCTCCCCCTGACTCCTCTAAATCGTGTTGTTCACTCTGGGTTCATCTCCCCTCTTCCAAAGGAAGCCCCTCTCCCCCCCCCACTCTGTTTTCTCGTCCACATCATTTCAGGTATTTATTTCCTCTGCGTCCCCCGTGTTCCAAGCCCCGTGCTGGGGGTCCCGAGAATAAAAGACACAGGTCTTGCCCTCCACAGCAAGTGACCGATGACAAGGTTCTGCTCTAAGGCAAGCCAGGTGCAGAGGAAACAGAGAGAAAAGGGCGTGTGTTGTGGGAGAGGGCCGAGGGGCTGTCATGGAAGACATCCTGGAGGGGGAGACCAGCCGACCGGAGTCTGGGAGCCAAGTGGGATTCCTCCAGGTACAGAAGGGAAGAAGGAAGGGTTGACCATGCCCCCCTCCCCCCCGGTTCTCTCAGTGCTGCCCCCTGCTGGCTCTACACGCACCTGTGATACAGCCATGGGTTCTAATCCCGACCCGGCTACTCACCAGCAAGTTACCCTACCTCCTGGACCTTAGTTTCCTCACCTGTAAAACGGAGGTCATGGTCCCAGCTGTGCAGAGCTCCCGACCATCCATCCTTGGTCCTCTGTTCTCAGGAGGCAAAGCCCCCTACCCCAGCACCCAGCACACGTTGGCAAATCTAATAGGTGCCCACAGCTACTGACTGGTGGATGGATTGAGGACCTGGGAGCTCTCCCCTGCTCTTCCTTCTTTAGTGGCAACAAATCCCAGCAGACAGCGCTGACCTCTACTCACCCAGGACTCTGGGAACGCACCTCACACTCAGGATCTCCGGCATCTCGTACGGTCAACCACCCGCCTGACCAGCGACACGTGAGGGCGCAAGCTATGTCCTGCCCTTGACCCGGGCCCTGCAGGAGCATGGCAAATATTTGTTTGTGGAAGGAAGCTCCTCCCAGAGATCCGGGGCTGGAGAGACAAGTGGGCAGGGGTTGTGCCTATGCAGGTGCCAGTCTGTGTGTTGTCGTCTATTCCCAGGAAGGGATTCTGGGGTTCCTGATCAAACACCCAGCTACCTCTGCCCCTCTCTCACACCCAGGGGCTAGGGTGAGCTCAGTCTTGTCTTTGCACCCAATGGGAACCAGAGAGAGGCCTGAGCCCCATCTGTGCCCATGACACTCTTGGTCTTAGCATTTTTTTTTTTTTTTTAAGGAATCTCTATGCCCAACGTGGGGCTTGAACTCACACCCCTGAGATCAAGAGTCGCGTGTTCTACCCACTGAGCCAGCCAGGCGCCCCGACATCTCCTGGTCGTCAGATCCCACTGTGACTCCCGTCAAGCAGCTCAGGACTATTCACTGAAGCCGGCACTCCAGGCCCCTGAGTACGGGCTCTTTTTTCATTCTCCCATCTTGGACTTTGAACTCACTAGGCAGGTGTGCAGGATGAGAAATTCCAAGATCTAAGAGACAGTGACTTTCAAGCCTTCGTTCTGTTTGGATCGTGCCCCCTCTAATACAAAATGTTGGAGCTCATAGCTGTATATGTATAGTTATTTATAGATTACCAGTGTCCATGCCTGTATGACTGTATTATTTGCATTATAAAATATCCACCGGGGGCGCCTGGGTGGCTCAGTCGGTTAAGCGGCTGACTTCGGCTCAGGTCATGATCTCGCGGTCCGTGAGTTCGAGCCCCGCGTCGGGCTCTGTGCTGACAGCTCAGAGCCTGGAGCCTGTTTCGGATTCTGTGTCTCCCTCTCTCTCTGACCCTCCCCTGTTCATGCTCTGTCTCTCTCTGTCTCCAAAATAAATAAACGTTAAAAAAAAATAATAAAAATAAAATAAAATAAAATAAAATATCCACCGAAGGTAGATATCTTAAAAGGATCAAATTTAAACACTTAAGCATACAATTCTCCTCCCCACCCCAGGGGATCATCCTGTGCAGCTCACTTCGGAGACCAAGGTGGGGGGGGGGGAGGCTCTTTGGATCCCCAGCTGTGATGGGGTCTCCCTGGTGCCTCCCTTACTTTGATCCATTCTCCAACTTTAAGTTCCAACCTTTCTTCTTCCCAAAGACCACCTCCCCCCAAAAACCACTCTGCCACTACGAAGACCACGCTCTTCCTGATCCCAGCCATTCTGTCAGCAGCTGGGGAGCCAAGCTTGGGGTGCTCAGCGCTGCCAGCGGGGAAGGAAATTCGACTCGTATATGAGACAGAGGACAGAAACAGGCCCACCAGGAACGCGATAACAGAGAGACTGGGGATCCTAAGCAGAGAAACCTCCTGCAGTTGGGGAACAAGAGGGCACTCTTCAGTGACTGATAACTGGCTGCAAATCCAAGATGCTGTGGAGCACACGGCAGGTGTCAAACACACAGGAATGTTGCCCATAAACGAGGCGGGACCTGCCCCCAGGGCGCCGGACGTCTGTCCCTGGATCCAGACCCTGGCAGATGCTGGGCAGCCGTTCTCGTCCGTGTCCCTTATGACCTGCGGCTCCTCTGGGCTATTTGGGGCTCACCTGGGCAGGGCGGACGACATGGGCAAGCCTGGAATTCTACAACAGAAGCCCTTCCCCAACCTCGCCTCCTAGGGATAAGGGCCAAAGGGAGTCTCTAGGGCAGTGGACCCCAAAGCCCGGACCCCTTCTGTCCATGGCCACCCTCCAGAACCTTCTTTGCTCTTCCTTCCCACACAGCGTCTATCCCCCACCGGCTGCAGAAGCAGGGGATGGGAGGCAGGGGAGGGTCTCGGGGAAGGGCACCCTAACAAACTGGGGGGCAATGGTGGGAGCCGTGGCTTCCCACCAGGCAGGACCCAGAGCCTGGGGGACCCTCATTCTCGAGTCCTCCGCACCTGGCAGGGGGTCAGCATCTGTGGAACTGGACCCAGCTCCACACGGGCCGCTGTGCCCAGGCCTGGAGTCTGAGCCCTCTGTCCTCCCTGCCTGCTGGGCCCCGGGCCGCCAGGGCAGAGGCCCCCGGGAGCAGACGAGGGCCCAGCCTGCACGAAGCTGACCTCGAGCCTCAGCCCAGGCCGGGTAACAGGAAGCCAGAGGCCGATGCCGGTAAGCAACGGAGATTCAGGGATCAGAGGTCTGCTGCCTGATCAGAAGCAGCCTGGAGTCGGAGGACAGATTACTGGAAGGAGGAGGAAGCTGCAGCAATAAATAAGGCCAGACCCCGAACACTTGCCTCTAGCTGACGGGAGCCCAGCCTGAGTGCAGCGCAGGGGCCCCAGGAAGGGGGGAGGGGGGAGGGCAGGAGGTGCAAGGTGTGCTTTGCTTGCAGCCAGAGCTGGGGGCCCTGGAAGGCAGGGATGGAGTGTTCGGTGTCCAGTGTCCCCGGGCAGGGCCTGAAACGCAAGGGATCCTCAGAACTCTGCAGAAGGTCCCTTGGGCGCCGTCCCCACGCCTCCTACTCCACTGCCGTGCGTCCCCCAGCCCCCCCCCCCCAGGGAGGTCCTTGAAGTGGGGACCCAGCCCTGGGCTTGCTTGGCTCCCCCCACAGGCCTCCCTGCCCCCGCCCCCCCACCCCCCAGCTGATTCCTGGAAGGCTGGCTGCTTCCCAGCAGAGCAGAGGGAGCCTGGGGCTACTGTCCCAGAGGATTTCCCAGGATTCCAGCCGCCCCACCCACCCAGCTTCCAGGTCTTCACTCTGTCCCCTCTGGGCCCCCTGAGACGCTCTTAGGACCTGGAGCCCCTCAAGGGCCTGCCCGCTGCGGCCCAAGGTGAGGGTGCCTCCGTGGGAGGGGTCGGATCCTGACCCAACACCTCCCATCTTGGAAGGCTGAGCCCCCAGCCTTGCACAGGCTGGGGAGGGGCCCTGAAAGGCATTAAAGGCTTCCTGTCTGCCCACTCCGGGCCTCAGGGCTGGAGGGCTGTGCTGGGCGGAGGCGGGATGGGGCAGTGCCTATTAGGCACCGGGTACTCTGAGGTTCGCGGGACCAAACTATGGTGGCACTTGACTCGAGGCCTCCCTGGCACTTCTGACCAGGACCTTCCCCAGTTCCACCGCCACTTCTCCCTCCTGATTGCCACCCTGACAGAGGCAAGCAGCCCCGCGGGCCTGGCCCAGGGCGTGGCGGCCATCCGGGAGCACAGCAAAGGGAGGATCTGGTGGAGGGAACATGACCTCTGTGTCTGGGGTCCTTCCTTGGATTTGCACTTTCCACCTCAGTGGGCATAGGGAGTGGTTGCAGGGAAAGAGTCAACACGTGTAGGCCCAACGGGAAAGGCAGAACTTCCAAATTTTAGAAGAAAATTAGGAGGCTATCATCATGACCTTGAGGAAAGGGAGCTCTTAAGCAAGACGCTAATTATAAAGGGGGGGGGGGGTGCGCCATGAATTCAACGACGTAAAAGGAGGAACTTGGAATCCCTCAAGTATTCCATAGAAGTGCAGAGACAGGCCGCAGAAAAGGGCAATATTTTTTGGCACGACGTGCAACCAAGAAGAGTTGGTACACGGCATATGTGAGTGAGTGCCAAACCCAAACCGGTGAGAAAAGACTTAGGCCCTGCACCGAGGAGGAATCCAAACCGGCTAACGCGCGGAGAAGAGGCGTTCAACTCCATGGCGCAGGCGAAAGAGTAGATAAGAATCAAAACACGCCACTGCCCGCGGGGCCGGAATGGCACAAGTCAGGAAGTGTGATCCTGCATTTCAGCCACTCTGGGAGGGGGTCCGGCATCGCCCCCTGGAGCCGCAGAGAAGCATCGGCTGCCCCAGCAGGTCTGGCGGGCTGGGGGGGGAGGGGGGTGGGGGGGGCTCGCCCCAGGAAACATGAATGCGAATGCGCACGCGCGCGCGCAGCAGCGCTGTGCGGCACCCAAACCTGACCGTAACGCGGTCTCGAAACAGGCAGAACGGAGAGACAAACTGTGGTCCAGGCACACGGTGGAAAAACTACAGCCATGGCAAAGAATGAACCGCAGCTCCAACACGGATGAACGTTGCGGGCATAATGTTGACCAAAAGCAGCCAGGCTACCAGCGTGCACTGTGACTCGACTTATTACGGCGAGTTCAGAAACTAGGCAGTCCGCTGTTACTAAGGGACCCATCCATGGTGGCAAAACCATGAAGAGTGGCAGGTAATGATCATAAAAGTCAGACAGCAGCCGGAACTGCTGGCAGAGGGAGGGTTTGTGAGTGACAAGGAACCTTCTGGAATCCTGGTCATGTTCTATTTCTTTTTTTTTTTTTAATTCATATTTTTAATGTTTATTTTATTTTTGAGAGAGAGAGAGAGAGAGAGCTAGCGGGGGAGGGGCAGAGAGAGAGGGAGACACAGAATCCGAAGCAGGCTCCGGGCTCTGAGCGGTCAGCACAGAGCCTGATGCGGGGCTCGAACTCACGAACCGTGAGATCATGACCTGAACCGAAGTCAGGCGCTTAAGTGACTGAGTCACCCAGGTGCCCCATCGTAACTCTTTCAGAAGTACACGCGTACGTGAGCCCCCACTGTGCCAGGTCCTGGGCATCGGCCGTGCAGACCCCACCCAGCCGGCCCCTGATTGAGTTCCAGTGAAGGTGTGAGCTTCCCCTCTGCCTGGACAGCGAGGGGCCTCCTGGCTGCCAGCATATCAAGCCCACTGTGGGTTGTTGCTGCAGAGCCTGCCCGCTGGGCTGTGGGGGTGCAGCCCCTGCCCCCCTCACTGCCTCCATTCTCTCTTGGTCTCCCAAGCATGTGCTGAGGGGGCTCTGAAGGTGACCCCTCTGCTGTGCTCTGACATCTCCCTCTGCAGTGGGGGAGGTGCAGCGGCTCGGAGGGGTCCTCCTGTCCCCTTCCCTCTCTACACCAGCACGTGTGGCCTTGACGGGGGGTGGGGGGGGGTGCCCAGCCCTCTCTCCTTTGCCCCCACCCCCACCCAGTCTGGGAAGATTATGGTGCAAACAGCTCTCCCTTGACTCCCAGGCTGCTGGGCCTGGACGCAGGCCAGCGCCCTATGGATCCTGCGGGCTCAGGGCCAAGAGGCTGGGATGGGAAGGACGTTTCCCCCAACCTGTTTACCGGGACCCAAGGCCGCTATCTCCAGTTCCAATCTGCTGCCTCCCTTTATCTCCGTGGGGCCAGCCCCTGGTTCCCAGCAGCGGCCTCCCGCCACTCACTTCCTGCCAGCGGCCCAGCGTTACAGGAATACGCACGCTGAACTCGGCTAGTGCGTGTGTGTGTGTGTGTGTGTGTGTGCGCTGCGCCCACACCCCAGAGCCTGCACCTGGAGGGGTGCCAGCGAGCCCGGGGTGCCACGAAAGCAGCCACTCTGAACTCATGTCTTGCCCCTCCCCCCCGCAAGCCTGCCCAGTGTCCTCCCAATGCACAGGGGAGTGGCAGGCAGACGTCTCCAGAAGGCCAGGGAAGGGGCTATCTTGGGGGCCTCCCTGGAGAGTCCTCCGCGGACAGACCAAGGCAGGACTAATGTCTGTTCCTCAGCCATTCCTGGCCTCCTCTCGCACGGGGACCCAGGGCCCTCCATGGTCAGAGCTCCTGACACGGCTCCTGGACTCCACGCTTCCCCAGGGAAGGGGTGTTGGGGGCAGTCAATCTGTATGTCCCCTTTTGTCTCTCATTCAGCTGGGATTACTGTGGGCCAGGGCCAGCCTGGGCACACAGGACACTCCACAGGCCGAGGGCATCTCGGCCCTTTCCCATAACTTGCGGGCGATGGGAAGAGACGATACTGACACCCCGGAAGGCAGGCCATCTCCCTTCTCCCTGCCCTGCTGGCGCTGGGGCCAGAGGGGCTTCCTGGAAGAAGGGACCTCTCAGCTGAGGCCCGAAGACTCAGAAGGCGATAACCAAGGACACGTGCCGATGGTTTCCGGGTAGAAAGGACACAGGTGCAAAACCTGGGGGTGAGAGCGAGGCCGGTGCACAGCGCATTCGGGGAACAGAGGTGTTGCCATCTGGCTGCCCTGCGGTGAGAGGGGGGGGCTGGACCCAGAGCCAGGGCTGCGGGGCGGGGCGGACCCGGAGGTGGCCTAGCCTAGGGCTGTGGCCTTGGGGGAGGAGGCAGCTGATGTGTGGGGTGAGGCAGGTCTGTGTGTGCAGGAGACTATCCCACGACCTTAGGCCTTTGACCTCCAGGGATGGCAGCTGGTTAGGGGGCTGGGCTCTCCTCTGAGGGGAAAGACTTCAGGGGTCTGCTCAGTGACCTGGGGTGGAGGGGAGGGGGTGCTCACGGGCCTTCTGCTTTCTCCTTCCAGCCTGGGGGCTGTGAAGTGTTCCCAGCTTACCAACAGGATGACTCCGATATCAGCCGCAGCCAGGGACACACGCAGGCACACGCGCACAGACACGCGTGTATACACACACGTGCACAGGCACCCCGCACATTTGTACACGCACGTACACACACCTGCACCGACACATTCACACGTGCGTGTACACGCACGTGTGCACCCGCAAACACATGCTCACACGCGTGCGCACGGACACCCCGATACCTGTATACGTGTGTGCACACAGATACACACAGACACACATGAGCGTAGACAGGCCCCCTAAGACCCAGCCTTGGTCAGAGGGCCTCCCCCCATGACAGGGTCCCAGAAACCAGGGCCTCTTTGCTCCAGGCCCCCACCCCTCCGGCCCCCTCCACCACCAAGGTGTGGCGGGACTGGCGGGACTGGCCCCGGGAGCGGGGCGGAGGGGAGGCTTGGACTGGGTGATGAGCCCTGTTAGGCCCCATCTTCCCCAGGAAGAGGCCGCCTGTCTGGGGACCCAGCTCTTTGCCCCTTACTCCCTGCTCTCCTGAGAGCCGCCATTGAGGCCCCAACCCCTCCCTTCCTGCCCACAGAGGCCTCTGCTCCCCACCCCACTTCCCAGCAGAAGGGCTGGAGCCAGACTCCGAGATAAGGGGCTTGTTTTCCAAGGACCCGGAACTGAGTGCAGATTGTGGGTCAAGGCCAGAGGGGCACTGGGGTGGGGGAGGGCACGATGAGCCTTTCCTTTAGACGGGGGTCCTTGCGGCCACTGATCCCACGGGGACTTGAGATTTCTGCCCCTTCAGGATGCCTGTGCTAGGCTTGGGGGAGAGGGGGAGAGCCCCAGGGAAGTTGCCCCGACCGTGGATATAGCTGCCTCTCCACCCCTGCTCGATTCTCCCGCCAGGCTGGCCTTCCTTTGAGACCTACCCCAAGCCTTTGCCTCGAGTTCTCCCTTTGTCTGGTTAGCGACCTGCTCTGTCTTCAAAAGTCAGCCCAGTCACTGCTTCCTCCGGGAAGCCCACCCTGCTGCCTCAGCCAGGCCTGCTGCAGCACCACCCCCTGCCCCGTGATGCTGACATCCCCCCTCTTCCCAGTGCTCCTCTCTTGGGCAGCATCCTGTCCCCACCCTGAGGACCCGAGCTCCGAAGGCAGCCTGGCCTTACTCTCCCTCACCCCCAGACCCAATTTGGAGCAGGCACATGGCAGACCTCTGATGAAGGCGTCGGTGTCCTCTTTGATCAGGGGTGCCCTGACCAGAGCCGTGGGTGCCTCTTCCGGTGAACTTGGGCCCCTCGGGACCGACTTCCTCCCATGGGGGACACACATCTGTGGCCACACTCCAGGAAGGGGAGCAGCCGAGTGGGGCTGGGCACTCAGAGGGAGGCCGGTCCTTCCGTGTGAGGAAGGGTCACGCCGCAGAAGGTCCAGTCTGGGCTGAGTCACCGTGCGCCCCACAGCAGCAGCACCAAGCCCCAGGGCCCTGGGCTGTGGCCAGTAACAATGATAATAGCAGCAGCAGTAAGAAGTAAGCATTCACACATAGCACTTACCCACAGCCAGGCACCAGGGTCAGCACTGAACACAGTAGGTCAGGGACTCCCCAAAGCAGCCCATTCTGCAGTGGAGGAGACTGAGGCACGGGGAGGCCGAAAGGCTTGTGCAAAGCCGCACAGCTGGTAAGTGAGGACTGAGTCGGTCGGTCCCCTTCACTATTACCCTGCACTGTACCTCAGTTGGAGGTAGCCCACCCCTCCAGGGCAGGGGGTATGGAGGAGGGGGCTCCCTGCGCACCCCTCTAATTCTGCCTCCCATTATACCCCATGAAGTGGGACGCTCAGACCGCTTGTGCCATCCTCGTGTCCCTCTGCCTGGCATTTAGGCCATGCCTGACACGCAGGAGGTCCTCAAAAAAATCCATATCGAAAAAAGCAGACGGCGGGATGCTAGTTTTTAGGGGCGACGGAAAGTAGTGGTTCAGAACGGGACCCTGGGGACTCCGGGGACAGCCGGCCGGGCCGCCTCCGCCACATGTGACTGTAGGCATTAGCTGGTGCACGGCTCAGTTTCCCCGTCTGTGACTCCCTCTCCCCCAGGCCCATCTCGCGCCGTGTCCACCCCGCGAAGCCCGAACTACAACTCCCAGCGTGCCTCGGCACCGTCCTGCCCGAGCCTGCGCTAGTGCCCGCCGGGACGGAGTCCGAACTACAACTTCCAGCATGCCGCGGGCGCTCCCGCAGGCCCTGGTCAACGGCCGAGGTCGAGGTCGGGGAAGCCGTGCCGACCCTCGCCGCTCCGGGTAGCGCTCGCTCGGGAGGGTCGGGGTGGGGTCGGGAGCTGCCCCCGCCATGCTTCGTGGACTGGCTCGGGCCGCGGTCCAGCGGCAGGGGGCCCTCCGGACGCGGGGGTCTGGGGGCGGGGCGGGGGTCCCGGTGCACGTGGTGGACCTGCGCAGCGACACGGTGACCAAGCCCGGGCCGGCCATGAGGCGCGCCATGGCCGAGGCGGTCGTGGGGGACGACGACTACGGCGAGGACCCCACCGTCCGCGGTGAGCCGGGTGTGCAGGCCGGGGCCTGGGGTCGTCGCCGAGACCCCGGGGCGCTGTCCGTGGTGCTGGCGGGAGAGGCGGCCCCGGGCGCGCGGGTGGCGGCTCAGCGGGCAGGCTGGGCGTGAAGCTCTGCGGGCCTAGCTGCTCAGTCTGTTAGGGATGCAGAGCCCCAGGTCCCACCCTTCCACCTGCTGAGCCAGAATCGGCACGCTAACAGGATGCCCAGGTGATGCGCGTGCACACTGAAGTGTCGTGCCACTGCTGGAAGAGATGGGTGTGGTCTCACCTTGCACAGGAGGGCTCTGAGATCAGCATCCCAGCGAGTGTGGCACACAAGGTCTCATACCCAGTAAACGGCTAGGCAGTATGTGAGCCCAGGTCTTTTCTCTAAAACCTGTAGCTCTTGTCCTGGACCCACTGTCTTTCCACGTGAAGATAAACAGAAAGCCGCTCTAGATAAGGGGGTTTTCCGCAGCCTGCACCTCTCAAGGAGCGGGCTCCAATAAGCTAGGGAGCGTTTTCAAGTGACACAGTGACAGCACTCCCACCCTGGGTTGACAGTTGCGGACCACTGCTATTGCTGGGGTGCGTACAACCCTCTCCGGTGCCGGGGACAAGCTACAGGTTGCCACTTGAGCTCCCAGGGCCTGTCTGTGGGGCCAGATGGCATCTGGTGATCATGAATTTTGCAGACACCTACTGTTGCCTCGAACTTCAAAAATGCTGAGCCCACTGCTTAGTAGGCATACCACCATGGGGTGGGGGAGGTGCTGGGGTTCACATGTGTCCACAGAGAGGGCCTTGAGAACTGGGGGTGAGCGGAGGCGTGGAACTCACAGGGAAGGGGGACTTTGCAGAGTAGCCTCCTGAAGGGCGAGTGGAGCCCCCAGGCAAGGAAGGGAGCCAGCTCACTGGGAGGTGAGAAAGGTGTTTAGGATATGGATAAGGGAATGTGGCTGGAGCGTGGGGTACCGGGGCCACCCCTGTCCCTGGAGGTGGAGGCAGAAGGCAAATCCCACTGCCCTTGAATGTCATGCTGAAGACTTTAGACTTGATGCCACAGGCAGAGGGGAGCCACAGCAGGCTTCAAAGCAGGAGCCAGAAGCCCCGCTTACCCCCTCCCCGAGTCCCCCCTTCTGAGAGCTCCTGTCCTGTTCTGGGAGAGGAAGTCAGCAGAGAAACCGCAGGGCCCCACCTGCAAGGGGCTGATGGGAAAGGAAGTGAGACAGGTGTGAGGTCTGGATGGGACAGGGGGGTTCAAACCACAGTTTCAATTGGGGGGGGGGGGAGACCATGGCCCAGGAGGAGGCTGGGTGTAGAGGGTTCAGTGAGGGGCCTCTGGACCCAGACATGCGGTCACCAAGACCACAGACTGTGCAGCTGGCAGACCAGGGCTCTTGTCTGGCTTGGCCACTCACCTCATCACGACATGGGCTCACGGTTATGAGTGATGCAAGGAGACTGCCATTGTTGATGAATCCTCCTCGCACCCCATCCCTCTCCTCCTCAGAGCTGCAGGAAAAGGCAGCCACGCTGCTGGGGGTGGATCGGACCTTGTTCGTGCCCACCAACACCATGGCCAACCTTATCTCTGGTGAGCGGCGTTGGGTGACTCTGCCCTCCAGCCCCTCCCTCCGTGTTTCTCTCCTTGGTGCTGGAGGCGGGGCCGGGACGACATCAGTGGGGTCCTGAGCCATCTGGATTTCTGCTGGGCTCAGTCAGGAGGGCCCCTAGCAGGAGGGGAGGGAGGGGAGGAGAGTGAGGCCAGCGTGTCTGCGCTCCTCCCCCAGCTCCCTCCCCAGAGGCTCTCCCTGGGCCAGCCCTCTCCACACGGCCCTGTCTCCAGGTTCTGGTAACCACAGCCTTCTCTTGCCCCTTAAGGCCTGGGGGTCTTGCACTGTCCCTTCTGACTTCCCTACATGCTGCCACCTTTGTTATAAGTTGTCCCTTTGTTAAACTCTCTGGCTCCCCAGTGCGCATGCACCCTCGGTTTCCTGCTGGGCCCGACTGAGGCTCGTGCCCGGAGCTGCTTGGCCCCAAGGGGCAGCACCGTGGTGGGCTTCCAGTGCAGGAGACGCTCTGCCGGTGGGCCCCCTGGCACTCAGAGCCGACACTGCCCTCCCCCATCTATCTCAGTGATGTGTCACTGCCAGCGCAGGGGCTCCCAGCTCCTCCTCGGGCAGGAGAGCCACCTCCACGTCTATGAGCAGGGCGGGGTGGCTCAGGTAAGGACCCGTCACCCCTCACCTGGGGCCAGCACGAGCTGCTCAGCATTTCTGGTGGGAACCTGCTTTCCAGGCACCGCCATGGGACCTGCAGAGGGAAGAAATGGCCGGGTGGTGGCGTCTCTAAGGAGGCGGGAAGGAGAGCCATCCCCAGACTGACCACGTGGGGGCAGCCGCGGCTCCGGCCGCCACGGGGACACCGGCTGTGCTTGGTGTCCTGCTGCCCCCTAGTGGGTACCCAGAGCACGCGGCCCTTGATTGCTGGGGTGGGGGGTGGGGGGAGCACCCTAACCCTCAGGCTGCAGCACAGGGGCAAGGCTCCATGGTCCAGAGCTGGGGGCAAGCAGACAGGACAGAGGTAGGAGGTGACCCTGAGCCCCTGGACCTGATCCTGAATCCCCACCCCAATACCTGCAGATTGCTGGGGTGCACTCCCACCCCCTCCCAGACCTGCCCCATGGGACCCTGGACCTGCTTGAGCTGGAGAGGACGGTCACACGGGGCCTCGGGAGCCCCTACCACCCGGTCTGTGAGCTCATCTGCCTGGAAAACACCCACAGCAGCTCGGGGGGCCGGGTTCTCCCCATCGACTACCTACGCCAGGTAGGCCCTACCCCACTTCTGTGCCCCCCACCCCACCAGCCAGCTCCTGGCTTCCTGTCCCATGGGGCCCCTCTCCAGGGATTAGGTCTCTGACATGGGCCGTGGGTGCCCATCGCAGCCAGAAGTGTTGTGGGAGGACATGTGGTCCCAGGCTGCAGATGTGAAGGGCACTATTGCCCCACTTTAGGCCCCAGAACAGAGACCCGTCTCCCACCCCTCCCTTCCAGGGAGCCCAGAGTAGCACCAGCGCGTGCAGGGACCGTCCCACTCCCCGGTGTGAGAACCTGAGTGCTAAGTCTCCAGAGCTGCCCTTTGCCTGTGAGAAGGGCTGAGAAGGGCTGTGAGAAGGGCTGAGAGCATCTCCTTCACGGAGCAGGGGTGCCGCCTGGGTAGGAGGGGCATCTGCCGCTCTGGCCACAGCCACCGTAGGCGTGAGATGAAACGCTCACCGTCAACCCCCTTTCCTAGAGGACGGCACCCAGATCCAGGCAGAAGATGTGCCTGCTCAGGTCCCAGGCGGCCAAGCTGGTCACCAACCCAGCTCTCTTCACTCTGTACCCCCCACCCCCCACCCCCGCCGTGGCTCCTCCAGGAACCAAACCCCGTGACCTTCTGGAGACCCATCCTCCCTCGGCTCCTGCCCCAAGCCCAGCCCCTCTGACTGTGGCCTGCACTTGGCCCCCAGGTGCGCCTCCTGGCCCAGAGCTGCGGGGTCCGGGTCCACCTGGACGGGGCCCGGCTGATGAACGCTGCGGTGGCTCTGCACGTGCCCCCCGCCCGCATCGTGGAGCACTGTGACTCTGTGTCTCTCTGTTTCTCCAAGGTGGGGAAGCCACCGGCTGCCTCCCAGACACAGGGTGATGGGGGTGCCCACAAGAGGAGTCGGAGCCGGGTGCCTGAGCTCCTATGAGGGCCGCTGCTGGCCCCGGGCCCCTCGAGCCCCAACCCCAGATGGGGCCACGGTGTCTGCCCTTCCCTGTCCCCTTCACATCCCCCTCCCCCCGGGGTGAGAGGACAGAGATGCACACCTGGGGGCGCAGGCACGCAGGACTCTCTCCTCTCTTCCTCCCAGGGCCTGGGCGCACCGGTGGGAGCCCTGGTTGGGGGGCCCAAGGACTTCATCGAAGGAGCCTGGCGCCTCCGGAAAGCCCTGGGCGGGGGGATGCGCCAGGCGGGGGTGCTGGCCGCAGCTGCCCTGGTTGGACTGGCAGACGTGGAGGAGGTGCTGCTGAGGGACCACCAGAACGCTCGGAGATTTGCCCAAGGTGCCCGGACCTCATGGCCCCTCCCTCACTTCCTTTTGCTCCCGGAAGCGTGCCCTGGGGGTCCCCTGCAGCGGGACCCAAATCCCCAGCAGGGCCACATCCTTCTGATTCTAGAACACGAGGGTTAAGCCACCGAGCCATGACGGGTCGGGCCCCGGGGGCGAGGGTGGTTTCCCAGACCACGGTGATGCGGGGCCTGTACCACTAAACCCTCCACGGGGGTCAGGAATTCTCATTTCCTGCGGGATCTGGCAGAGTGGAGCCTCTAACTTGGGCCTTACGTTTCCTAATTGAGTCCTCGAAACAGCCCCTTCGTGTCCCCACTTGAAAGAGGAGTAAACTGAGGCCCAGAAAGGTCAACCGATCCGTCCAAGGTCACGCAGCTACAAAAAGGTAGTGCAGCCAAGTCCGTGTCAGGATTCAGGGTCTCTCTTTGCCCCACTACCGTCGGGCTGCCCTCTGCCTTTCCCGGGGCGACAGGGCCGGACGGTGGAGACGGTGGTGGGGTCCTGGGGTCGGGCTCCACTCACCACGGGACCTGGGCCCAGGGCTCCAGGAGCTGGCGTCCCCTATCTGCTCCGTGGATCTCGCCGCCGTGGAGACGAACATGGTGATGGTGACAGTGGACGGGCTGCCGCCCCAGGAGCTCTGCCGGCGTCTGCAGGCCGTGAGCGCTGACGAGGTGGCGCAGACCGGCCGCGCGGTGCGCGTGCTGCTGTTCCCCTGGACCGGGCGGTCAGTGCGCGCCGTGTGGCACCGCGACGTCTCCGCACGGGACACCGAGCTGGCGCTGAGGAAGTGGGGGTTCGTGCTGAAGCAGCTGGGGGCCCTGAGGACGGGGTGACCGGCCCCTGGGCCCCAGCCGGGCTCCAGGCGGGGAGTGGCGGTGTCCCGAGGGAGCAGGTGGCAGGAGAGGCAGTAAAAGGACACCCCGTTTCCCCCTTGTCTCCTTGGACCCCTGGACTTCCCACGCCCGGGGCGAAACCTTCCTCTGGCACTCATTCAGCAAGCCCGGAGCGCCTCCTGTGTCGGGAACGGGGACAGGGACGGGGCGCCACGGATGCCGATAGGAGGGACCCCATTCCAGCCCCCCACCAGAGCCCAGGAAGCAGCCAGGGCAGGGCCTCTGCTCCCCATGCACAGAAGAGGAAGCGGCCCCGAGCCACCTGCTCAGAGTCACGCAGCAAATGAGCGTGTCCTGTGGTCGTACTCGGGGACCCAGGGGGGAAAGGTGATAGGAAAATCAGAAAGGGACAGCCGGGCGCTAGATGGCAAAGAGCAGTAACTCCCATGTCGGGGGGCTGGGCTTTAGCCTGTATTCATCTCTATGCATTTTCCTTTTTTAAAAATAAAACTTCTGGGGCGCCTGGGTGCCTCAGTCGGTTGAGCATCAGACTTCTGCTCAGGTCACGATCTCACGGTTTGTGAGTTCGAGCCCCACGTCGTGCTCTGTGCTGACGGCTCGGAGCCTGGAGCCTGCTTCCGATTCTGTCTCTCTCTGTGCCCCTCCCCTGCTCGTGCTCTGCCCCTCTCTCTCTCTCTCAAAAATAAATAAACATTAAAAAAAATAATAATAAATCAAATCTCCTGCTTACAAAAGAATATGTCTTTACTGTAAAGAATTTGGGATCGGATCTCATTTTTTAGCAACTCCGGGGGTAATTTAGGCCCAGCTACAGACAGGGAGGCAAACCCTTGCACCCCCCGCTCCCCAGGGAACCGCAGGAGAGGTCAAGTTAGAGCCTCACAAGCTGAGAAGACCTGCCGGCAAAGCCCCCGCGCCCGCCCCGCCCCCATCCAGGATCTGGCGTGAGGCGGGGGTCCTCTCCCGCCTGTGCTGACCTGAAGGGAAGGAGCTTTGCTGGGTTTGCAGAAGGCATCTCTGGATGGACAGACACAGACACACAAACACACAGCTGGTAACAAGGTTATTGCCCTCGCACTCTTCATGAGCCACACGCGTGTGTTATTTATTCTGCAAAAATTTTTCAGAGAGAAAAACAAGGCTCATCTGCACGTAGCATGAACTGATTTATTGAAGGACAAGTGGGCACACCGTTGCTACCTGGAACGGTAAATGCTAACGCACACACAGGAAGGGAAGCCTTCAGTGGGAGCCCCCAGCGGTGCAGCCCCGAAGGCCCCAAGGAGCTTCCTGTAACCTTTGGAGCGATAAAGGGAGGCTGGGGGAGGGGAAGACAGAGACCAGAGAGGCCGCCATCCCCCGCCCCCACCCCCACACACATCCCAGACTCTGGAAGGTCCTGAACCCCAAATGGGGCTGTCTGGGGCTTCAGGGACCCTTCTCCTCAGGGTCTCCCGCCTTCTCTACCTACAGGAGAGTGAGCGTGTCTCGTGTCTCCCGATGACCCAGGGTCTGCGCGCTGAGCCCCACCCACCTCCGTTCGGGAAGCCGGAGGCGCCGAAAGTTCTGGGCCCTGGTTTCTGCCGCTCTGGGTCACCTCACCATCTGCCACGGCTCCCCCACCCCCAATGGGACTTCGGCACCTGCTTGTTTGGGGCTCCCAGACATCCCGCAGGGAGCTGCAGATGGGAGGAGTGGGGTCCCGGAGTACCAGCCCGTCGGAAGCGGCAGCCCCACCAGGCCCGAGAACAAGGGGGCACAGGTGCATCCAGCCCACGCAGAGCCCTCTGCAAATCCCGGGGGGCTCCCAGGCACCCCTCTTCAGTATCCTCCCCACCAACGCCTGCCCTCGAAGACCAGCGGACAGAACTTAGCCTAGGGGTCCACCTGCCTGTAAGGGCATCTGGCTCTGCCATTTGCTCCGGGATGGTCGGGGCCTCAGACTTCCCTTCTGTAAAATGGGTGAGTGGCAACTCATGTGAAGGGTACCCCGAGAACCTCACAGGCAGACGAGCAGGCGGCCCTCCGCATGGAGGCTGACTCAGTGGGTGTTTAAGGGGCAGTTGCTTCGCTCTCAAACTCACCCCTCCCCAGGTCAAAGGGTAGCTTCTGCGCCTGAGCCAGGGCCCTGGGAATGAGGACAGATGGCTCACCAGGACTGGCGGAGGAGGGCCAGTGCAGGCCCTGCCCGCGAGACGCCAGGGGGCCCGCTGAGCACCCCCGCCCCGGCCCCACTGACGATCTCGGGCCACTTGCTGTCTCTTGCTGGGAGCCCTTCAACTCATGCCTGAGAGGAGGCCAAACCAGCTAGCCCTTAAAGGGCACAAACCGCGCACGGGAGGCCCCCAAACATCTGGCTTTGCCAAGCAAGAGGAGACCGGATCCTTGGCTCTGCCCCCAGCCCCCTGCCCCACCTCCAGGGGTGCCCTCCCAGCCAGAGCTCCAGCCAGGCCTAGGCATGCGAAGGGAAACTGAGCCCCTCTCCCCGCCTCCACTCGCCCCTCTGAGACTCAAATGACCACGGAGTGGGGGACACCTGGCTGCCGGCTCAGGCTGAGGGCTCGGGCCGCTGTGAGCAGGGGGAGGCCGCCGAGTGCCTCCGAGGTGCAACAGTCCCAGACCGGGGCTGCTGACCAGCCGAAGCTGATGCGGACGTCCGGGGGCCGTACTGGTGGGCAGTCTCAGGGAAGGCCAGGTGCGAGTAGCCGGTGTAGATGCTGACCCCCACCAGGGTCAGGGCACCTGGGGGAGGGGGCAGGGGGACCACTCCGCGGGGCTGCCCGCTGGGGCAGCTGCCTAACCAGGTCCTGGCCAAGGCGGTCCTGCAGACACGGCCTCGGAGCCGCTGTCCACTGGCCTTTGGGGGAAGCGGAGGCTCCTATCCAGTCCCCGAACTCACCCCACAAAACCCCTTACAAACAGCACCACCTACACCCCAGCAACGGTCCCGACTCACATAAACCATCTCTGTATCCCAGCACCCTCCTGTATTCCCCGGAGTCCCCAACACACACACACACACACACACACACACACAGCTGGTGACCTCTACTGGGAGTCGGGGGCTCCAGAGCTCTGACCAGGCCCCCTCTTCCTTGCACATCCCCCCGCTTCATTGGGTTACCCCCTCCTCTCTTTCTGGCCCTAGCCTAAGTGTCCGGCCTCTGCAGGCCCTCTCCCCGCCCCCAAGGTCTCCGATCCAGGCCCTGCCTGCCTGATCCCATCACCCCGTCCTCCCCTGAAGCGAACACCCTCCTCCCTCTGACACTCCGACTTTGCACAGGGTGCCGGGTGCAGTGACCCTGTGCCCAGAGGTTCTGGGGCAAGCTAAGAGTTGGGCACTGGGACATTTTCCTGTTCACCCCGAGTCGGAAGGACCAGCCCAGAGAAGCACCCCGTGTCCCACAGCTGCAGGCTGAGCCTACCCTTTGTGCCAACTGTAGGGAAAGCTGGGGGGGGGGGGGCGGGTCCTGACGCCCTCCACAGGCACTTCCTGGCACAGGGTTCCCTCTGGACTCTGCCCAGCCAAGGGCAGGAGGCTGACCGGAGCTGATCTGGATCTCACTGGGGCTCAGAGAAGGGGCGTAGTCCTGGGGTCCCCATATCGTCTGACTCTGTCCCAGCCCTCTGTGATCCCTCACTTGACTGAAGATGGGAAGGAGAAAGGCAGGACTCACGGCCACCAGACTAGGGCTGGGCAGAGCCGCAGCACAAGTTTTGGATTCAATTTGGGGAAGGACGTGAAGCCCCCTGGAGGGGGCCCTGGAACTGGGGTTCACCACCCCGCAGCAGGGCTCGCGAACGGCCGCTCTCAGGCTCCCGCGGGAGCTCTCACGCAGTGGGAGTCCCCAAAACAGAGGTGTCCGTCTCAGCCTGTGGCGCTCAGAGCTCCCGACCAGGCCACCCAGGCTGCCCACTGGCTGCCTCCGTCCAGCCCGGCAGAGGAGGGGACGCGGTGTAAGCTCTGGAGCCTGACTCCCCGCCTGGAACAACCCCCCCACCCTGTCCCCCGGCCCCGGGGACGGGGACAGCAGCTCCAGCTCCTGCCAGACCATTCTCTGAGCCGCTGACCTCCCTCCACCCCTGGCCGGCAACGGAGCCTCAAGCTGGGCAGTGGCAGAACTCATGCTCCTGTCTCGGGGGTGGGGGGGCACCCCGTCCGGCTGGGTGTTCGCCCCCGACCCCTCTGTCCCTCCTCCTCTTATGGCGCTGATGGTGGGGGTAGGTGTGGGGCAAACTGGCCTCAGGCAGGTCCCCTCGGGGTGACATTCCTGTCCCTGAGCCCCTACAGCTAGTGTGTCTGCCATGTGGACGGGCTCCTGTCAATGATGTCAGCTGACCTGTTTCCAAGGAGCCCCCCCCCCCCCCAACCCTGCAAGGAGAGCAGTGGTGCAGCCAGACTGGACCCTGGGCGAGGGGAGCACGTGAGGCGTTGTTCTTTGAAGCAGGTTCTCCCTCCACCCACTGGCCAGCGCCCCTGGTTCTGAGAGCCTAACGCCAAGGTTTCCCGGATACTGTTCCACTCTCTTACTCCTCTCACTGGCTTCCCAAGGTCCTCTTGATTGGATCTGGGCCCACACAGCCGGTCTCTGGGGTCAGGCCACAGCTGATTTCTCCCGCTTTCGTTCTCTAAAGCACACGCACGCCCAGGCTCCTGGTCCCCCAGTCTCTTGGCTCCAGGCAAGCCCGCCTAGTCCGTCTTGACCAAGGCCTCCCACAGGGCACAGCATCCCCTGGGGAGGAGGGGGGCCTGCCCGAGAGGGAGCCCCAGGCCCACATGGTCTGGGTCTCAAGTGCCTCGGCCCTGACAGTAGAGCTGGCCCGGATGCCAGACTCGGCTCAGACCTCACCCCCGACAGCACAGGCCACTGAGGACTGACCCCAAGGAGCCCCAGCCCACCGTCAGTGACCTCCAGCCTTGGGCTTCTGGGGGCACCGGCTGGCTGCCAGGGGCAGACGGCACCAAAAAGCAGTGAAGCTTCCTGCCGACCTTGGTGAATCCTTGACCGTCTCAGCTGGAGGCTGGGACCACAGAGAGGCCTCGGCTGCACCCCTGCAGGACTGCCTGGCCCGGTGCCCAGCAGAGTCTAGATGAATGTCAGCTGATGAACTGTCACCAGTCATCGTCTGGGCTAGGCTGGGGTCACTGCCAAGGACTGTGAGGCCCCTTTTCACCTGTCTTAATGCCTGGCCCTGCCCACTCTCCCTCCTCCTACCAGGCCAGTCTGGGAAGGAGAACAGGTAGGGGTCAGCCCATGCCCTTCCTGCGGGTCTAGTAGGGCAGGTCCTGGGGTCGCCTCGGGGAGCCTCATGCCTCCCATGCCTAGAAGCTCAACCTCGGGGCTCCTCCGTCCCTCGATCTAGGCCCACAGCCAGAACCCCTGCCCCTGTCCCTACTATAAAGGCCTCTACCCCCTGCCCCCGTCCCTATCAAGGCTGCTGCCACCCAAGGTGCCTTTGCCTGCTGCTGCTGGATCCCCAGGGTGGGCCCAGGCTCAGCACAACCGATGGGAGCAGGGAAAGGGTGGCAGGAGAGGAGGCACGCCCCCCCAGGACCCACGGCCCCCAGGACTCACCTCCCAGCAAGAAGTAGCAGCTGGCGGAGAGCAGCAGAAGGACGCTCTGTGCCAGGGAACCGAAGAGGCCGCAGACCCAGCCGCACACGACAAGGACGAGGCTCAGGGGCAAGACCACCATGACAGCTCGGTGGAGGGCTGCCAGGAGCGGGGGCTCAGGGTGCGGGCGGGGACGCGGACCGACCCCCCAAGGCAGATCCGGGTGAGCGCTTCAGAGTCCTGTCGGCCTGGAGGTCCGCCTTCACAGGACAGTCTCACCTGGAGACTGGGGAAGGGACGGGCGTGACTCGGGCCCAGGACTCACAGACGGGGCGCTGCTCCGAGGTGGAGGCATCCGGGCTCTCGCCGGCAAAGGGGTGGCTCAGGGGGACGCAGCTGTTTTGCCCTGCAAAGCAGAAAGGACGCGAAACCTCGTGGGCTGGACACCTGCCGGGCCACCACCCACCCTGTGTTCCTCTGAGATGGGTGGGCCTGTGGGCACGCAGCGAGGTTCCTGCCAGAACCCAGTGGGCCGACCAGTGGCCCCGGAGCCCCGTCAGATTCTCTCCTGGACCCCAGAGCTGTGGCTTCAAATGGGTTTGGAGGGTTTAAGACCTTGTGTTTTGTTTCTACAACATACACACGATACCTACACGGATGCCTGTCTACAGTTTCACACCGCCCTCAACCTTAAGCCCGGGGCCGTGTGCGTGCTCACATGTGGCTTTGTCTGGACAGGAAAACGTGCAGGTCATGTGGTGTCTGACTCCTGCACACACGTGCACACGCGCCCACGTTTGGAAACACACGGGCACACGCACGCGCACACAGTCACACACACAGAGATGCTCACACGTTGATTCATACGCACAGGGACACATGCTCACCACACACATTTACGTGCACACACGCTTGCACTCACACTGACATATGCACACACGTTCGCACCCTCTCACAGATCCTGCTGACCCCCAGGGCTGGTTCTGTGCAGGGGAAGCCCCCCGGGGGGGGGGTGGGAATGCCCTCCTCTCTCTGGACCTGGCAGCATCTATACAGGTCTGAAATGCATGTGGCACTCCTGTTTTGTGCCCGTGTGCATGTCAGACGATCAGGTGGGGGCAGCGGTGTGTGTGTAGAGAGATGGGGGGGGGGGGGGTTGTCAGCCCAGAGCCCTGGCTGTGCCAGGCTCAACCCTGGGGACAGCAATCAAGACACGGCTGGTGGTCACCTTCCCAGGGTGCCTTCCCAGGGGCCCCACACCCCTTGGTGAGGAGGAACCGCAGAGTGGTCCCTGGGTGCCCCGTCCCTGCCTCTGCCCCCTCCTTCCTGCCGCCGCCCCCCACCCAGCTTGCATCCTGAGAAGCATCATTCTCTGCCTCTCCGGCAACGGCAACGACTTGCAGGCTGAGCAAGGACAAGGTCAGGCATCAGCCAGCAGCAGAGCTCACTGAGAGCCTGGGGCTGACCGGTCATCTGTCAAGTACGTGCCGCGGCTCCTAACACAGCGGCTCCTAACACAAGACACCCCACCCCCACCCCGACACACACACCAGGGCGGGCAGGGGACTGGCCACGGCTCCTGCTCCCCAGGCTCTTGGGTCCTTAAAGGGTCCGGCAACACCCCCACCCCCCAACACTTTCATTTCCCGCGCCTGCACTGGTAGCCCGACTGTCACCACCCAGCCAGTTCTGGGAGGGGACGGAGGTGGGGGCTACGGGGGCGCCACCCTGGCCGCGCCCTCTGCGCCCCGGGCCCGCCGCCCCGTCGTACCTTCGCAGACGCGCCAGAGCCCGAGTGCCAGGACCGCCGCGCGGCGCGCCCCGTGCGGTTGCCCGCGTCCGCCACCTCCAGGACGTACCGGTAGTCGCTGGCCACGGAGGCCGCCAGCAGCGCGAAGCTGAGCAGCGCGCCCAGCGGGCCATGCGGGGCTCGGGGTGCAGGGTCCCGGGGAGCGGGGAGGGCCGCGGGAGTGGAAGAGTGCGGGGGGCAATGGGGAGCCGGGAGTGGGGGAGCCCGGCCGGGCAGGGGGCGCCCGGGATTTGGTGAGCCGGGCCGGGGAGTAGGGGGGCAGGGTTGGGGGGACGCGGGGAGCCAGGGCGAGGAGGGGCGCCTGGGATTTGGGGAGCGGGCCGGGGTCAGGGTTGGGCGCGGGGAGCTGGGGCGCGCACGCCGGTGCGTCCGCTCTGAGCCTCTTCGGGACGCGGCGCCCCCTTTTCTGCCTGCGCGCTAGCCTCGCGATACGCACCCCCCCCCCCCGGGCCCCCCCACCAGGTTCGCAGGAAGATCGGTCCCACCTCTCGGCGATGGCGATCGCAGAGCTGGGCCCCAGGAGACAGAACGAAGTCTCAGAGCGGCAGGTAGCGCCGCTGCAGACCTGGGTTCAAATCCCAGCGAACCGAGGGGCCGGCCGCTGGACTGGATCCCGGGACAAATGTCTTAATCGCTCTAAACCTTTGAGTTTTCAGCCTCCAAACGGCCGGGCCGAGGAGGAGGAAGGGTGGGGCCTGCGTCGTCCCAGGAGGGGGCTCAGCAGGCAGCTGACAGCCTGAATGGTGGGAGGCAGCCGCCCCTGGCTGGGGCACTTGGCCGCTGGCTGGCCCTGCGGTCCTGGTCTTAATCGGTCTCCGACTAACCAGAGGGATCCGGTGAAGCGGGTGGGTGGGCAAAGGGCCTAGGCAGGCTGGCGAGGGGGCCGCAGGAGGGTGAAGGCTTGCTTCCAGTTAGCTTCTAATTACAAATGTCACAGGGGGCAGGGCCCAGCTCTGCCTGTCCCTCACTCACTCAGCAAACATGGAGAGGCACCTTCTAGGACACGGTCAGACGCTGTGGGTGGGAAGCAGGGGAGTCTCAAAGGGCCCCCACCCAGGAGCAGGCAATGACTTGCATGGTAGGGAGGGGGCTCTCTTGGGTGCAATTGTGGGTGATGGGGGGGGGCCTCCTCTCTGGGCCCCTGGATGGTGGGTGGCTGCCCCACAGGGCCGGGCAGAGCCTGCAGAGACAGGGTCCGAGGCTGACGTCCACATCGTCACTGAAGGTGGCCCTTCTCGGACCAAGCAGCTTCATGACCCAGGGTCACCCAGGCTCTCGTTTCTGAATGTTCCAGCCCCTTTTCCTCCACTAGGTTTGAGGAATGCAGTCAGGAAGCAGTCATTGAGACACCACCTCAAGCAGCATTCAGAGCCCATGGAATCATTTGGGGTTCCTGCAGGCTGTGCACCTTTCCAAGGCTGGGTTGGGGCACAGAGCAGGCCTAGGGGCTTCCCAGCTGTGGCAGTGTGGGTGCCCCCGCCCTGCTCTGAAGCTGGGGAGTACCTGGGGGGGGGGCTTCCCTCTCAGGGGGCATTGGGCCTGGCAGGTGAAAGAATTCAGCAAACACAAAGCAGGTGTTCTGGGCGAGACAGGCATCTGCAAAGCAGGAGGTGAGAAGGGCTGGGAGCACGGAGGTGGGGCTTGCGGGGCAAAAGGGTGACTAGTGACCCTAACGTTTACCTATAAGGTGACAAGGACCAAGATTGCTTCAGTTGGCTCAAAGCCCTCCTGTGGGCTCGAAGGACGAATCTAGAGACGGGGAGAACCGAGGAGCCCCTCTCTGGCTGTGTGCTCTACACGTTCCTTCCCAGTGACGCCCGCTGTTCAGCCAGAGCTGGTTTCGAAGGGTCTTCTTTGCACCCCCATAAAACTTAAACAGGATTCTGCTGTCAGGGCCAGGGCCAGCACTGCTTGAGGCCACTGCTCCCACAGGGCCACGCAGCTCTGTGCAGAATAGACAAGTATTCCCCCCCCACACCGCAGTGCAGACGGCCAGGCTAGTCTACGCCTCACTGCTTTCAAGTTCAGTGTTTTTAAACCCAATGTGACTAGATTGTCCCCCAGGCAGTAAGCACGGGCCCTCGAGGGGCTACTTTGATGAATTCCCCGTCTCTGTCCTTGGGATGGACCCAAATTATACCCTAGCCTGGCTCTGGAAAAGTGCCACTTTTCAGAGTGACCCCCCCCCCCCCCCTTTTCACCGTTCATCCGTCTTCCATCAACTCTTAACTCATGATTAGAGCTGTCGGCGGGCCACCTGGCAGGCACCACGCCCCTCTCCAGGACATCGCCACCAAAATCAGGGACAGGAGGGACCTGGCCCTAAGTGGGAGGCAGCCAGCCACATACCTAGTCAGTCTCATCCCCGGGGACTGACAGACCTATGAAGGGCTCCTCATAACCAGCTGGGACTTGCCAGCATCTGTCCATCTGTGAGCCTGGTCACCTCTGATGGAGCTTTGCTAACAGGGAAACAGGAAGGTGCCACTGGTGCCCCATCACAGGATGCACCTGCAGTCTCCAGAACGTACGCTTCTGTTCCCTCTGCCTGGCACACCTTTCCCTTCTTTGGTGGGAGGCTGCCTGGCAGCCTCCTCCTTGCTCCCGGACAGACAGCTCAGTTCTTTATCTCCACCCAATGCAGAGTTCATGGTCTTCTCAGCCTCCACACCATACGGCCGTTTGTTGGCCTTGGTCTTCCCGAGTTCCCTGCAGGAGACGAGTCCTCTCTGGCCTTCGTTCAGTTCCTGGACGTAGCAGGCGCACACAGCAGATGCACAGGCATCCGAGTGAACGAGTGGGTACACGTGACCACCGTGAGATCAGGTGGAAAATAACCACAGAGAAGTCAAGGCCCCAGTTTGGCTGGTCAGCTGAAAACGGGCTCAAAATCTGTAGGCTGAGCCCAGGGGTGAGGAAAGCTCTGGCTCAGCTGCTCTGCTCTAAGGGCGAGACTCACCCTGGCTGGGCCCAGACAAGAAAACCCTTTGTGCCGGCAACACTGGTTCACAGCAAGCTGAGCTGCACAACAGAGCCTTCTTTTCTTTCCAATTTTTATCAAGAGAGAGGAAGAGAGAGCACACGCGAGAGCGGGGGGAGGGGCAGAGAGAGAGAATCCCAAGCAGGATCCCCATGGCGAGTGGGTGAGTGCGGAGCCCGATGCAGGGCCTGAACTGTGAGGTCACGACCTGAGCCGGAAACCAAGAGTCGGAAGCTTGACTGAACCACCCAGGCGTCCCAACAGTAAAGATGCTGAAAGCAAGTACAGACATTTTACTGTAGTTACAACGGGACAAAGTGGGTGAAGGGTATACATGGGGCCCCTTCGTACTATCTTTTCAAGCTCCCATGAATCTTCGTTCAAATTTTTAAAAACGTTGTACTGGATCAACGGAAACCCTGGGGAGGCAGGTTTCGGTTCCGTAGAACGAAGGTCTTTTTGACAAAGTCTGAAAAATGGATTTCAAGATAGGCCTCAGCCCCCAGAGTCAGGCGGTTGACCCCGGCCACACCTGAAAGGCCGGGCAGCATCATGAATCAGGGAGGGCCCACCTCTGGGGCCAGGATGCCTGGGTTCAAGCCTTACCCCTAATACTTACTAGTTGTACCATCGTGGATAAGCTTTGCCTCTTTGCAAGTCTACACACACACACACACACACACACACACAATGCAGGTAAGATTACAGGAGGCTTCAGAGGCGATTTTGAGTTATTTTCAAGGGCAATCTGCAAAGAATGGTCAGCACCCCAAAGGGGTGCCGACCTGCAGACAGTGGCAAGTGGCTCCGTACTTGGCGGGTCACTTTTGGTCAGGCCGGCCCTCTTCACAGTGCTGGGGCAGGTGGACGACTCGGATTCCCGAGGCAGACTGCAGGCCTCTAACCGCTAAATCACCCCATCTACCTGACAACCCACCATCCACGCTGAGCGTGGAGCCTGCCTAAGATTCTCTCTCTGTCCCTCTCCCCACTTGCGCTCTCTAAAGAAAGATTAAAAACAAAAACAAAAGACAGAAAATACATTTGTAGACGTGCAAATGCGGGAGGGACTGAGGGTCAGGCTCCAGCACGGTCCCGGTCCACAGCACAGCCCGACAAAGCCAAGAACTGCATCGCTGCCCGCCGTGCAAAGGGCCAGCTTCTCTACAAAGCCAACCTGTAAGGACCAGTTATTAAGGTGAAGTATCCACTTACAGACTGGCACAAATAACCAAAAATAAGCAACTTAGAGGAGTATAGAGGCTAGAATGCTTTCTCCCCCAACAAAACTACTGCCAATAAATATTCTCCAAGATCGAAGGGAAAAGCACACTTTACTCAACGACTGAGATGTGGGGCGCCTGGGGGGCTCGGTTGGTTGAGCGTCCGACTTCAGCTCAGCTCATGACCTCATGGTTTGTGAGTTCGAGCCCCACGTTGGGCTCTGTGCTGACAGCTGGGAGCCTGGAGCCTGCTTTGGATTCTGTGTCTCCCTCTCTCTGCCCCTCCCCTGCTCGTGCTCTGTCTCTCTCTCTCTCTCTCTCTCAAGAATAAAAAGTAAACATTAAACAAATTTTTAAGAAGAAAAAGAAGCCGGAGATGCATCTCGCATAGCTGGTTTACACGTGGAATGGGTCCAGACGACACGCACAAGTGGGCCTTGTGGCCCAGGGCCGGCTTTGTGTCTGCCAAGGCTCAGCCCTTCCCCACACCCGTGTGGGCGGGAAGCAGCAGTTGGCAGGCTAGGGAACCACAACAAAAACCCAACAAGACTTTAAAAACCCAGGAGGAGACCCTGAAATGAAGTGTTTGAAATGAAGTCGTTTTTATTTTTCAGAAATGGCGGGATGACCTCCAACTGGGCCAAAACAACCCACCCTGCAGCTCGATTTCAGAGGGAGAAACGAAATCCGTCCCTGTAACTGCTGTGTGAGCCTCTGGGAGGACAGCAGGGAGAACCGGTGTGGAGACGACGACGTGGACGGGACACGGGTGTGCGGGAGCGAGAAGCGGCAACGGAGACTCGGCCGACCAGGGCCGACGGATCACCCGCAGTGGCCACCGAGTCCCCACACGTCTGAGGCGAGTTCCTGAGCCACTGCCTGGTGCTCGGGGAGGGAGAACCGGCGTGCGGCTGACGACTCAGTCGGGCTGTCTAGTGGCGAAGCAATTTCATAAACGACAATTTCTGCTACCCACCTCCTGCTACCTTGCTCTGTCTCCAGATCGACCGGAGGTTCACCCTGTTTGCCCAATGACTTGGGACGGCTTTGTGCTCACTTAATTGTAGTTTGTGACGTTCTGTGAAGTAACAATTCAAACAAAGTAAGAAAAGGACATTGCAGAACCTCAGAAGCTGAGGAATGCGTCTCACACAGACATCATGACACGAGAAAGCCAGCCGAGGCAGCACAGGTTTCATGACCCCACGTTAGATGAAGACACCACAGCTCAGGTTCAACGAGCGCAGGGACCGGACCCCCGGAGGGCGGCCTGTGCGAGGGCACCGTGGCCGGGGCCCGAGGGAGCACCCCGACTGCCATGCTCATCACCACTGCTCCAACTTGTACATCACATCACCCAGTTGACGGTCTTGTAAAAGACTGCAAACAATATAAACAAGTTCCCTATAAAAACAAGTTTCCCCCCAAAGAGAGGCCCGATCCACCTTTTAGATCATCGATCCCACTGCCTTCCTTGAGGAGGGTTCACATCAGAAAGACACAGGTGCCCTGTCAGCCACCTGAGCCACGTCATGAACAGGAAGCAGCTGTTTGCAGAGGCCCGGGAACACAAAGACCAGGAAACTCCTTCCACGGGTTTCTCGTCCCACCCTGCCTGTCCCCAGCCGTGTGAGGCCTCCTCCAGAGCAGGGAGCCAGGCCTCTAGAAAATGCACTGTCTCGCATCAAGGACCTCTTCCTCACCCGTTTTAGAGAAATGTCACAACCTTGTGGTGTGCCTATGGTGCCCACTGGAGGTGAAGGGATATCTTGGCTTCACTGTCAAGACCTCTGCCCTCCCCCCCCGCACTCCTGCCGTCTGGGCTTCTGTCACACCTCGAGGCCCGAGGCAGTCTGGGGTTGAATTCCACCAGCTCCCCCGGTATGAACTTGAAGATTACAAAGTGACGAGACAGGCGAGGGAGCCCCTTCCCACACTCGGCACCTTCAGAGCTTTGGCAGGGGTGGGATTTTGTATAATCCGCTCTGGAGTATGGGAGGCCAGTGCAGTACCACAGACCTGACGGGGGAAAAGGAAGGCCGCACGACTTGTCGCATCCAGGTGAGGTGACACGGAGTGCTGACCACACGAGACACGCGCGCTAGAAACTTAGATTATTACACAAATAACATCTAAAATGGTCTCCTTCGCTCTCCGTTTGTCCAGTCACAACAGACCCACAGTAGCATTCAGGCATCGAATCTCAGGCTCCACAGCTAGTCAGCCTGAAGCCCAGATGTTTCCCTGTGAAAGGGCTCTGCCCACGAGAACACTCTTCTCACCCGGTCACCCTGGAAAGTCCAGGAACCAACGGCCCAGAAACTACCGAAGAAAAAAGAGAGAGAGAGAGAGACTCCGTTACTGAGCTCAGCAGCACCGGCTGCCCAAAGAGGAGCCCCCGGCACCACTTGCAAGAAAAAAACAAAAGCTTAGCTTAAATATTCTAATTTCAAAACGTGGACGTCCTTTCCTAAGGCGCGGTTAAAGGGCCCCGGAAGAGCCGGTCACTCCGGGGCGCGTGCGTGGGCAGCCGCGCTCCGCTCCGGGCCCAGCGTGGTGGCCGGGGGTCACTCCAGGGCCGCCAGCTGCTCAATGGCACAGCGCACTCTCTTTGCAGTCTCTTCAAATTCTTTCTGTTTATGGTTGGTTTCCTTTGCCTGGAAAAAAAAAAAAAAAAAGGCCACGTGAACCTGAACTGAGCTTCCCAATCACACCCTGCAGGCAAGATCAAAAGGGGAAAATAAGGAAGCATTTACCGAGCACCTAAGTAAATCGGGTGCTGTGCCAGGGCGGGGACACCCAGCCATACGGGGTGAACGTGCTGATTCAACTCAAGGGCCTGTCATTTAAACTGCACCCCAATAATTATAACAGACGACATTTGCGCAAGCACCATGCCACCTGCTTCACACACACGAACTGCTTTATTGTTCAGCGTCCCCGTGAGGCAGGCGTATCATTATTTCCATCATACAGATGAGGAAACCGAGGGCCAGCGACGTGTCCAACCGTCTGTGGAAGGGCCCTGCTCTCGACCAGCACCCTGCACGGCTTCCGAAGCTCCCCCAGGTGAAGTCCAGAGCCCTCTCCTTGTCCACTCAGAGACACTGCTGAACATCAGCTTTCTCCTTAAAACAGAAGAACTTCTTTTGCCGCCAGGCGCTCCCGGAACCTGCCTTCCGACCTTGTCATTCCCCTAAGCGTTCTCTCCAGGAGAACAAATGCCGACCTCATTAGCAGATCCAGGGACCTTTTCCCCTACCCTAATCTGTGTTCTCCTGGGCTTCTCTGACACATTAAAAACGAACAGACCTTTATTGGGTTGAATTTGTTTTCTAGGGGCAGCTGCCTCTTGATTTCAGCTCAGGTATGATCCCACGACCATGGGAGTACTCTGCGTGGAGCCTGGAGCCTGCTTAAGATTCTCTCTCCCTCTCTCCCCTTCTGCCCCTCTCCTCCACTTGCACGCATGACCTCTTAAAATATATATATATATTGTTGTCTAATTAGAGGCTAACTTAAAACAAAAAAATTACTTTTCAAGGGGCCCCTGGGTGGCTCAGTTGGTTAAGCCTCTGACTTAGGCTCAGGTCACGATCTTGCGTTCATGGGTTCAAGCCCCACGTCAGGCTCTGTGCTGACAGCTCCAAGCCTGGAGCCTGCTTCTGATTCTGAGTCTTCCTCTCTCTCTGCCCCTCCCCTGCTCACACTCTGTCTCTCTCTCAAATATAAATAAGAATTAAAAAGAATTACTTTTCAATATGTACTTTTTTGGATATCTTACTATTGCTGCATGTATAAGGCTAAAATTACTAATTAAAAAATTACTTAAAAAAATAAGATTTAACATGAAAAAGGGAAAACAGCACATGACAAAAAACAGTGTGCCTAGTAATGGAGCCTCGTCTTTACTGACAATGGAAAGATGACAATGGCTTTTTTTTTGTTGTTTTTAAAGTAATCTCTACACCCAACATGAGGCTCAAACTCATGACCTACACACATCAAGAGTTGCACACTGTCCCGACTGAGCCAGCCAGGCGCCTGGCCCATGGCCTTGCAAAATATATTTTTTATTTACTTTCTTCTTCTCTTTCAAAAAAGCCTAAAATTAATTAAGCCCCTATGTACACAGTCTGTAATTTAACCACCACGACACGGAGGTCAACATCTCCATTTTATCTATTTTCTTAATAAAGGTGGATCGAAGCAAAATTCAGAAACTCACTATGAAAAACACAATAAGGGGCACCAGGCTGGCTCAGTCGGTTAAGCGTCCAACTTCGGCTCAGGTCACGATCTCGCGGTTCCTGAGTTTGAGCCCCTCGTCAGACTCTGTGCTGACAGCTCAGAACCTGGAGCCTGCTTCGGATTCTGTCTCCCTCTCGCTCTGCCCCTCCCCAACTTGCGCTCTGTCTCTCTCAAAAATAAACATTAAAAAAATTATTAAAAAAATAAGTAAGTTAAAAAAAAGCATATTAAAACTCACTGAGCACACATGTGCTATCTGGAGCTTAGGACCCCTTTTTCCTTCCTCTCGTGCCTCACTTTATCCTCACTGTTGGTGCCCACAAACTCAAGCCTGGCACTTCTCTGCTGCTCCCATATGAAGTTCGTCCCCTGAACAGATTTATTTTCTAATTGGTTCCACTTTATTTCATTTTTCTCTAAATGCAGAGGTGGCCATGCAGCAGCAGAAAACGAGTCACAGGGCATGTGGCGTGCTCCCAAGTTAGCCCCCCGACAGCCCCGGCCGTCTACCGATGCAGCACGCGTTCTGTGCGTCGGGACCCGGATGGGCTGCTCGTCGGTGATCCCGTCACGCTGCCTGGCGCCTCACATTTAAATCTGGGGCCTCAGAAATCCACAGCCTCACAGCAAACATTTGTCCCTTCGGTATTCGTGTAACCCAAAACAATTATTCCATCGTGTTCTTTTGCCAGAACGTCTGGCAATCACATAACCGATTTAATAAATCATTCAAAGTTTCAGCCTCCAACCTTATTTACCCCTACAAAACATGAGGTTTGCGTGCCAGCCCGCCTCCAGGAGGGCGGTACCCTAGAGTGCCCACCTGGGTGCTCCAGGGCGAAGCAGACAGGCCTCTGGTGATGCCGGTCCCCTGCACTTGGCTCTGACTCGACGTGACCATCCATTCACATGGAAACGTGCATGGGGACCCGAGGGGACCCGAGTTTTATTTTATATTAGCGATAAATTATTTGCAGCAGGGGCGTCTGGATGGCTCAGTTGGTTGAGCTTCCAACTCTTGATTTTGGCTCAGGTCACGGTCTTGCGGTTTGTGGGTTCGCGCCCTGCTTGGGATTCTCTCTCTGCCCCTCTCTCTGCCCCTCCCCTGCTCATGCGCGCATGCGTGTGTGCTCTCTCTCTCTCTCTCTCTCTCTCTCAAAATAAGCGAATAAACTTAGAAATTATTCACAGCAAATCACAACTGGCTGACACTCTACAACACCACGTCCAGCAAAACCTCTCGCAATGACAAAAACACCACGCAGTGCAGCAGCGACTGGCCGCATGCAGCCGTTGGACAGGTGAGATGCTGTTTGTATGACCGGAGCACCGAATTCTGCATTTTACAGAATCTTCGTCATAAAAGCCAAGGGTGGCCGACGGCCACGGTGCTGGGCAGCACAGCTCTAGAACGTCACAGTGCTATAGTTGAGCGCCACGGGCCGACAGAAACTCTCCTGTTTGGAAGTAGTATAAACCAAATAAGGAAAGTCTGAAAGCTTACGCTTTGCATTCTTCTTTAAAATACATAAATTTAAAAATGATCTGGAAGGAAACACATCCGTTAACGGTGGGCACCCTAAGTATAGAGGTAGGTAGGGCTTTTGATTCTTCCTTACAGGAATTTATATCATTTATTTTATAATTAAAGTAATAAAAATAAATGCATCATGTTAAAGTATTTCCTTATCCTGACTTGAGGAGAACAAAAGCAGCCCTTGGGGGAAAGCAAAGCATTTTCTTCCCACCCCCGCACTTCGGTCCCCTGGACGTTCACCTGGTCCGGTTCCGCCCCACCGCTGTGCACGCAGACGCTGGTGACCGGGCGTCTCTCGGTGGGCTGCCCGCTCCAATGAGCCCCCTCTCCCCACGGACTGACTGCCCTCACCCAAGAGCCCCCACTTGACATCGTTTTGTCTGTTTCAGCCGCCCCGGGTCACACATCAGCCTCCCTCCTGCTTGCCAGAGGACGGCTTTCTCACGACTGTCCCCGAAGTATACAGGCTGCTCTGTCACCTAGAATGGGGTCGGCCGGCTGTGGCCTGCGGGACACATGGCTTGTTTCTCATACAGTCATTAGGCGAAGGATGGTTTTCGCGTTTTTAAACGGTTGTGAGAAGAACAGGAATACTACCTAACAGAAACCAGGCGGCCCGCGAAGGCCCCCGAAGGCCCGCGAAGGCTAAAATACCTCGGCACTTCACAGGTGTGCGGGCCCCCAGCCGAGAAGGCTGTCCCCAGCCCACTTCCCGATTCCAACACTGCGGCTCCCGAGGCCCCCACGAGTCAACACCTCTTCCACACCTTGCTATACTGACCACCAATTTCTTCCCCCTTCCTAACAAAACATAACTGGTCCTCAGCATTTAAAACCTACCCTACTGGAACTATTTCGGAACCATCTCTAAAAGGGAACGTCCTTTTCAATCAAAAAAGGACCTCAGAAACCGGGAGGGCGGGGCAGATCAGCCTTGCATTTTGCAGCAGGGAAAGTTGTGGCCAAGGCTGGTCTCAACCCGCAAAGCCCACGAGTGGCAGGGACAGAACCAGGACACTGACCGCCAGCTCAGTGCTTCCCTACGGTATCAACCCCCGAACGTCTGTGCTCTGTAACACGGCCATACTTAGCAAATAAAACTCTGAAAAAAAAAAAAACAAAAAAAAAAACCCAAGTAATTTTTTCGTATACAACCATACAAAACATGAGCTCTACTAAGAAACTATTCCCTGTGTACCTGAGATTCAGACTTAACGGGGAGCCCCGATTTTCTCTACGGTCTGGGCTGCTGGGTTCCCACGCCTTAGTGGGTCCGCAGGTTCACCCCTCTCCTCTCCGGATACCCTAGGATGCCTGTCCCCAGGTGAAAGTTCACTTGCAGAAACCCAAGGTCCTTTCCCCCAACACCCACAATGCTCCTTCCCCGAAATGGCGCTACGTGCTCCCAAACCCTCTGTCCCCACCGCGCTCACACGCCACATGAACGGCCTCCCACAGACCGCCGCCGAAGGCAGGAGCGCCAGTCTAACCACCGCCGTCCCACCACCAAAGGCACCTCACGCTAAACACAGGAGGGAGCACGTTTCTCTCCCATCTGACTGCACGACCCCAAGGCCACATTCCAGGACAGATGCTTTCCTGTCCTTTGTATCCTCACATGTGCATCCGAGGGGCTTCAAATGTTAACTGAGGAGAAGAGCCCCTCCAAAATGAGGGGCGGGGAGCTCAGTGGTACAGGTGCTCAACAGCTTGCCCTTGGTCCTTATTCCCGATAATACATACAATTTTGTTCTTGGCTCTCTCTTTGTCCAGTTTCAAAAATTCACTGAGGGTCAATTCTTCAAACTGCTTCTTGACAGAAAGAAAGGCACAACCAGATGAATGCTTCTTATGTTCCTCTCTAGAAAAATCAATACAGGAGCACGTCAGGAGAGAAGAGTCGGGGAGAGGGAGAAAAGCAACCGTCTGTCACCAACACCCGCCACCCCGCCTCACGGGACACGCCTCCCTCGGCTTCCGGACCGCAGTGCGAAGTGCACAGGGCCAGCGGGAGGTCCCGGTACACCCTGCCGCACAGCCCGTCTCTGCCCCCTCACCCCCCCCCCACCCCCGTGGACGTCTCCCCGCCACGCTTGGGGCGGATGGGTTTTATACGGAGTCCCGCATAAATGAATAGGCATTTCAACAAATAGGAAGCGTGACACGGTGTGAGCGCAGAGGTAGCACACGCCAAATCCCTCTAAAATCCTCAAGGAAGGAACTGTTTGAAGTAATGTCATTTCCCTGGAATTGCTACATAATCTGCTGGTCCCGAATAAGGGCACCATCGGCCGGGCTTCTCCAGGGGACTCCTCGGCTTCACTCTCTGTGCTGGGACTTTTCCCTACACAGCGGACAGCAGTGACCACAACAGTACCGGAATGAACGCACAGCCACACAAAGACCCAAAGGACAGCCCGCAGAAACCAGCCTCTGAAAATATTCTAGCACTGGGAAACTCACTCCCGGGGTGCCTGGGTGGCTCAGTCCGTTAAGTGGCCGACTCTGGACCTTGGCTCAGGTCATGATCTCTCGGTCGTGGGATCAAGCCCCATGTTGGGCTCTGCCTTGGAGCCTGCTCGGGACCCTCTCTCTGCCCCTCCCCCACTCGCACAAGCACACTCGCTCACGTGCTGTCTCAAAATAAATGAATAAACTTAAAAAAAAAATTTCACTGGCAAGAATACAGCCAGTACTTTGCCAGTGATCCCTGGTATGATCACCACGCCATCCCAGTCAACAATGGGTCATGAGAGCAAACACATTAGTGAAAACAGCAACTCTCTTCTGGCCAAGGAGAGACAACTCGGGTGATTCTCTAGAGGAAAATATTAAAGTTATGGAAGCAATCGGTCCCGACAGGGAAAAAAAGGTGAGAAAAGAATGTGGCATCAGCATCACATACAGAAAGTCAGCTGTCACTGTCTATCTGAACATATACACAGAATTTTTATTTATTTTATTTGTTTATTTATTTATTCTTTAACGTTTTATTTATTTTTTTTTTTAATTTTTTTTTTTCAATGTTTTTTATTTATTTTTGGGACAGAGAGAGACAGAGCATGAACGGGGGAGGGGCAGAGAAAGAGGGAGACACAGAATCGGAAACAGGCTCCAGGCTCCGAGCCATCAGCCCAGAGCCTGACGCGGGGCTCGAACTCACGGACCGCGAGATCGTGACCTGGCTGAAGTCGGACGCTTAACCGACTGCGCCACCCAGGCGCCCCACGTTTTATTTATTTTTGAGACAGGGAGAGACAGAGCATGAACAGGGGAGGGTCAGAGAGAGGGAGACACAGAATCTTAAACAGGCTCCAGGCTCAGCACAGAGCCCGACGCGGGGCTCGAACTCACAGACCGTGAGATCATGACCTGAGCTGAGGTTGGCCGCCCAACCGACTGAGCCACCCAGGCGCCCCATATACACAGAATTTTTAAAAGTAACTAGATGCCGGGGCGCCTGGGTGGCTCAGTCAGTTAAGCGTCCGACTTTGGCTCAGGTCATGATCTCATGGTTTGTGAGTTCGAGCCCCGCGTCGGGCTCTGTGCTGACAGCTCCGAGCCTGGAACCTGCTTGGGATTCTGTGTCTCCCTCTCTCTCTGCCCCTCCCCCACTTGTGTTCTGTCTTTCTGGGCGCCTGGGCGGCTCAGTAGGTTAAGTGTCCGACTTCAGCTCAGGTCATGAGTTCGAGTCCTGTGTTGGGCGGCCGGTTGTCAGCAGAGCCCCCTCTGTCCCCCTCTCTCTATGACCCTCCCCTGCTTGCGCCTGCTCTGTCGCTCTCTCTCAAAAAAAAATAAAAACATTTAAAAGGGTGGTTTCTGTGGTACGTGAATTACAGTTCAACAAAGTTTTATTTAACTAAAAAAATTGTAATGTTTATTTATATTTGATAGAGACAGGATGTGAGTGGGGGAGGGGCGGAGAGCAAGGGAGACGCAGAATCCGAAGCAGGCTCCAGGCTCCGATGGGGAGGGGGTGGGGTGTCCTCGAACCCATGAACGGCGGAGATCATGACCTGAGCCACCCAGGTGCCCCTCAATAAACCTTGAAAAAACTCTGTAACCAGGGAAGCACCTGGACACCCCCAGGTCACAACAGGATCCGCTCCTCTATTCTGTCAAACCTGAAGGGCATCAAGTACCGAACCCTAAGAACGAGCCTTTCTTCGGCATCCACTCTGAGGGCCGTTTGGCCACATCAGGTGTGATTAGGTTGAAAGCACCACCGGGGCACCGACACACAGACTCATCCATCTGCGGTAACTGTTTAGGGCACAAAATGAAATTGCAAAGCCGGGCCCCATCGCTAAGTTTTTGCAGGCCCCGCGCACAACAAAAGCCGGGGGTGGAGCCGGGGCTCCCTGGAAGCGGCAGCGAGGCGGCCCGGGGGACTTACATGGGGTCATCGTCTGGCTCCCAGCCTTCCAGCTCCTTGAAGCAGAAGAAACACTGAGCCAAATCGGGCTCGTTCTCAGTGGGACAGTGGATGAAGCCGGCCTCGGCCATCTGCAGGGGAGAGTTGAGGCTCAGGCGCTGGCGGGGGCGCTCCAGGCGCCCAGGAGCCCACAGAGGGAGGGGTCGCCCGGGATTCAGGAGCCCATAGAGGGAGGGGTCGCCTGGGACCGGAAGGCCACAGAGGGAGGGGTCGCCCGGGATTCAGGAGCCCATAGAGGGAGGGGTCGCCTGGGACCGGAAGGCCACAGAGGGAGAGGTCGCCCCGGGGGCCCGGGAGTCCACAGTGGGAGGGGTCGCCCCGGGGGGCCCAAGAGTCCACAGAGAGACAGGTCGCCCGGGAACCGGAAGGCCACAGAGGGAGAGGATGCCTCGGGGGCCCGGGAGTCCACGGAGGGAGAGGTCGCCCGGGATTCGGGAGCCCATAGAGGGAGGGTCTGCCCAGGACCCGGAAGGCCACAGAGGGAGGGGTCGCCTGGGACGGGAAGCCCGCAGAGGCAGGGGTCGCCCGGGATTCGGGAGCCCGCAGAGGCAGGGGTCGCCCGGGATTCGGGAGCCCGCAGAGGCAGGGGTCGCCCGGGATTCGGGAGCCCGCAGAGGCAGGGGTCGCCCGGGGGCCGCGTCGGGGCCCTGGGGAGGGGCGGGCCTGGGGCCGGCGGGGGGCCGTGGGGTCTCACCCGCTCGGGGTGCAGGCGCAGCCCTCCAAGAACGGCCAGTTCTTGAACGTAGAGATGCGGTGGTCCTTGAGGTAGAGCTGCCAGGCCGGAGGCAACGACGAAGCGCCCATCCCGACACCGCAACCGCCGAGCGCTGACTCGATTCAAATCCGGAGGTTGGCGGCCGTCGCGGGGCATGTCGGGAACGCACGGTCCCTGAACGCGCCGCCCGCGGCCTTCTGGGAATGCAAGGCTGGGCGGCGCGGTGCCTGCTGGGAGTTGTAGTCCTTCCGCCGCGCCCTGCGCCGTCCCCGCCGGCGCTGGTCCCTTCCCCCACGTAGCGCTTTCCCGAATGATTGCAAAGTCTGGTGAGAAGAGGGGCTGAGGAGGCGCTGGAGTCCCTGTGACGGGTTCAGGGACTGGCCCCTGTCGAGCACATATAAATTAAGCCTGTGCCCACTAAACACTCACTCCCCTTTTTCATAAGTTTTTGTAACAAATATTTAATTCACAGATCAAGCTTTTGGCTAAATCAAATTTTACCGATAACAGCTTCTGCCAGTTTGAGCCTTCTAGGTTATTTGTACCACGTTCCTATTGTCTGGAGTCAACATTTTAACATCTAAATGTAGTACCTGAAAGAAAAAAATCTCGAGGCTTTCATCAGCGTTAGTAAAGACACTGAGCATGTGCAGTTTTGGCCGTTGTCAGACTAATTTTGTTCATTTCTATGGGTAACAGTCTTTAAGAATTGGATCAGAAACTGGTAGCCTGCACGGGCCCCTGGCGGGCTCAGTGGGTGGAGCCTGTGACTCTTGATCTTGGAGTTGTAAATTCAGACCCCTCGTGGGGTGTAGAGATTATTTAAATAAGTAAACTTAAAAAGGAGAAAAAAAAGTTAGTAGCTTGCATTTATTTCCTAGCCTAATGCACAAGAAAATTGCGAGCAACACGCGCTTGTTTTAAACTGCACTGCTGGGATTACGAGGGAGGCTGATCATCTCAAACCTGTCACTTTCATCTTGCCTGTGAATTGCCTCTTCATGTCTGCTTTGCTGTTGGGTTAATGACATTTTTCCTACTGCCGGGTGAGTTTTTATTCAAAAGGCCCTTAGCCTCATTTGTCCTGCCCTCCGTGCCCTGGACCCCAGTTTGTTGTCTTTTCACTCTGTCCTATATTTTTTCTTGCAGAAGTTTTAAATTTTTATGCCGTCATATTTATCACTCCTTTTCTTTTTGACTTTTTTTTTTTAGTTTGTTTGTTTATTTATTTATTTATTTATTTATTTATTTATTTATTTTGTAATCTCAACACCCAAAGTGGGCCTGAACTCAGCACCCACCCCCAACCCCTCCCCAGTCAAGAGCCATGGGCTCTTCTGACTGAGCCAGCCAGGTGCCCCTGACTTTTATTTTTTGTTTCTGGCTGGCTTCTTTTGTTTTGTTTTTGCCACGCTTAGAAAGGCTTGTTCTGCTCTGAGATGATTTAGAAAAGGTATTCATTGAAGATTTCTTTTGGTTTTCTTTTTTATTGTTAAAGTCTTGATCTGAAAAAAAAAAAAAAGTCTTGATTCTTTGAGAAGTATATCAATGGAAGGTGCACGAAACGGGTTCAGATTTGTTTTCCAAGATCTGGCCAGTTGCCCCCACACTGTCCAGTAAGTGGCTTTGAACAAAGGCAGGTTTGAAACACCACCCGAGTCACATGCTTAGGTCCACTATGTGCTGGGGGCCCATCTCTGCAGCGTTGTTTCTGCCCATGGGTCTGTTTGCTCCTGCTCTAGCTAGATTTTTTTACAGGTGAATAAACGGAGACCCAGAGTGGCTGGTGGGAGTCTGGAAAGGACAGGGAATGAATCCAGTCTCCAGGAACAGAGCTCTGAGCAGCTCCTGGCTGCTAGGCAACCAAAGAGGGCCAAGACAGGCCCCCACCTGCTCCACAAAGTCAGGAGAGTTCTAGAGGGCTTCACTGCCGCCCCAAAGCTTCAAGTGAGCTTGAAGGACAAAGGGACAGAGAAAGAACTGAAGTCCCTGAAGGCATCACTGACCTCCCAGACCTGGGCGTCCAGGAGGGGCCGGGGGCAGTGGCAAACTTGGGAGAGAACAAGGAAAGAGAGGGAGGGTGGGTGGGGCTGGTTCCCACCTCAAAGCGGTGTCCCAGCAACGGCAAATCCTGCAGCCTACGGGAAAAATCTGTGTGTCCTCTGTCAGGAACAGGGTGTTCTGAAGTCACTTCCCGAGCTGCAGGGGTGGCTGAGTGGCGCCTCTCACATCCGCAGGCCAGAAATAAGAGACCTCCTCAGTGCTCCAGCTCTATGCGGGCTGCTGGCTTCTATTCTTTTAATGTCACAACTTCTTGGAAACTTTTTCTTTTTTAAAAATTTAAGTAGGCTCCAAGCCCAACATGGGGCCTGAACTCATGACCCTGAGATCAAGAGTCGTATATTCTACCATGCTCTATCGACTGAGCCAGGCGGGTACCCCGGGAAACTTTTTACTGTATCATTTAAATTTTTTTTTAAATTTTTTTTTTAATGTTTATTTATTTTTGAGACAGAGACAGAGCATGAACGGGGGAGGGGCAGAGAGAGGGAGACACAGAATCTGAAACAGGCTCCAGGCTCTGAGCTGCCGGCACAGAGCCCGACGCGGGGCTCGAACTCACGAACCACGAGATAATGACCTTAGCCGAAGTCGGCCGCCTAACCGACTGAGCCACCCAGGCGCCCCTGTATCATTTAAAATTTTTTAAAATATTTATTTATTGTGTGTGAGAGAGAGAGAACAGGGGAAGGTCAGAGAGAAGGGGAGAGAGACAGAATCCCAAGCAGGCTCCATCCTGTCAGCACAGAGCCCATCTCCGGGCTTGAAATCACAAACCAGGAGATCATGACCTAAGCCAAAATCGAGTCAGATGCTTAACCGACTGAGGCACCCAGGTGCCCTGCCAGTTTTTAAATTTATTTAGTTTTAAATGTTTATTTTTGAGAGAGAGAGAATGAGCAGGGGAGGGGCAGAGAGAGAGGGAGACACAGGATCCGAAGCAGGCTCCAGGCTCTGAGCTGTCAGCACAGAGCCCCACGCGGGGCTCGAACTCACGACCTGTGAGATCACGACCTGAGCCGGAGTCAGGCGCTTAACCGACCGAGCCACCCAGGCGTCCCTACCCCATTTTTCACAAGCCATGAAAATAGTTATCCAGTCCACAGTCTATTTAGTATAACTTTTATATTCAATTGTTTATAGTAATACAATCATTTATATTAGATGAGAGGAAGAAATTAAAATTTCCCACGGTCTCGCTTTGTTTACTGCTGTTACCCTGTGTATATCCTGCTGGTCTTTTTTCTAGATCTATAGATATCTGTGTATCGTATGTCACGTGCCCACATAGAGGTCTATGCATCCTTCTTAAGTGAAAACAGGATCATAGAGGTGGCGGACACATTTTTGTTCTGTCTTTTGCTTAGTTTAAGGCATTTTGCTTTGACAGGGCATAACCTAGGGGGCGCAATTCTTGACCTAGGTGTGGAGACAGCCTGGTTTTCCTGCCAGCAGCCGTGGGATGTCCCGCAAGGAATTTGTTGCAAACGTTAAACGAAGTCCCACACTTTGTGACTCATTTCCTTTGACGATCTGGAATAATAAGTTCAAGTCACTCCTATAATGTCATTCTCGTGTGCCTGCGTCGTGGAAGCTTTTTGAATATTTTAGTGTTTCAGATTACATGCTACATTCAGCTTTCACATCTGAATCGATCTGATGTATCCAGACCAGCAAAAGGCCGTGGAGATTTTTAGTGGTGTTCAGAGAAAATGGAGGCGCTCCTGGGCGTGGGGAGAGGCCAGGTTGGCAGGAAGGGGAAGCCCGCGGGGTCTGGGGGGGGAGCTTCACCATCGGGGTGCCCGCTGGTGGGGGTCCAATGCCGTCAGGGCTCCTGGAGGATTGTTCTCAAAATCATCTGCAGCGATAAGAAAAGACACAAAAGCCTCAGGATTGGAGAGGCGCTTGCAAGGCTCTCTCAGGGGGAATCTGATGAAAGAAAGAAACAGGCTGCATTACTGATGATAGAAATGCCACTTAAAATGACAGCCCAGTCCCATCCTTCCTTTGAAGGGTTCGAAAGAAGCTCTCGACCATACGTAGATTTACCTCCAGCTCGACATGCGGTTTTGTACGACCCATGAGCTAAGAATGGCTTCACTCTTTTAAATGGTCGAGAAAAGACCGAAACAATATTATTTCACAACGTGTAAAAATTATGTAAGATTCAAGTGTCAGCATTCATAAATAAAGTTTTCATGTCACTCATGAGCATTTGTTTTCCCCCAGTTGAAAACCTAACGCAGGGGCGCCTGGGTGGCTCAGTCGGTTAAGTGTCTGACTCTTGATTTCAGTTCAGGTCATGATCTCACGGTTCATGAGTTCGAGCCCCGCATGGATTCTCTGTCTCCCAATCTCTCTGCCCCTCCCCCACTGGTGCTGTCTCAAAAAAAATAAAAAACACATTTTTTTAAGTAATACGTGCTCATGTTAGCAAATGTGGAATTGCATTTTTTTTTTTACTGTTTATTTTTGAGAGAGAGACAGAGTGTGAGTGGGGGAGGGGCAGAGAGAGAAGGAGACAGAATCGGAAGCAGGTTCCAGGCTCCAAGCCGTCAGCATAGAGCCTGACACAGGGCTGGAACTCATGAACCATGAGATCATGATCTGAGCTGAAGTCGGACGCTTCACCGACTGAGCCACCCAGGCGCCCCTGGAAATGAATTTTTTTTTTTTTTTTGGAAATGAATTTTTAAAATGCACTGTGTGATACTACTGACAATTGAGTTTTTCGTATGCATACATATGCCTCCAAGGGTCTAGCTGTCTATGTATCATTGAATTGGGGATATACTGGATCAGTTTCTTGTGTTTTTTGCTTTCACATCTGAATCAATTTGATGTATCCTCACTAATTTTCACAAACTGTGTTCCATTACCTGATTATGTCATAATGTAACCTCATTGGGACATTTAGGTTGTTTCCCAGTTTTGAATATTCATACAGTTGCAGGGGCTATCTCTGTGTATTTCTTTGATTATCTGGAAGAGAAATTCCAAGCAGCAGAATTACTGGGCTAGTGGGTTTGGATCCATATTGCCAGGCTGTGCGCCCCCCGGCAGAACTGGAGAGGACCCCCTCCACCATCTCTCCGGCAGTGCTGGGCATAATTATCATTAGAACATTTTCTCTTCCTTTTTTTCTATTTTTTAATTTTTTAGACATTTGTTTATTTATTTTGAGAGAGACAGAGACAGTGTGTTGGGGGTGGGGGCAGAGAGAGGGAGAGGGAGAGGGAGAGGGAGAGGGAGAGGGAGAGGGAGAGGGAGAGGGAGAGAGAGAGAGAGAGAGAGAATCCCAAGCAGGCTCTGTGCTGCCAGTACAGAGCCTGACATGGGGCTGAACCTATGAAACCACGAGATCATGACCTGAGCCAAAATCAAGAGTCGGGTGCTTAACTAACTGTACCCAGGCGCCCCTTATGAGAACATTTTCAATGACAGGTGGGAAAGGACTGTCATTTTAAGTGACATTTCTAATATCCCTGGTATAATCTTCCCCCCATGTTTATTGGTCATTTATATTTTTTCTTAAACCATCCCTTATTCTTTATCCATTTTTGCTATTTATGTCTGTTTCTAAATAGAAATTAAAACAGTTCTTATTGATTCGAAAGTACTCTTTATACAGTAAGAATATTAATTATGTAAGAATTAAACTGAATGCTATAGGGGTGCCTGGGTGGCTCAGTCAGTTAAGCATCCGACTTCGGCCCAGGTCATGATCTCAACAGTTCGTGGGTTCGAGCCCCGTGTCGGGCTCTGTGCTGACAGCTCGGAGCCCGGAACCTGCTTCGGATTCTGTGTCTCCCTCTCTCCCTGCCCCGCCCCTGCTCTGTGTGTGTGTGTCTCTCTCTCTCGTTCAAAAATAAATATTTTTTAAAAATTAAAAAAAAAAACACTGAATGCTATCAAAGCCTTACTGAGGTGGCAGCTGATTAAAATTGAAGTTCTGAAGAACCACTTTCCCGTTGGGGGTGGGGGGGCGCGGAGAAAAAGAAAAAGAAGAGAAGAGAAGTGGCAACTCTGTATCTGCCAGGCCTGCGGCAAATACTCTCCCCAGCTTATTCTTTGACTTGTAAAAGAATTCTCCACGTTAAAATTGTAATGTTTGATTTTCAAAAGGATTCTCCACGTTTAAGTTGTAATCAACATTTCTGAACCAAATCCGCCCATCTTGTCCTGTATGGAGTTGGCTCTGCCTTATGCTTAACACCGGCTAACACTTTCCTTGGCCCAGATCAATGCCTCTCCGCCTCGGCACCAAGCCCTGTGCAACTCCCACCTGTGTGCCCAGGCACAGACTCTGGGGCTCTTTCAAAGAGAGGTGAAGTCTAGGAAGCCGGGGGCGGGGGGGGGGGGGGGGGGGGACTCAAGTCCTACCATAGGGTCTCCAGCCTCCCAGAGGCCAAGGAACTAATGAAGTGACTCCTCTGTGCTCCCCACCTACCCTCCTGTCTGTATGTCCTGCTAAGGCAGGACCCATGCCCTCCACAGTGAAGGGATGTGCCCCACCTGGGTGAGCACGTAGTCGTCCTGGGTTAGCTTCCAGATGATTTCAAAGTGATCCACATCGTGGAGTTCTTCAAACGAGGCGTTCCATCCTCCTCTGCACAGTGTCTGGGTAGAGAAAAGGGCCAAGCAGGGGCGTGAGGCAGCAGGGCCCTGCCTGACCCGGAGCAGGTGCGCGCTCGGTATTTGTTGAATAAATGGCTGATGGTCTTGGGGTCCCTTTGGGTGAAATAAAGGGGAAGGTAATGACAGCGCATGACCCTCAACCTCTGGCCAGAAGCGGGGTGCTGGGGGTACCTGATAAAATTCCCTGGACTGTCGGGAGAATTCGGGGGAGTCGTGTTGGCCCACGATCACCAGCACGTGGCAGGCGGGATCCACGGGCTGCGTCAGGGCGGCCTCCAGGAGCTGCTGTGGACCATTCCTCCGAGCATCCTCCCTGATGCGGGGGGGGGGGGGGGGGGGGGGGGGCAGGCATGGGTCAGGATGGAGAAAAGCCCGTGCGTCACCCCTGGCCCGCCTGGTAGGTTCAAGCTCAGCTGGGGAAGGAGGGGGCAAGTGACTCACAGGGTCATGAGGAGAGGGCCGTTCTGAGAGGTGAACACGATGGGCTCTAGGTCATAGATCCCACTTACCAGGAAAAAGCCTGTAAAGGTGAAGAGCCGTCAGAGGGCCAGGCTCTAGGCGGGGCCAACACCCCACCCATACCAGTCTTCCTGTAGGCACCCAGTGGGGCAATATGGGGCCAGCCCAGCGTCCAGGCCCAAAGGGGCGAGACCAGGGTAGGGGTAGAGAAGAAGCAAAGACGAGCCCATGTCACAGGGCTCCAAGCCCCCAGCTCAAGCACGTCATGGCTGTTGGGATTTTGTGCAGCTGGTGCGGCCCTCGGGCCCATCTGGGGAGGGAGAAGGCTGCCCGGCCAGCCCGCAGTCCCAGGGAAACCTCTGAGGTTGGGTGCGACTGCATGCTTGGTCCAGTCGGCCAGGAGCATCATGGCGGCCAGGTGGGCCCCAGCTGAGTGTCCGCACAGGTAAATCCCCCTGGGTTGGGTCAGAGGAGAGAGAGCCGGATTTGCACTCGGTGGCCCGAGTGCATCAGGTCGGTATCGAGGAGTCCCGGTTCGCCTTCTGCTCCACAGGCCAGAGGGAGCAGCTGGGCTGCATCCCGGGGGCTGAATCCACGGTCCTCCCACATCGTCTGGCCAAAGGGAAATCTGCAGTGATACCTACTCGTTGCGTGGATACTGCTTCTGGATATACACGATGCTCCGGGTCGCTTGGTGTACCATCTGGTCCAGGGTACCTGCACAGAGAACACGAGTCGGGGCAGGATCCGTCAGGGGCTCTCTCCCCTCCAAAGCCCACCAGGCTTCAAACCGGTGAGACCGTCGTCCTTACCTTTGGGGGCTATGTCATAAGCCACTATCACCACGGCCACTCCCTGTGCTGTCAGTGGGTTGACCATGAAGGCTGATGTATCTTTACTGCAGAAAGAGAGACGGAGGTGTAGTTAAGGATCCCGAGGTGAGATCATCCCTGATTCAGGGTGGGCATAAATCCCATGACTGGTGACACTATAAGAGAAGGGCGGGGGATGATCTGAGACACGGACACAGAGGAGGCCCCGTGAGGATGGACGCAGAGACGGGGGTGATGCGGCCACAGCCAACGAAAACCCAGAGCCCCCAGCCGCTGGAAGACGCAGGAGTGGGTTCTCCCCCCCGGCGCCTCTGGAGGGAGCAGGGCCCTGCCCACACCTTTATCTCAGACTTCTGGCCTCCGGAGCTGTGAGAGAACACACTGCTGTGGTCAGACACGGAGTTTGAAGCAGCAGCTCGCACGATCTCCTACACCAGGGAAGGGCGGATGTCCCTTTCTCCCTGTTCATCCAAGCTCCCGACTCACCTTCCGCTCTGCCAGTACCCGCCATGGAAGAACACACAGAAAGGCGAGGCTGTAAGACAGACACAGGGCGTGGGGGGCTGAGCCGGGTGCCCAGCTGAGCCCTGCTGCGGGACTACCCGCCCATTCGCCTACCTTCAGACACTTGCTCGGGAAAGTAGATGTCCAGGTTCTCCCCCTCGCCGTCTCCGTAGGGGACATGCAGCAGGTTCCTCCTGGTGGCTCGGGCCCTCTTAGTAGCTGTCTCGAGAAGTGGACGGGTCACTATTAGCACGACCTGCTGACCTGCAGCAGTTTTCCATTTTACCGAAGGTAGAAACCTTTCTGCTGAAAGCCCCTTTGGGTCGGCCGATCAGCCCCACTTTTCAGAACTCCGTGAAAGATGCCCCTCCCCCCCACCCAAGTCCTCATGATCAACTGTGCCGGGTTCTGGAGCCTCCCCTGGGGGTGTAGTTGCAAAGAGACCAGACTGTCCCACCCAAGTGCGACCAATACTATGCGCTGACATCTGTCTGTAAGTGAGCTGTGGTTCTGAAGGTCACCTTTTACCACCACTTTCTTACGCGCTCGCTTCGTGCGTTGTACTCCGTTTCACGGTCCAGGAAGTATAAACTTTTCCAAGTCTTTGGAAAATCAATCTTCCAGGGAAGCAAGATATAAACTCACTTCAAATAAATAACGATACGTATCAAAGCCCGAGAAGATCATACTCCTTGATGCATGAGTCCTTATGCACGTAATTTTTATAAGGAAATAATCAGAAACATTCCCAAGGACTTGTTTTAAAGATGCCCACAGTAATGCTATGTGTAACGGCAAAATACTGCCTGTAACAGAAGGCTGCTTAAATACAGTACGGTATATCCCCTTTCTCTGCGTTATCGTGCAGCCCGGCATTCATCATCCTTGATATATTTTTTACCTTGTTTACTGTCTGTTGCCCTCACTGTCCAGACAAGGGCTTGGCTTTGCCCACCTCTGGACACCCAGGATCTGATACGTAGTAAACAATTCAAAGAAAGTTGTGTGGAAAAGAAAGAAAAAGAAAAGTGTGTGATAAATAAATATTTCAATAAGCAGTGCTGGGTCAAATGAATATCCAAATGAAAACAAAATAGTTTGTTAGGGCACCTGGGTGTCTCAGTCGGTTAAGCGTCCAACTTCGGCCCAGGTCATGATCTTGACGTTTGTGAGCTCAAGCCCCGCATTGGGCTGTCTGCTGTCAGCACAGAGCCTGCTTCGGATCCTCTGTCCCCCCCTCTCTCTGCCCTTCCCCTGCTGTGCTCTCTCTTTCTCTCTCTCTCTCTCAAAAATAAACGTTAAAAAAAAAAAGTTTCTTGATCCTTACCTCACACCACATCAGATCAGTTCCTGAAGGACTATCCAAACATGAAAGAGAAGGCAACAAAGCTCTCGGAAAAGAAAACAGGAGATCTTCATGATCTTGGGATAGACAAAGATTGCATAAATAGGACCCAACATGTACTAATCAAAAAGGAGGGGTGCCTGGCTGTCTCAGTCAGTAGAGCATGTGACTCTGGATCTCGGGGTTGTGAGTTTGAGCCCCATGTTGGGTGTGGAGATTAATTGCAAAACAGTTTACATAAATACAATAGAGCCTGATCAGTGTGATCTTTCTGATACTGAACATTGGGGCAGTGAGACATGAACTTGGGATCCGTGTCCCTGGAGGTGCCCAGGTCCCCAACCTTGGGGTCCATAGAGGCGGGCCCAAAAGGAAACCAGGGCACCTCTTGGCTGGATGATTCTGCAACTCTAGAAGGGACAAACCCAGTAGGAAAAGATAGTTTGTATAAAGTATGTTTAGGCCTAAACTCACTGGTAAAATAGGCCGTCTCCATTCAGAGAGACCGCTCAAGGCCAACAGAAACAAAAATGATGGGAGATGCCAAGTTTCCCCCCATGCCAAAACCAGAGACGAGGCTGCCTCTGCAGAACAGGCCAAGTGGCTGTAAAACCAGTTTTGCTGTTAGACCTTGTCTACTGACGCCCCTGTCCTGAGAGTGAAAGGAGGAGACAAGGCTTCTTAGAGGAGAGAGATGTGGCTTGCTGTGTGTCCCTGCTCCCTCTCTGGTGCTGGGCAGCGGCAGGGGGAGACTTCCCATCTCCCAAAGCGACCAGCTGCTCAGAGAGCCTGATGTGTGACTCCTGCAAGTGTCTAACGAACAGAACAAAACAGGCTCCCCCTGTGCCGGCCACACTGGACACAGCTCACTCTGAAGGACTTGCTTAACGGAATGGATCTATTATTAATTAGATAATTTTTTTAATGTTTATTTATTTCTGAGGGAGAGAGAGTGTGTGAGCAGGGGGAGGAGCAGAGAGGGAGACACAGAATCCGAAGCAGGCTCCAGGCCCCGAGCTGTCAGCCCAGAGCCCGACGCGGGGCTCGAACTCACGAACCGCGAGATCATGACCTGAGCAGCAACGTTGGACGCTCAATCGACTGAGCCACCCAGGCGCCCCTGTCGTTAATTTTTCTTATGGAGACACAATATGTTTGTATGGTTCACACACACACACACACACACACACACACACACACACACACACACACGGCTTCCTACGGGTGCCTGGGTGGCTCAGCCGGTTAAGCGTCCAACTCTTGATTTCAGCTCAGGTCATGATCTCATGGTTCTGAGATTGAACTCCATGTCTGCCCTGACAACGCAGAGTCTGTCTGGGATTCTCTTTCTCTCCCTCTCTCTCTGCCCCTCCCCCACCTCTCCCAATAAATACACGTTTAAAAAAAAAAAAAAAGGCTTTCCAGTGAGACGTTCCCTCACCGCCTCTCACCTGCCTGCTTTCCCGGCCCCTTGCCCAGGTGACCTCCGTTACTAACACGGATATAGACCCTCTCAACCTTTCGTCCAAAGGGCAGCATATAAAATACGTGTCTGCCCTGCCCACTTCGCGTAGTGTTTCTTGGAGAGTTTTCCCCATCTGTACACAGCTTCCTTGTTCTTCCCTTCTTTATAGACCTTCCTCCGCTCTTATATTCCATCTGAGGGTTGCATGCTACCCAGTCATGCCAGTTGCGCAGGCCCAACAAACCACATCCCATCATCAGGAAATCCTCTCCGTGCGTCTCCTCCCGCCTCCCCTGCGACTACCTTGTTGGATGTCCCTCCCCTTCTCCGCTGGAAGCAACGGGCGGCCCTCACTGCTTGCCTACTTCTTCCGCCAAATGCCCTCCGGCCACAGGTGTGAGCCAGTCCTGGGCACACCTTTCCCTCTCAGGTTCAAGTCCATCCAGGGCTCCTGTGCGAGTTGCCTCCCACTGCTGTGACCAAATACCTCAGGGTGCGGAGGCTTAACCTACATTTACTTTTCACAGTTCTGGGTCCCGGAAGGCCTAGATCCAGGCGCCAAAGGGGCTTGTGTCTGGGGACGGCCCTCCCCTTGGGTGGCAGGTGGCCACCTCCTCACTGGGTGCATACACGCCTCTTCTGGGTGGGGCTGTGGGGCTCTTGGCGTCTCTAGGGAGGCAAGCCCTCGGGTGTCTCTTCTAAGAATCCAGCCAGGTCAGGACCCCACGCTTATGACCTCAATTTACCTAATCACTCCAAATACAGCCACCCTAAGGGTTAAGGCTTCAGCATGTGAATCTGGGGAGGGCACAAAGATTCAGTCCGCAGCATCTGGCACACCACCCCCAAAAGCCCTGGGGCTCTACAAAATCAACCCTGCCCAGCACACCTTCCTCTAGGGGTCGACCCTGGCCACCCTAACACCCCCCGCCCAGCACCCGCCTCGCCTGCTCCATACTGCCAGAGCGCTTGTCCCTTCTAACGGACTACGGCATTTACTTTGTCCTCTTCCCCTGCCCCGTTAAGAGTCACGACCAGGGCACCTGGGTGGCTCCGTCAGTGAAGCGTCTCACTTCGACCCAGGTCATGATCTCTCGATTCACGAGTTAGAGCTGACGGCTCAGAGCCTGGTGCCGCCTTCCGATTCTGTGTCTCCCTCGCTCTCTGCCCCTCCCCCACTTGCACTCCATCTCTGTCTCTCCAAAAAAAAAAAAAAAAATCACAGTGAAAGCAGAGAATACAGGCAATACCACTGTGATAACGTGGAAAGTGACAGATGGTGACTCCACTTCTCATGATGAGCACAGAGTCACGTAGAGAACTGTTGAATCATTGCGTTATACACCTGAAATTAATATACCTTGTAAGTCGACTGTATTTCAATAATACAGTAAGAAGGGGGGCACCAGGGGGGCGCAGTCGGTTAAGCCTCCGACTCTTGATCTCAGCTCAGGTCATGATCTCACAACTTGTGGGGCATTCACTTTTGAATGCCCCCCTCTCTGTAAAGAGAGCTTTCATACTCCTCTTGCTTTCTGATCTTATACTCTAGTAAACCTTTGCCTGCTGCTCAAAAAAAAAAAACAACTCTCACAATTTGTGAGTGTGAGCCCTGCACCAGACTCTGCACTGATGGCCAGGAGCCGGTTTGGGATTCTGTCTCTCCTCTCTGCCCCTCCCCTGCTTGTGCGTACGAGCACGAGCTTTCTCTCTCTTCCAAAATAAATAAATAAAAGTTAAAAAAAAATTATTAATTAATTAATTTATTTTTTTAACGTTTATTTATTTTTGAGACAGAAAGAGACAGAGCATGAACAGGGGAGGGGCAGAGAGAGAGGGAGACACAGAATCTGAAACAGGCTCCAGGCTCTGAGCTGTCAGCAGAGAGCCCGACGCGAGGCTCGAACTCACAGACCGTGAGATCATGACCCCAGCCGAAGTCGGACGCTTAACCGACCGAGCCACCCAGGCGCCCCCCAAACATTTATTTTTAAATAATAAAATAAGAAGAAAGAGAAAAAGATTCACATTGATACACGGGCAGGGGTTTGTGTGTTTTGCTCACTGATGTATTCCGTGCACAAAATGAGTGACCAGTACATGTCAGGCACCCAGTAAATATTGAACGGATCGGCACCTGAGGAAGGAGTCCTCTGCTGGAGGCATTTGGGCTGGGTTAGCACAAGTAACCCTGCCGTGATCAGCCCCGCGCACACGTCACCACTGTGTGTGGGGGTCTGAAGGAAGCACTCTCAGCAGTGGAATTTCTGCATTAGGAGGTCTATTCATTTCTCATTTTTTAAAAAAAGTTTATTTATTTATTTGAGAGAGCACGCAAGCGAGCAGGGGAGGAGCAGAGACAATCCCAAGCAAGTTCTGCATTGTCAGCACAGAGGCTGACGTGGGGCTCGATCTCATGAACTGTGAAATCATGACCTGAGCTGAAACCGAGAGTTAGAGGCTTAACCGACTGAGCCACCCAGGCGCCCCTTCTCAAGAGTTCTTAAAGTACACATGGACCAGCCAGATTCATTTTGTGCCAGAACTAAGAAAAGACTATGAAATTTATGTTCTGAGTTGAAGAGTGATTCAAACCACACAGCTGTAGATATGCACTATCATGGACGTGTCTCCCTCAGCTATTAAAAAGCTCAGCTGACCCTGAGAAAGAGAGGAACTGTTTCTCTCCAGGAGTGGACCCCGCGGCTGGTGATGGGCAGCTGGGTGCAGGGGCAGAGAACGAGGTGACTCACAGCCTCCCCACCGAGGGTGAACACCACCAGCCCTCCAGTCTCCGGACCCCAGGGCAGGAACACGGGAGGACGTCAATGAATAGACCTCATTAAAACGTCCTCTGTTTGATACTGAAGAAACTGAGTTTCTATTATTTGCAACTGAAAGTATCCAAACTCTTACAGACAGAAACCCCAGGCCCAGGGACCCATCCAGAGCACATGTCAGGGGAATTAGAGGAAGGGGAGACCAGAGTCCTTAGGGACTTATGCAAGATACAGCAGGGGGACCACACGGTCCCAGAAAGGCTGAAGACCTTATTCCACCAGGCTGTGGCAGCACTTTAAAAAAATGGCAGGGTCCCATCAGTCACCCTCTGGTTAACGATGGGTGGTGGAATTATTGATGATTTTATTTTGTAAATCTATTCGAGTAAGCATATGCTCCTTTCGCAATAAGAAAACAACGGTTACCTAAAAATAGCCAAGGTGGCACAGAGCAGGGCTGCTTGGCCTGCGATCTGGGGACACTGGGAGCCCTACCCTGTTTGCTACTGGTCTATGCTGAGCTGAATACACAAAGTGAAAGTAAGCATTTGGAATGTACGCAATTGTGTCGAACGGCTTTGTCTACTGGACTTAGTAATAAGAAATCAAGAGCTTTCAAACGAAAACGTGTACACGGATGGTTCACAGCAGCCCTATTCACAGTTGTCAAAAGGCGGACAGCCCAAATGTCTGTCAGTGATTAAACATGACGTGGTAGGTCCATACGATGAAGGCGTGAAGTAGTGATCGGCATTATATACCGTGGATGGAGCTCCAGAACATTATGCCAAGAAGCCAGCCACAAAAGGCCACACATACATGTAGGATTCCATTCCGACCGGGTGTCCAGAATAGGTAAATCCATAGACAGCGACGGCGAGGGGGGGAAATGGGGAGTGACTGATGGTAGGGCTCCTTCTGAGGCAACGAAAATGATATTTGGAACAAGGTACTGATGATGGCTGCACAAATCTTGAAGGTTCTAAACGCTACCGAATTGTACGCTTTAAAATGGTTAGAATGGCCAATTTTATATGTACTGTAGCACAGTCCGACAAAATTGGGGCTTGTATCTTTTGTGCCTTTGTTTTTCTCCTTTCACTTTTCCGGTGGAGAGGGAAAAGCCCAAGCGGGGAGCCTGCGAAGGTAGTGGGGTGGGGATCCCTGGTAGAGGCTGGCGGACACGAGGCTCCACCCACGTCACTGGTGATTGGTTCTCCTGGAGAGGGGCGTGGACTAGGACCTGCCGGAAGCTGGCAGAGGTAGGGCGCCCAGAAGGCAGTTCAGTATCTGCCTATCTACCAACCTACCCACCTACCTACCTTATTCATCCATCCATCTATCCATCCATGTATCCCTCCCTCATTTCGTGTACAATGTATTGGTACTAAGAGGTGGGGAATAAGCTTAGGAATTCCCTGAGCCTGCACTGATGGGTTAACAAGGCATAAAGAATTGCAAAGCCATAGGATGCTCACACCCAAGTCTGGGTAAACAAGATGAGGTAAATAAATAGAGAGAGGGTGGGGCAAAGGCCCCAATACAAAGGTATATGCGGTAAATAAGATTAGGTATTCAGGGCAGACCCCCCAATTTAGTACTATAGCAGAAAGTTGCTTTCACAGGAAGGAAGAACCAAGTTAGGTAAACAGGTAAATAGGGCCATAGATCTCTGTGCGGTGAAGTGGCCCAGAGAGGAGCTAATTATCAAAAGAAAGGTGCCTTGCTGATCCTGAGGTAGCACACTCGGTCCGTCTTATCCCCTAGGCTACCTAAGACAAACAGACACGGCGCCTCCTGTCTGCTGTTAACAACCATCTGCCCGGCGCCAGGATTTTGTTTTATATTGGCCGAAACCCCTAACACCGTATATCTTCAAAACCCCCTTTCCCTCACGCCCATGAATCAATGTTCACAGATTTATTGTCTCTTCGTGCACCCCCATCACCATGTTTGTAAGCCTTCTGATCCCAATAAAAACAGAGCAAGGACCCTGAATCGGGGCTCTTGTCTTCTCTTGGGCATTAGCCGTCTCTCGGATTTTAATCCTGCATCCCGCTTTCTTGCTGGACAAGAAAGAACTCTAGACGCAGAGTCTACGACACTGAGTCTCGGTAAGACAAGTCTAAAACTACTGAGAGAGGAAATAGTTCTGAAAACCTGTCCTGCCAGCTCGCCTCTGCTTTCTGCCCCTGCTCACCGAGCAGTCCCCTGGCCTGAGGGAGGCCAGGTCTTTGTGGCAGATAAAGGTGGTCTGTCTACTTGTTAGAAAAGAACACCGCCCCCCTGCCAGTTAATAGGTTGATGGCTATGAGGATGAATACAAATCAAAGTATGAGAGAGAGAGAGAAAAAAAAAAAAATTAAGTCTCCCTGGTGCAGAAAAGGAAAAGAGAGCCTCCTCCTTCCCTTTTCTTAGAGCAGTTATTTTGCGAAACTCTTTATGAATCTTTCCTCTCCCCTTTGAAGTGTATGTAAATATTTTGAAGAGCTAAATGAGTCTCTTGCCAGTTTTCCAACCTCGGAATGTTTTCCTCCAGGACCTGGGGCGTCATCACTTTGAAATGTAATCATCAAGATACAGTGCCCCTACCCCCAGATTCTGCGGTCAGACAGGAGCCTACCTTCTACAGGTGCCCGGCTCCAAGTTACAAAAGTACTTTGTTGGGAAGGCTTCTTTTTCCTCTGGATAAAGGCAATTGGCAAGCACAGATGGCCACCCTCATTACCAGGTGGACTTAGGAAGATCTAGGAGGACAAGTGGCACTGTGAGGCCACCTGCTTCAGCACAGGTATCATTTCTCTTGAGAACAGGTATGCAGTGGGGGTGTATCTGCCTGCCTGCATAAAAGGGTGAGGTTTCTGGGGTGCCTGCCTGGCTCAGTAGGGAGGGCGTGAAACTCTCGATCTCTGGGTCGTGAGTTCGAGCCCCACGTTGGGTGTCGAGATGACTTAAATGCATAAACAAATAAAAGCTTTTTTTTTTTTAAAAAAAAAAGGGTGAGGTTTCTTTCTGGTTTCACAGTCTCTTTAGCAGCTTGCCTGTGGTGCACATCACAGTTCGGTTTAACCCTTATTCAATAAAAACTCATTTTCTTTCTCTCTGTCCTTTGTGGAGAGGCTTTCTGGCTCAGCAGGAATCTATTTCTCATCACTTGCCCTTCCTGTGCCTTTGCCGCCCCCCGTGAGCTTGCATGGGAGGAGGCAATCCCGGAGACGGCAGGCAGCACCGAGGAGGTCTGGGGAGCACCTCCAGGAGAGGCCGACTATTGCACACTCAACGGACACTGCCCGACCCACCTCACCCCATCAGGCTGCCCCGCTGCTTTCTGGAAGCTCGGCTCCTGGAGGTGGCTACCGTCACGAGCTGCGTGACTTGGCTAAGTTATTTAACCTCATCGAGCAGGGGTGAGGCCCTTGCTCTGGGCACAGCATGGGGGCGTCAGCACCAAAACTTCAGTCATGAAGTTCGTTTTGGGCTGAAGGTCTGTGTCCCCCAGCGCTCATATGTTGAAGCACTGCCACGTAACGTGATGGTATGACAGGTGGTAACTTTGGAAGGTAGTTGGGTTTCGATGGGGTGAAGCGCTATGGTAGGATTAGAGGCCTTATAAAAAGAGGAAGAAGGGGACGCCTGGGTGGCTCAGTCGGTGAAGCATCTGACTTCGGTTCAGGTCACCATCTCGCGGTTCGTGAGTTGAAGCCCGGCGTTGGGCTCTGTGCTGACAGCTCAGAGCCTGGAGCCTGCTTCGGATGCTGTCTCTCTCTCCCTCTCTGCCATTCCTCCTACTCACTCTCTGTCTCTCTCTCTCTCCCTCTCTTTCTCTCAAAAATAAACATTAAAAAAGAAATTAAAAAAAAATAAGAAGAAAGAGGGGGCACCTGGGTGGCTCAGTCGGTTAAGGGCTCAGGTCAGGATCTCAGGGTTCGTGGGTTCGAGCCCCACATCGGGTTCTGTCTGTGCTGACAGTGCAGAGCCTGCTGGGGATTCTCTCTCTCTCTCTCTCTCTCTCTCTGCCCCTCCCCTGCTCGTGCGTGCATGCTCTTTCTCTCTCTCTCAAAATAAATAAACTTAAAAAACTTTTAAAAGGAGAGGAAGACAGACCAGAGCTCTCACTGTCTCTCTGCCATGTGAGGACAGCATGGAAAAAGCAGCTGTCTGCAAGCCGGGAGAACTCTCATCAGGGAACCAAACTGGCCAGCACCTCGCTCTTGGGCCTTCTTAGCCCCCAGAACTGTGAGAAACAGATTCCTATCATTTAAGCCACCCGTTCTATGGCATTTTGCAATGGCAGCCCAAGCTGACCAATATAAAGATAAATAGTATTTAAATGCAATATATATATATATATATATATATATATATATATGTATATATAAATCAAAATTAATAATTAATGCTAAACGTCCATGGCCAACAAAATGTCAACATTTTATTTTGTTTTACTTTTTAAATTAAAAAAAAATTTTTTTAACGTTTATTTATTATTGAGAGACAGCGAGACACAGAGCGTGAGCAGGGGAGGGGTAGAGAGAGGGGGAGACACAGGATTGGAAGTAGGCTTCAAGCTCCGAGCTGTCGGCACAGAGCCCGACGCGGGGCTCGAACTCATGAACCGCGAGATGGTGACCTGAGCCGAAGTCGGACGCCCGACCGACTGAGCCACCCAGGAGCCCTTTTTGCTTCTTATAAATATCAACAACACTCCAGGTTCAGCCAAGTGGGAGGCCTGCCTTTTTCTCACCCTACTTCCTGGTGCCCCTGTAGCATGTGGCCTTACTGGTCTGGGCACTGTCAGCCGAGCAGGAGAGGAGGTGGAACACAGCCTATTGGGCCTTTCCTGCCTCCAGCTGACCTGTGGCGAGGGCTCCTGGATGCCTGGCCCTGAGCCAAAGAGGCTTGCATGGTACCTGGACTTTGGGAACTGTCCCGAGAGCCTCCTCCTGCCCCCAGCATTCTGAACCACTGCCATATGCTAGAGTCCACCCACAGCATCCAAGGGGAGGGCCCCCAGTACCCTCATCCCCTATCTGTGAGTAGGTCCTCAGGGCCTCCTCGGCTCCCAGTCGGATGACCCATCTGCTGGGGCTGTACTGATTCTCCAGCTCCTATGGAACACAGAAGTTTCCGTAAGACCTTTGTTCTCCACACAACGTGCCCCCACCCCTCCGAATGCCTGCCTTGAGAAGCCCCCTCCCCAATATCTCAGGCTCTTTAGAGGCCCTCAGCTTCCTTCAAGCCCCTGGTATCCCACTTTCCACTCTCCCCCGACACCAATTAATTAGGTATTTCAGATACAACATCACAGGGGCTCTCAGATTCACGGTCTAGAGCTATGGCCATGCTTTTAACTAGTGGCCAGCCTTAAAGGGGAGATAAGGTCCTATAAAATGTGTTCTGGTTAATGCCACCATGGGCACCACTCCTACTGCAGGAGGCCAGGTTGCTGGGGTGGTCACCGCAGAGAAAGTGTGGCAGAGCTTATCTCTGAGAGGCCACGGTTCTGACTGCAGGAGGGCCCAGAGCAAAGGTACAGGGCTCAGGAGGGGGGAGTCAAAGGTCGGTCTGGAGATAGTGATAGGCCAGACTGCTGAATCACAGAGGTGAGGCTGGGCAGCTGGGACCGGAAGACGGAGGGTCTCACATATCAGGCTAAGATGTTCAGACTTCATGTAGAAAGTAACAAGAACCAGGTTTTGGAGAAAAAGTTCAAAGGCAAGGAGAAAGAGTGAAGCCCCAAATGGGAAACTGGAAGACAGGGTAGCTTCACAGAAGGATCTGGGGCTCTGGAGTCAGATGGGTTGAGGGCCATCCATGCTCCGTCACTTACAGGCTGTTTTTACCCTGGGCAACTTACAGTCTCTGAGTCTCAGTTCCCACATCTATATAACGGGCAAAATAGCAGCCTCACAAGGTGAAAGGTCATAAGGCACGTAAATGAAGTAAAACCAGCCATTCAAATGCGGGTTACTGCCTCCTCGAGCTGAACGAGGTTGTTGGCCAGGGTTCTTTAGATCTGTACAATCTGTGCCTGTCAGACGTTCACAGCCATCCCTGGCACACACGGTGACTGCTGTCACCGTCTTCACTGTTCTTAAGTATGCTAATGATAATGCAACGGGTTTCTGAGAGTCCTCTGATATTGTAGGCAAGTGTGTGGGGGACAGAGACACAGAGACAGAGAATGGGATTTCTTGGGGGGTTAGTGTCCATAACTCAACCAGATTCTCAGATGTATCAGTGGCCAGAATAAAAAAAAAAAAAAAAAAAAAAACGAAAAAAACTAACAAAACCCCCAAAACAAACCAACCACTGCCTGACATGCGGGGGAAACTGGTTAGGAAGTTACAGTTGAATGATCACAACACATGCTTTGCCGGTGTGGTTTCCAGCCCTCACAACCACCCTGCAGTAAACACCTGCAGCCTTCCTGCCTTCCTGCATCCAGCATCCTGCGACCTGCCTGCACGGTGAGACCCTGCGCTTGAGGTCGGCAGCGTGGCCCCCTGGATGGCTATCGGCACAGCTTCGGTCTTCTCTGCCCTTAAAAGGCTGCCTGTGGCCAGAAGCAAACCAGACCGGGGCGCCAAAGCTTTCGGAGCAGGCACGCCCGGCGCTCGCCAGCGCGCTCGGGGGTGGTGGGTCAACGGGCTCCGAAGCTCCGTTCCTGGAACTGCATCCAATCTCCGCGCTGCCCAGCTCAGCCCCAGCCGCCGCCTGCAACCCGCCTACCTCCTTAGACAGCTTCTTCCAGGGAGCCTCGGCCCGGCGACCCCGCTCGGGAACCTCCATCCCGCCGCTACCGCGAGACGGTGCTCCCCGCCTGCTTTTTCTACGCGGGGAGGCGGGGCGGGGCGGGGCCTGCCGTCCTGGTGACGTCAGCCCGCCGGGTCCTCGGCGCTGCCCACTAGGGGCGGGCTGCGGTCAAACCTCCCGCCAGTCCGCGGCCGCGCGCTGATTGGCTCTCGGGCGCCGGCGCCGGCTCCCGATTGGCCAGCGCGCCGGGGATAAAGACGGGCGGCGCGGGAACCAGCTCCAGGCAGCTGGGCGGTGACACCTGAGGGTCCCTGAGTGGCGAGCTTCCTAGGGGCGCCATGAGCTGCATCAACCTGCCCACCGTGCTGCCCGGCTCCCCCAGCAAGACCCGGGGGCAGATCCAGGTACGGGGGACAGGTCCCAGCACGCGGGGGCCGGGGCGGGGGCGGGGTCGTGGCCGGGGGTCCGTGTGCAGTGGACTCCGAAGTGACCCCGCTTTCTCTCCTAGGTGATTCTAGGACCCATGTTCTCGGGAAAAAGGTAATGGCCTCGCGGGGCCAGGGCGGGCCGGGACCACTTCCTCCTCCACCCCTCCCTCCCGAGGGTCTGTCCTCCCCTGGCGCCTCTTGCGGGCCTGTCCCCCTTCTCGGACAGCCCCCCATCGTGCAGTCCCCCTAGGTCAGCCGCCACCGCCCGACCGCGCTTTCCCGCCCAGGATGCCGCTCCGCCCTTGGATCCGGTCCTGGAGGAGGCTCTCCCTCCCAGCCCGCCCAGTTTAGGCCCTCCCATTAGGGTCCGATAACCACCCGCGCAGCTGGGTGCAGCTGCTGACCGTTTGGCCCCTCGCTAGAGCCCTCTCAGAAAGGGGCAGCCAGGTCTCCTAATTTTTTTTTTAATTTTAAGTATTTAACATTTTTTAATGTTTGTTTATTTTTGAGAGACAGGGAGAAAGAGCGTGAGTGGGGGAGGAACATAGAGAGAGGGAGGCATAGAATCTCCAGCAGGCTCCAGGCTCCGAGCTGTCAGCACAGAGCCCCACACAGGGGCTCCAACCCACAGACTGTGAGATCATGACCTGAGCCGAAGTCGGAGGCTTAACCGACTGAGCCACCGAGGCGCCTGTAAAACTTTAAGTATTCTAAGTTTAAGTTTATTTCATTTATGTATTTATTTATTTATTTAGAGAGAGAGACAGAGTTAGCATCAGCAGGGAGGTGCAGAGAGAGAGAGAGAGAGAGAGAGAATCGCAACCAGGCTCCAGACTGTCATCGCAGGTCCCAGTGCCGGGCTCCAACTCACCACCCAGGCGACCATGACCTGAGCCGAAACCAAGGATTGGTGCCACCCAGGTGCCCCTAAAAATTTAACACTAAGGAGTCAGGCCAGGGGACCTTGGCTCCCCCGATGTGACAGGACCACTAGCTGACCTGGTGGGCTGGTGAGCCCCCTGAGTACCTCCCTCCGCCCTGGGGGACAGCTGCGGTGACGCTCAGGTGGGCTCTGGGATCCGGTGGCAAAGCGCCCTCTTTGGCACAAAAAGATTTTGTGACGTCAGTTAAGACTCTGTGAAGACCTCTGGAGTGAGGTTACTTTGGACTCCTCCCCTCTGCCTGTGGCCTTTGCACTTCTCTGCCTCCTCCCCCGGCCACCTGGGGGGTTATCCCTCGCCACCCCCCACGTGGAGAGCACGTCCTGCCCCGGCATGCCTTTATTATTCCTGGGCTCCCTAGGGACGTACAGTCTTGATGTCCCTCTCGGGTCTAGACTGAACTCTCAGAGCACTGGCCCTCTCTGTCGTCACTGGTCTTTCTGTCCAAAGGCGCGGGCCTCAGGCTGCAGACCCCTAGACGGTGGTGGGGAGCCCAGCTTGTGCTGATAGAGTCTTCTTTGCCCCCTCGTAACCGCTGTGCTCTGTTCTTGCAGTACTGAGCTGATGAGACGGGTCCGTCGCTTCCAGATCGCCCAGTACAAGTGCTTGGTCATCAAGTACGCCAAAGACACTCGGTATAGCAGCAGCTTCTCCACGCACGACCGGTCAGTGTCTGCTCTCTTCTGTCCTCTCCTAACACCACCTCTGGAAGCCGGGTGGAAACTCACGGGGGCATAGAACATACTGTCAGAGCTCTCTTTAGCAGGAATGGGGGCTCGTGCCGACCGTGCAACTCGGCAGACTTTGAGGGCTGCATGGCAAGGGATCTCGGGCCTTGGCCTCTCACAGGATTCTAGCCCCGGGTTTCTTCACCAGGGGAGATTTTGCACCCCCTCCCCCCCTTCCCAGAGTCCATTTGGCGATGTCTGGGGACGTATTTATTTTTCACAACTGGAGCGGGCTAGGGGTGGCTGTTGGCGTCCGTGGCTAGAGGCCAGAGATGCTGCTGGACATCCCACAATGCACAGGGCGGCACCGCCCCTCCCCCCTCCCCCAAATGTTGATCCTGCCCCAATTATCAACAGTGCCGTGCCCGGGCTGAGGAACCCTGCTCTGGAGGTTACACCTATACGGTTGCAAACCGGTTTTGTTGGGCCTGCACGGGGCTTTTTATGTAACTTTTCAGTTGCCCTGCCCTGGGGCTGATTCCCTGTGGCCTCGTGGCTTTTGTGCATATCCCCTTCTCTGTTTATCTGCCTGCACCTTGGGATCATTTCAGTCTGCAACCTGAGGTGGGGGGTGGAGGGTTACATTTAGTCTTACTCGGGCCTGTTCCTTGCTGCAGATTGGGGCCTGACACTTCTGAGCCTGGGACATCGTCTCTGCCCTTTGGACTTGGCCACCTGAGCTGAAGGCGGGGCTTGCAGGCTCAGAACCGCCTGATGTGTGGCTTCAGGGTGGGAGCGTGGGGTTTTCGGAAGCCAGGCGGGTGGTGGGGTGGACAGTGCTCGGGGTTTGGAGTTAAGTGCCGGCATTTGCATGACCATTGCTTCCTGGCCGTGCTGTCTGATGTAGGCCATGTATGTCTTCCAGCTTGCTTCTTTCTCCCTGCCTTTTTTTTTTAATGTTTATTTATTTTTGAGAGAGAGAGAAAGACAGGGCACGAGTGGGGGAGGGGCAGAGAGAGAGAGAGGGGGACACAGAATCCGAAGCAGGCTCCAGGCTCCGAGCTGTCAGCACAGAGCCGAATGTGGGACTCGAACCCACGAACTGTGAGATCATGACCGGAGCTGAAGTCGGACGCGTAACGGACTGAGCCACCCAGGTGCCCCTGCTTCTTCCTCCTTAAAACATGCACTGGGCAGGGGAGCATCCAGGGAAGTCCGTGAAAGCAGGAGGCAGTACTGTGCAGTGATGAGAAGTCCCATCAGATCAGGGTCACATCTGAGCTCTGCCTGTCTGAGCACAGGTGCTGTCTAACTCGGGCTGCAGCGGCTGGGACTGAGCCCCTGGCAGGAGTGACAGTTCCACACACCCTGCCCTTGCCCGCCCTCTGGTCTTCTCTATTTGGGGATGAAAGGGGGAATTTAAAATGCAGGGAATACCACTTCATGCTCTTCCCAGATCTTGGAGTAGAATTATAGCACGGTAATAACTAAGCAGTGGTGGTGTTTTATGTTTTTCGAAATACACCTACAAACTGCTGAGCTTTAGTTAAGTACCAGCAGGAAAAGTGAATACAAAGGAAAACAACACTGTGGAAAACAAAGACGCTATTTAAGAGGACAGAGAAAGGCATTTCTCTTCAGAAAGGGCCCTGGGTGTGGGAGCAGGATGGGGTCTAATGCCCTGGAACATTCCCACCCACATGTGACCTTTCACTTGCAAACCCTTCTGGATACGACTGTCCCCGCAGGGCACGCCAGGCAGCCGTGGGACCTTAGATACAAATCTTGGCTCTGCTGGTTAACAGCTCTGTGAGCTTGAAGAAACCCTTCAATCTGCCAGAAAAGCCAGATGGAGGGAACTCTAGAGAACTGAAGGTTGGGGTTCCGGACTTATCTCTGCCAGGATACACAGGGCTCCGAGTCTGGTGCTAATGTTTGGCCCAGGGCCACGTTGGACTTCCCTGGGCACTTTTGCCTTTCATGGGCCCCTTCCGCCATAAAAAGAAAGAAGTAAAAAATTCTAGTTTGTGACTGCATTGATCTAAAGACATCTGTAATGCAGGCTGAGTTATATTTACTTATTCCTTTTCTCATTTTTAAAACAAATTAAAGCCTTTCGTCTGCCCCGGCCCACTAAACCAAAGCGGGGAGGAGCTTTTGAGTCTCAGTAAAGCTTTGTATTGCGCGTTGCTAATTTCTAGTCCAAAGCATCCAGTGAAATAGCTTGTGTTGAATAACTCGTTTTCCAAGCATGGGCCTTTATTCTCCCCAGATGCCCTCCCACAGGCGCTAACTTCACGCTCCAGCCAGACCGTGCCGCGTGATTTGCGGGTAGGGCGGTCACGAGAGTTGTTCCCCGGCCCCTGCGTTCAGGTCTCCACTCCCTTGCCTTGCTCACGCCCTGGCTTTCTCTCCCCAGAAACACCATGGAGGCACTGCCAGCCTGCCTGCTCCGGGATGTGGCCCAGGAGGCCCTAGGCGTGGCTGTCATAGGCATCGACGAAGGGCAGTTTGTAAGTTGGTTTGTCCTGGCATTCTGCCTACAGACTCCCTATCTGTCCCCCACCCTTGTCCTCTGCTGGTTTGGAAGGTATTCGTTCTATTTCTGATCTTTTTTTTTTCTTTTTCAGTTTTTTTTTTTTAATGTTTGCTTTTTTTTTTTTCATTTTTTTATTACGTTTCTTTATTTTTGAGAGGCAGAGAGAGAGAGTGCGAACGGGGGAGGGGTAGAGAGAGAGAGGGAGACGCAGAATTCAAAGTAGGCTCCAGGCTCTGAGCTTGTCAGCACAGAGCCCGATGTGGGGCTCGAACTCACGAACCATGAGATCATGACCTGAGCCGAAGTCCAATGCTCAACCAACTGAGCCACCCAGGCGCCCCAATGTTTGCTTATTTTTGAGAGAGAGCGGGACAGAACACGAGTGGGGGAAGGGCAGAGAGAGAGGGAGGCAGAGAATCCCAAGCGGACTCCAGGCTCTGAGCTGTCAGCACCGAGCCCGACACGGGGCTCGAACTCACAAACTGTGAGATCACGACCTGAGCCCAAGTCCGACGCCCAACTGACCGAGCCACCAGGCGCCCCTCAAAGACTCTATTCGTTTCTGGGATTTCTGGTTAGTTCTCTTTGTGTAGCTCCTGCTCTAATTCACATATCTTCATTTTTGTTTGCGGATTTACCGTTTTTTGTTTGTTTGTGTGGCGGCTGCTGTCCCTTTCCTTGTCTTTCCGAGAATCTTGTGTTAAAGGCTTTTCCAGCTCACTCTTTCCCTTTCTTCCGGAGTGCACTCTCTGCAGGTTGTCTTTCGTAGTCTTGGCGTCTTTCGTCTTTCGTGTGCTTTGGGAGTTTTTGTTTCCGCGAGTTCTTCTGGAATGAATGAAACTGCAACTCTCTCCCCACAGGGCTCACTTCAGCCCTCCGGAGGGTTCTGAGTGCGTCTGTCTCCACCCAGTGCACTCGTGAGGGTGACGTGAGCTGCTGTAACAATCAGGCCCAAAAATCTCAGCAGCTGAATAACATAGAACGTTATCGTGAGTCAGTGATGGGGAGGTCTGCCGATGCGGCTTCTACAATTTCCCTGGGTGGGCGTCCTGACACAGGAATTGCGCGAAGGTGGAGGGTCCCCTGTACTGCCTATTTATTCTACCTCTGTGCCCTGAAATTCTTCTGTGTGTGTGTTTGGTGAGTGGGTAGTGATTGCTGCAGGGAGAACCCACAGCGTGGGAACCAGGGACCTCTCACAGAGGGAGCCGGAGAGGGCTTGGGCTTGTGGGGGATCATTTTGGGGAGGCTTCTAAGAGGCTGGCCTGGCTCTCGATTCTGTGCCCTCCGGAAGGGAGTAACTGACCGGCCTCCTCAACCTTCCTCCTGGGCAGGAAGGGGGAACGTGTGGTCCTCCGTAGCCTGGACAGTGTTCACGTCCGTCTCTGTGCTCAGACAGGATTACGGAGGGTCTTGGTTTCATCTTGACCCATCCCAGTCGAGGAGTGGCCTTGCCGGATGCGAATGTTCCGTGAAATGAATTTCGCTCTATGTGGTAACACCGGGGCCCAGCTGCCAACGCCAGGCCAGCTCCTGCTGCGGGGGCTGCTCTTCTCTTTTTGCAGCCCAGAAAAGCAAACGAAAACTCATTACGTGTTGGTCTACATCCATCTAGTCTTTGTGGATGTATATTTTTAAATAGCGCGAGCTCCATCGGGTGTTGGATGTCCGTGACGGATCGCGGGAATCTCCCGAAGCCAAGACGACCCTGTATTTAGCTAACTTGATGATACATTATTCGTAAATAATAAATAAGTAAATAGAGTGGGCTTCTATCGCATGGTTGACCATTTACCCATGTCAGCAAATGTGCAATATTCATTCATTCATTCATCCTAAGTATTTTCTGGGCTTGTGCCCCATGCCAGCAGTGCTCTTGGTGTTGGGGGGGTGGTACAGCCAGAGTCTCCCCCCCCCCGCCCTTGAGCATCCTTTCTAGTCCCTAGTCTAGTCTCTCCTTTCTAGGGAGAGAACGATGTCCTAGGTCAGGTGGGGACAACTGGACAGACGGGCAATGTGAAGGGGACGGAGCTACGGTGAGGCGGTCAGAAAGGGGTCTGAGGGAGAGCCAGGGAGTGAGCTGCTGGCCGGCTGGGTGTGTCCAGGGGCAGGATGGAGGCAGGTGGCTCTGGGCAGGCTAGCGGAGAAGACTCGGGAATTAGCCTGGGCAGAGCCCGCCAAAGGGCGGCCCCGCTGACGGAGGGCGGATGACAGGACAGTGTGACCACTGGGCCTTTGCAGAAATCCCCAGGAGAGAGGGGAGGAGTAAGGGGCAGGTGGCAGAGCTTGCACGCATGTGCACACACACACACACACACGAACACACACCCCAGTGAAAGTTTGTCTCATCGCTGCTGTCTGATGTCTGTGTCCATGTTTATGGGTTACTTGTATTTACTTCTCCTTTTTCCAATGGCCTTTGAAGGGCTTCCACTCATTTTTCTCTTGGTTTCTCCTTTCTCCAGTGGACCTGAAGTGGCCAATGCCACTTTGTCACATGGTCTGCTTCTTTCTTCCCTGTTTATTTGCCCCGGAGATCTGTCTGTGGCATTTCGTTTCATGTTTTACCACTCATGGCCAAATGTTTTGCTTTGTCACATCCTTTATCCCTGGCTTCTGTGGCCTCTGCCCCTTCAAGGCCGGCCTGTCTGCCAGGAAGCAGAGGCCTGGGCTGGGGCAGGGCCAGGGGTCATTGGGCTGCACATCTCGAGCCAGCCGGCTCTTGGCAGGAAGACAGCAGCGGTGAAAATCCACTCGTAGGCTTCCTAATCTCTTCTTTGGGTTCTTTCCCCTTCATGAGAACTCATTCGGGAAGTGGCTCATTGAAGGTCGCCCGGAGGTGTAGAACGGGCCGCTGGACTCGGGTGGGCAAACTCGTCCCCAGCAAGAAACCTCCCGGTACTTTCCTACGTGATTATTTTTGTCTACCAAGAAAACCTGAAATTTACTAAGTACTTTGAGGTTCTGTTTTAAAGTATTTTTCTTTTGAGGTTGTTTATTTTGAGAGAGAGAGAGATAGCACGGGTGGGAGAGGAACAGAGAGAGAGAGAGAGGATCCTAAGCATGTTCCACCTTTCCAGCTTGGAGCCCGATGATGTGGGGCTCGAACTCACGAGACGGGGAGATCACGACCTGAGCCAAACCAAGGGTCGGATGCTCCATAGACTGAGCTCCCCAGGCACCCCGAGGTTCTACTTTAAGTGTAACCTGTAATATTTTCCTAGGGCTGCCCTAACAGGTACCACAGACCAGGCAGCTGAAACAGCAGGAATTGATTTTCCCAATTCTGGAGGCCGAAAACCCGACATCAGGGTGTGGGCAGGCTCCTTTCCCTCTCAGGGCCCTGAGGGGAAGGGTGTGCCCGGCCTCTCTCCTTGGAAATACATGGAGACCGTTTGCTTTGCCACAACTTAGGGAGGGAGGCGTTTACTGGCTGAGAGCTCCTTGCAGGCTGGGAGCTGCATTTCTGTCACCTGTGACGGAGTGGGGACACGTGTATGACGGTGCAGGAGTCGTGGGTGTTTCTGTAGCTCGGGACTGGCCAGCCCCACAGAGGGGAGCCACGTCTGGCTTCTTCGGCCGAATCGTCCTTGAATTGCTCGTGATTTTTCTAGCCACCTTCACGGGACCTGTCTTGCCAACTGTCCAACTTGCCAACTGTCCAACTTGCCAACTGAGGTGTCTCGGTAACCTCGCACCTCGATAAATGCGCCAGGTCAGGCCTGATGGCTTGGAGAGAGACCCTGCTGCCCAAAGACAAGCACGTGCGCGTTCTCACAGCCCGAAGACCAATCCAGACAGACTAACACAATCAGCCGAAGGCAGTGGGATTGACCAGGGACAGCTCGCCCGAGCATCTGCAGAAGTTGTGACCTCACCCTGGGCCACTTAAAAATGACAGTCGATTTACCAAGTACACGCGGGGCCCGCTGTGGCGTCCTGCTCCGTAAATGGCCAGTGGAACCCCGACCCCTTCTCGAGGCAGCAGATGGCACATTATTCCCTATATGAGTGCCTCCGATCCTTAAACAACACCGAGGGCGGTCCTTGCCATTTCTAAGGTTCAGAAACGTGAAGTCCTTGCCAAGGTCACCAAGCACACGCGTCCCACCAGAGCAGGGTTCAAGGCAGGCAGCCCTCTGGCCTGAGCTTTTGGCCACCGCGGTTTTAGACCGCCTCCAGTGGGGCCACATCACCCGGCGACAGGTCCGTGGTGCTGTGCTGGGGCCTGGAGCCGACCTATTCTGTCCCGGAAGGCTGGTGGCCGGTGAGGCGGCCTGGGTGGTTGTGGGTGCACATGGCTGTGTGCAGTGGGGCAAGCACAGGAACGCCGGTCTCCTCGTCGGGGCACTGGCGGGAGCGTTGGGGTCGCCCTGTTCTCATGCTCCACGCTGACCGGTGGCAGTGTCTCTCCGTGGCTGCTGCAAGCTGCTCGGGGTGGAAACCCACTGCCGTCCCCCCTCCGCCCCCTCCCAGTTCCCAGACATCGTGGAGTTCAGCGAGACTATGGCCAACGCCGGGAAGACCGTGATTGTGGCTGCACTGGATGGGACCTTCCAGAGGAAGGTGAGTCATCTGATCCAGGTCTTGGGAAGGGGTCTGGAGGGAGAAGGGGGCCCGGGGAGGAGCAGGGACAGCCCAGCTAGCCTTTGCTCTCAGCGCGGTGCCACCTGGACGACCGGGGCTTAGCCCTTGGGGGACACTCTGAGCGGCTCAGGCTGAGCCGGGCACTCAGGTGAGCGGGACCCAGGCCCCCCCGGGGTTCGCCTGGGAGCGAGTCCATCCCAGTCTGGGTGCTGGGGGTGTTGCAGGGGACGGCACTCTGGGGAAAGCAAGGTCAAGGCAAAGTGCCCCTGTGTCCGTGCTTGTGAGTCAAGGGGTTGCAGGGAAAGACCCGCCTGGCGAGGTGGGTGCGCCCAGAGGCTGTCTCTCCCCCGGAACGTAGGCCTTCGGGACCATCCTGAACCTGGTGCCCCTGGCGGAGAGTGTTGTGAAGCTGACGGCGGTGTGCATGGAGTGCTTCCGCGAAGCCGCCTATACCAAGAGGCTGGGCGCAGAGAAGGAGGTAGCCGCCACCTGCCTTCTGGCGGGGGGGTGGGGGGGGGTGGCAGGGGTGGGGGGGGTGGCCCGGAGGCGCCCCGCCCCGCCTCCGCCCATTCAGCCCATGGCTCTTTGCATCCCCGCGGCCAGGTCGAGGTGATCGGGGGCGCAGACAAATACCACTCCGTGTGCCGCCTGTGCTACTTCAAGAAGGCCTCGGGTCTGCCCGCCGGGCCGGACGGCAAGGAGAATAAGGAGAACTGCCCGCTGCTGGGGAAGCCGGGAGAGGCCTCGGGGGCGCGCAAGCTGTTTGCTCCGCATCAGGTCCTGCAGTGCAGCTCGGCCAACTGAGGCGTGGGCGCCTGGGGAGCGCCGGCTCCCTTCCCGCTGCCGCCCCCTGGCGGACGCTTGCAGGACTGCCCCCGCCCTCGTGCGGCGCAGCCTTTCCAGAAGAGGAAGTGGAGGGGGGTGGGGTGCGGGGACGGAACTTTCGGCGGCGGTGCGCTTTCCCCGGGCTGGTGGTCTGCACGTCCCGTTTCCCCTTTCCTGCCCGCCGGCGCTTTCTTGGTTCCCTTCCCCGCTGCGGATCCACTCCTGAGCTCAGGGTCTGGCCACCCACCGCGGACACCCGCCCCCTCCTCCCGTGGGGTGAGGGGCCGAGCCACACACTGGCGACACTACCGCTGGCCGCTTCTTCCCCCTTGTGGCTTTCACTGTTGAGTTTCTGTTCTCGCTGGGAAGTCCGTTCCCCAGTTGCTCTGGCTCAGCACAGTGTCATCCCACGCAAAAATTTCTGTTGGCCTGGAAAGGGCTCCTGGTCCCTCAGGGTGGCTGGACTTGTGCCTTCTGGCTTCCCTTCGGGCTAAAAGCTCTTCCCTCTCTCTGGTGGTCATTTTCTCCAGAATTACAGCTTCTCTCACATGAGGGACACTTACCCTAGTGGGGCCCAGATCCCAGGGGCTTATCTTTTAAAGGGGGGGGGGGGGTGGGTAGGGTGGGTAGGGGCAGAGGTAGCTGGGGACAGGGTCTCTGATTCTGTTGTGTGTGAAATTAGTAACTAATATTAAAATTTACTGGTTGGTGGGAGCACACGTGTCTTTAACAGCCTGGGATGCCCTGGGTCTCCCTGTCGACAGCTCTGATGGGACCATGGGTGGGGATTTCTTTCCAGATCTTTTTTAGAACTACTTGCTGGTCTCTTAGCCACAACACTTTAACTGAGAAGCGCCGCGAAGCGCGTCCTAAGAGGCACATTTGCTTGCTCTCCTGTCTGGACAGGTTTAGGACAAAATGGGTGGACAGAGGAGGCTGGGGCCCGGGACGGAAAGACAAGGCTATACTCGGGGCTGCCCGCTGGGGCTGTGGGGTCAGGTTTTGTTTGTGAAACAGACACTTGATAGTTCGGGAGCCCAGAAGACTAGCTCAGCTGTACCTTGTAACATGGGCCAACCTTCTGGGGTTGGGTGTACCCACCAGTGGAGATGGGATGGGGGTTCTGGGGTGGCCTCCTCGCCCTGGCTTGCCTCTCCCCTTTGCTCTATTCCGGCTTGCTAGTGACCGGTCCCGAATTACAGTGAGGCATTTGCAGAACTCTATGAGTGTCGACTCGATTTTGAAACTAACAGGCCCACTTTTGACAGTTCTCGCTATCTCTGCTCCAAAAGGGAAGTGAGGTGCTTCAGGGGCCCTGGCCTTTCCTGCTAGAGATGGGCTCACTCCCTCAGGGGGGGCCATCCCGGGACGGGCTCCAGACCCCTGTCTGCTAGAAGTGGAGGCCTCTGGGCCCTGCCGGATCGCTCCGCGCTCTGCTAAGAGGGTTGGGAAGGAAAGGGTTGCCACGCAGGGTCCGCTCCCAGGGGCCCCCACCCCAACTCCAGCAAGGGCACAGCAGGGCCCTGGCAAGGCAGTCCAGAAAGACTGTCTTGTTTACAAGCTGAGCACAGTTGCTATTTTAAGATGCCGTTGGACGGCAGTGTGAGGAATGAGACCCCAGACAAGTGCGTGCGCGCGCTGGGCGTGCTGGAGGGGCACGCTGCCGTGACTTCAAAATGCAGGCTCGTAAAGCACCCCCCTCCCAGGGTGCACCCCAGAGTGGAATCTCTCTCCAACCCCTGGGCTGAGGCCCAACTGATGACCCTGGAGATTATGAACGAGAAAAACATTTATTCCGTCTTCAAATCAGTCTAACAGAACCAAGGGTCTGCATCTTACCCCCAAGGCTATTTAATACATTCAGAACAGCCCAGGGGCTGTGGGTACACCCCACACCTCACAGTGGCAGAGTATTTACATAAAGCTGGGTGTTTTCCGGCAGGCAAAGCCCCTCCCGGTTGCCAAGGGCTGGGAGCGAGGCGGAGGGAATGCCTCCCGGTGCCCCCTGGGGTGGGCATCCAGCGCCACGGCTGGCAGGCAGAAAGGCAGGCAGTCCGGAGGCACTGGCATGGGGCAATGACCCTAGATCCAGGAGCAACCAGATGCTACAGCAGTGAGCACGGGGCTGCTGGCTCCCGGGGCAGGCAGGGGGCTGGGGACACAGCAGCGCCAGGAGGTGGGGAACAAACCTGAGTGAGCAGGAAAGGGGGCCCTGGCCCCACGGCCTCCTCTTTGGCACAGAACCCCGAGTAACTGTGGCCACCGGGGCCCAGGTCCTGGACCTGGGCCCGGCTCCTTTGGGCTGGGGAGAAGCTAAGGCACTTGTCAAAGCAGCGTGTCGGGCACAACACAGCGTGTTGGGGATCATTAAAAGCAATGACAAAACACATCTGGCTAAAAACCCTTTTCTAAAAAATGCCCTTGAGGAGTGGGTGGGCGAAGCCCTTGCTAGAGGGAGCCCGGCAGCCAGGGCGGGGGAAGCAGGGGCTCTCCAGGCCGTGCGCGGCTCCGACGGGCACCCGGCAGGGTGAGGGGGCCACAGCTCCAGGAGGCGAAGCTCACGGGAGGAGTCCAGCATAGAGTGAAGGCCCCCGAGCGCCCTCTCTGCTCCCCTGACCGTTCCGGCCGCAGCTCAGTACACAGGGGGCGGCTGGTAGCCCTCCGTGGTCTCGGCGTTCTGGGTGAAGGGCGGTTGTTGGTAGTTGTCCACAGACGCACCGGGGTAGGAGGCATAGGCGGTGCCGGGGTCTGGAGTGGGGTCCACGTAGTTCTGGATGAAGTCGTCCACGCCGGCCTTGTAGCGCTGGTAGGCCAGGGAGGCCAGCACGCCCTGCAGGGAGCCCCGAGGTTTGGGTTCCTCAGCCTTCCGCCACCCTTCCCCAAAGACACTGCACCCCTGCCCGCCCGGCCCACCTACCCAGGAGAAGATGGAGAAGAAGCTGAAGGTGATGGCTGCCCGGGCCGAGTCGGCCCCCGTTAGCACGTCTTCCGCCTTGGTGGCCACCCACTGGTTGGTGAGGAAGCAGAAACCAACGAACCACAGGAAGGTCCAGAAAGCTGGGAAGGAGGCCGGAAGGGCAAGGTCACTTCCACGGAGGCAGGGGCGGTCTGGGGACCCAGGAGGGGCCCCCTGTGGGGGCGGCGATGGCGAGGCCCTGTGGCAGGGATCTCCCAGAAGCCTCCAGGAGTGTGAAGGGCACTGATGCGGAAGCCAGGGTGGCGACCTGGGTGCCTGGCTCGAAGGTCCTGTGATTGGCACTCAACGCCGGTGGGCTTAAGCAGACTCACAGAAATCCCTGTGTGCAAGCCTGTCTGCTTGGGTAGGGGCTGCCCTCGGTTCCCCCTGGGGTTGCCGAGGCCCTGCCATCCCAGAACCCTCTTAGGAACACTCCTATTCACCTCCCCCAAGTCAACTGGGGGTCCCGCTGGAAGGTACCTGAGAAGAGCAGGTCGCTGATGACCAGGTATTTGCGGTCAGTGGCGTTGCTGATCTGGGGGAAATAGGCATCGACCACTAGGAAGGCGGCCGAGGCCAGGAAGGCTAGCACCCCAATGGCGCTGCCGTAGCCGCACGCGTCCTCGTTGTGGTTGAACACGCAGTATTTCTGTTTGGACTGGTGGGTATTGCTGTAGCCCTCGCCGAAAATGCACGAGAACACGATCAACGCAAAGACCTGAGGGGACAGGTGGGGAAGGGCTGAGCGGTCGCCAGACAAGCCCCACGGCGGGCACACGTGAGAGGGACCCTGGGCTCCCCCACTGCAGCTGTTCCCCTTTGGGACGGCAGGCACCAGGGCCCCTCTGAACTTGGGGACTGAGCTCATAAGCAAGTTGCTTCTGGCTGGTGCACAGTCCCCACTTCTCCGTGCTCCCGGGCCACCTGCAGGTGCCAGCACAGTCGCCATCACCGGGGGCACGGCGGGAGACTCTTGGACCAGGGGCTGGTGGGGAACGGACGGGGATCTCCTGGGAGGGAGATCCCCACCCCGGCTGCCTGCCGGGAAGGGCCATCGTGGTTCCGTAGGAGATGGGCCACAAAGTCACAGAAACCCAGGCCTGGAGTCACCCCCAGATCACCTTCTGCTTGAATCACCTCTGCAGAGCCCAACCTCTGCCCCAAAACCTGGGTGATGAAAGACACCCCCCCCCCCCACCTCTCAGGAAAGCTGCACCAGTGTGCCCTGAGCTGGAACCCGTGCCCCCAGACTCCCACTTCTTGGAGCCCCCTCCCACTCTTTCCTGCTCCAGGCTGCTCCCCCCACCCCCCACCCCAGTTTGGCCAGCTTTCTTCCTACAAGGACTCCTGGCCCCTTTGACATCCTGACCCTCCCCTCTGAGGGCCCCCAGGCTAGTCTGACTGGCAGGCCTGTGGATACAGTTCTGCACTCAGAACCCTGGAGGTCCTGGGCCGGGGTAGAAGGGGGTTCACCAGCCAGAACTCTGGGAGGGGCTCTAGGCCCTCGGCAACAGCCTCATGTGGCCTCCTCGCCCCCCCAGACGTCAAGGCCACCACCCATCCCCACCCCATGTCAGCAGATGCGGGACGGTCTGGACACCTGGCTCCCACTAGGACAGGCACAGGCCTCTCCCTTGCCCTGCCGGGACAAGGCCCTCTGAATAGACTCTGGAGCTGGCAGTCACAAGCCCCACCCCCAGCTGGGGATGAAGCCGGAACTCCCCGATGCTGGGAGCAGTGTGCCAGCCCTGACTCCTGGCACAGCTGTCCCGACACACGGGGCATCTGCTCCTTGGATCAGACCCCACGGTCAGGCAGGGAGGGGGCATGGGTGCCACCAGGGCACCTCGGAAGGCTCCAGTTCCAGGCAGGCATGGTGAGGGCACTTAGTCCTAGTCCTCTGCCTGCCCACACTAACACCTTGTCCAGCTCCAGGCGCTGGTTGTCCAAAATCCTGTGCCCCGCCCCCCCCCAACCCCCGTACCCCCAGTAATCTGGTGCTGGAGGGATCCCCTACCCTCCTGGGAAGGGTACATCCTGGGGTCACCTGATCTTGGGTGGGGAGGCAGACACGTGACTTGCTCCCCGAGTGGAGGGGAGACCCCATTACCCAACGTGGCTTGGGAAAGCCCCTTCCGCATGAATTCCCCCAGCAGAGAGTCCCAGCACGGCGGCCACCTGTCCTGGAGCTGCCCCAAGCTCCTCCCACCGCCAGCAGGGCGACAGGCCTGCTCCCCCGCGGCGCCTCCGGGCCACCCCGCGCCCGGGCCCGGCCGGTGGGGGGCAGTGGGGACCAGGGGAAGCCGGGGAAAGCTGCGGCGCGCGAGTGGCGGCCGGCGGGGCCCGGAGGATGGAGGGCGGCGGGGCCCGGGCCCCCTCGCCGGCCCCACGCGCGCCACCCGCACCCTTCCCCCGGGCCTCGGCCGCCGCCACCTGTCGCGCTCGCAGGCTCGCGGCACCCCCTCCCCCGCCCGGTCCCCGGCGGCGGAGTCCGGTACCCCCGCCCGGCTCCCCACCCGCTCACCAGGCACACGGCGCGCGCCACCACCTGCGGCTGCGTCAGGAAGCGCCACAGGTCGAAGGAGCCGCCTGCCTTGGCCGCGCCGTAGGCCCCGCTCTCCATGTCGCCTCCGCCGCCGCCGCCGCCGTAGCCGCCGCCGCCAGCCTAGGACCCTGCCACCACCCCGCCCCGCCCCGGCTCGGCCCCGCCCCCAGGGGCGTGGCCAGCGCGGCCCCAGGGACCGAGGGCAAAATACGGTCCGCAGCCAGCGGCGAGCAGAGAGGCCCGGACGCTCCGACGGCTGGGCCTGCCTACGTTCTGGCGGCCGACAAACGTCTAGCCCATGTCGTGGCGGGGGCCGCGTCCCCCTGCCCCCAGCAAGGGGCCAGAGAGTCCCCAGGAAGAGAGGGACGCCAGGAGGGCCCGCCCCTCTGCCCCACCCACACTTTGCCCCCTGCCCTCCCGCCTTCTCCAGGAAGCCCACCAGATAGATGCCTGTCTGGGCCTCACCCGCCCAGGACCCAGGCTCAGAAGCACCCCCTCTTTTCTCCCCATTCCATCCCAAACCCCAGCCCACAGCCTGGACGCCCTCCTCGACTGGCCTGTCGCTCTTTGCTCCCGTCTGGAGCTAAGCCTGGGGGTGGTGCCGAGGACCCTCTCCGCAAATTTTCCGGGGCTGAGCCAGGCCCCAGGGGTGTGTGACTTCAGACTTCCATGCCCAAGATGGTAGGCAGACAGAAACAAAGTTTCCAGGGTGACAGGCAGAGGGCAGAGTTTAACCCAGCCCTCCCCCACCCCAACATCTTTAGAGCATCTGAACAGAGAAGGCTGATGGGGTGGGGTGGGGTGGGGGTGCGCTCCCTAGGGGCCACGGACTGACCGGAAGGGAAAAATTCCAGACAGTTTTTGCTAGTTGCGGGTAAGGATTAATGAGTGGGTGCTGGTGGGGGGGGGAGGGCAGTGCTCAGAATCCTCCCAGGTGAGCCGCACAGACAGGCGACTAGGCCACCAGGAGATGGGGTGCCACACCAGGGAAGAGGGGAGCAGGGGTGGGGGAGGAGGAGGGGACGCTGAGTGGGTTGTTGCAGCTGGGCCTTTTCACAGTCTACCCCACCCTCTCCCCAGACCTGCAGGGACGGTGAGGACAGGGGCCACACGGAGGTCCCCCCACTTCCTGTGGACCTCCCCTGCCATCACAGGCCCTTCTATTTCATTCCATCCCCGTCCTGAAATTGTCACACTAACACCATGTGTGTTCGTGGAGGAACACCAGCCTTCAAGAATCAGGGCCGGCAGGGATTTCCTTCATTCAAATGGCGAGTCCTTCTGTAGGGGACAGACAGCCGGGGCCCTCCTGAGGGGACTCTACCGAGCCGGCATCGTCTGGCCACAGCCTTGATGATAAAGGAGTTAAGATTCCAGGTTAGGCAAGCACACCTTTCAGCCACCCCTCCCAAGGCCTCCAGGAATTTTATGGCGCCAAGCGCATCAGTGCCCTGGGCAGGAGAAGTGGTATAAGGCTTAGTCATGCCACTAAATGAAGGGGGGCACTGAATCACCAAGAGGGCAAGCGTCGGCTCCTGGTCACGTGGTGAGGGAGAGCCCGGTCTCCGTATCCCATTTATATATTAAAAAAAATTTTTTTAACGTTTATTTATTATTGAGAGACAGAGAGACACAGAGCATGAGCAGGGGAGGGGCAGAGAGAATCCCAAGCAGGCTCCAGGCTCCAAGCTGTCAGCACAGAGCCCGACACGGGGCTTGAACTCATGGACTGCGAGATCATGACCTGAGCCGAAGTCGGTCGCTCAACCGACTGAGTCACCCAGGTGCCCCTCTGTATCCCCTTTATAAAAGGGAAAACCGAGGCTCAGAGAGGTGACGCGGCTCTCCCAGGAGTCTGGCCTCTGGAAAGGACAGAGATGGGAGGAAGGGACACAGACGTGAGACGAGGAGAGTGCCAAGGATAGACTCCCGGACAGCGGCCACTGAAAAGCTTGGCCAGGGAGGGAGGAAGACAACCAGGAGATGGCCGTGTCTAGAGACCAAGGCAGGTGAGAAGTTCACGGGGCAGAGGTTGTTGCTGCCAAAGGCCAGACAGGTGCAACACGCAGAGGCCTGTGGGGCTTGGGGACAGACACCACAAAGGCCCGGTCGCTTTACAAGTCAGTGAACTGAGAACCTTAGACAGGGGACCCCAGGAGGTCCAGCCCCTGCCTCTTGTCACCAGCTGGGAAGCACCGACCTATGTGGTTCCCACGGAGAACAGAAGCCCCTGATCCAGCCTGGTCCCCAGGAGGCTTCACCACCGCTCCTCGTGTCCCTCCCCAGACGCATCAGGAATACAGGCAAATGCCCCACCCGGAGGCCAACTGACTCCATCACAGGGGAGTGTGGTCAGGGTCAGATAAAGCCACGGAAGTGCAAGCCCTCAGCAGACACGTGGCACACAGTAGGCCCTTCATAAACTCTTGCAGGTGATGCATGAGCCACATGGCCCTTCGTTTGCCCTGGAGGCAGCCCTGTCCTCCAAACCCGCTACCCGGCCTCCTTCTCGCTGTCCCCCACATCCTGCACCCATTTCCTACGCGATCCGCGAGCTTGGCCCAGCAACCCAGAGGCAACAGCGGCAATGGAGGAGGCTACCAACCAGCCAGCACAGAGGTAGGTACCAGGGGCAGCTGCCCCGGGAGGGAGGCGGGGGTGGCCGAGCTGGCCTCCCTTAGGCAGGGCCAGGGCGGGGCTCTCCTACCTCCCGCTGACCCACCCAGAAGTGCCAACCGCCCCTCTGGAAGCCAAGGGGGCCTCTCACCTGGGGACACCAGCTTGAACGGGCTGGGGTGGCCACTGAAGTCGTTTTCAGCCTGGCTCCAATGCCAGGCTGACATCGGGGTAAGTGGGAAGAAGTTGGCAGACTGCCCGTAGTTTGGTCCCCGCTGCACGTGGACCTGTGGGTCCTTCCCGACAAGGCTAGAGGCGATGGGTGGGCTGCCTGAGGGCACCTGGCAGGAAACCTCCACCCTGGGGCCTGTGTCTCCATCCAACAAGGTGGAGTTAGCCTGTAGCTGAGACATGGGCTCCGATAGGGTGGAAGAGGTTAGCAAGGCATGTCTGCGTGACTTTAACACCCTCTCCCCAGCAAATTCCCTCGTTTCAAAGTGCCTACTGGGCTTGGAGGCCTGTCATTGCTGCCTCCTCCAGGCAGCCTTCTGGATTACTCCATCTGTCTTTTTTTTAATTAATTAATTATTTATTTATTTATATTTTTGAGACAGAGAGAGACAGAGTGTGTGCAGGGGAGGGGCGGAGAGAGAGGGAGACACAAAATCCGAAGCAGGCTCCAGGCTCCGAGCTGTCACCACAGAGCCCGACATGGGGCTCGAACTCACAGACTGTGAGATCACGACCTGAGCTGAAGTCGGACGCTTAACCGACTGAGCCACCCAGGCGCCCCTCCTTCTGTCTTATGTCTGGGTTTCAACCCTACTTGTAGTGTGTACCACACAATTTCACATTTGGTTTTGTTTTTATGGTACATTCTGGGTTGCCAGACTTACCAAATAAAAATACAGGATGCCCAGTGAAATTTGAGTTTCAGGTAAATAATGAATAATTTTTCGGTATGAATATGTCCTGTGCAAAATCTATCTGGCAGCCTCTATTTATATTTTTTCAGTATTGACCCTTTTACTGGAATACATGTTCCTTCAGAACAAGAACTGTCACTTAGAAGAATCTGGATTCTAGGGGCTCCTCGGTGGCTTAGTCGGTTGGGCGTCTGACTTCGGCTCAGGTCATGATCTCACGGTTTGTGAGTTCGAGCCCCGCGTCAGGGTCTGTGCTGACAGCTCGGAGCCTGGAGCCTGCTTCGGATTCTGTGTCTCCCTCTCTCTGTGCCCCTCCTCTGCTCGCACTCTCTCTCTCTCTCTCTCAAAAATAAAATAAAAATTAAAAAAATAAAAACATAAAAAAAAAAAAAAGGGAGTGACGTTCCGATCCATGCTACGGCACAGACGAACCTTAAAAACATTATGCCCGGAGAAAGAAGTCAGACACAAAAGGCAACATCTGTTCTATTCCGCTCGTGGGAAATGTCCAGAATAGGAAAATCCTGAGACAGAAAGCAGACTGGTAGTGGGCAGGGGCCGGCGGAGGGGGAAATGGGAAGTGACGGCTAGTTGTGTAGGGGCTTTCCTTTCGGGGTGATGGAAATGTTCTGGAACTAGATAGAGGTGTGGTTGCACAACATTGTGAATGCATCAGATGCTGTGAATCGTCACTTTAAAATGGTTAATTTTGTGCTAAGTGAAATTCACCTCACCTCAATTTAGAAAGGAGAAAGTAGGGGAGGGGAGGGGGGAGGGAAAAGATAGAGGGAATGAGGAAGAGAGAAAAAGAAGAAGAAAGGAGGAAGGAAGGAAGGAAGGAAGGAAGGAAGGAAGGAAGGAAGGAAGGAAACCCTACTGGATAAAAGTCTACCTCTGGGACTTAGACTCTTTTTGTCCAGAATATTTTACTACAAAGACAAAATGAAATTAGGATGTGAGTAGGAAGCACGGAGAGGTTTGAACAGAGGTCGGGAGAGCGGACGCTGGATTCAACTTCTAGATTCAACAAGTCTGTCGACTGGAACTCGCAGGACAGGCGTTGGTGTGCCTCGTGGTGACACCACCCATCTCGGGTTGGTTGGCCGAACCACCCGCTACAGGAGACGGCAGCTCCTAATGCGCATGTCCAGCCGGGAGCGCATGCGCGGTCCAGGCATCTCCTAATGCGATAAAGTGCGCGCCTCGAGGGCGCGCCGAGCTGGGGATTTCCTCACCGAGATAGAGACAAGTTAGGTGCCAAGTCGACCAGCCACCCGATCAGCTGGCCCCGAGCTCGGACCTGATGCTGGACGGGGGAGGGGGTGAGGGGGAGCTGAGACCGGGAAGGCCTGTCTGCCCCCTGGTATCAGAGGCCTCCTCTGCCAGACCCACCAGGGTGCCTGGGATGCCCGGCCCCTGCTCCCAGAGGGGTCAATGTCTGGTTTAAAGGGACCGTCGGAAGGCGAGGGTAGAGGGTATGACCCAGATCCACAGGGACCAGCTGAGCCAGAGAGAAAGATGCCACTTGGGAAAGCAGGATTCCGGAAGGAGACGGGACGCTCCCAGCCCCTGGAAAACCCAGGACCAGACCCATTGCCCGGCCACGCCCCGAAGGCGCTCGTCCATCAAGACACGGAACTTGGAAGTAACTTCTTTGTTTGGCAGGCGGATCCTGGAGTCGACCTGATGCAGAAGACATTTCTAAGAGCTTCCTACTGGCCCTCTCGCTGCCAATAGTGAATTCTCCAAGGCAGAGAGGCCAGGAGGAAACAGAGCTGCTTTCGGAATGGGGGTTCGCGGGGAGGGCCGGATTGTTCATGTTAATGGTGCCTGTTGAAGAATAGTGGGGGGGGGGGGGCGGGAAGGGCGCCTGGGGAGCTCAGTCGGTTGAGTGTATGACTTCGGCTCAGGTCATGACCTCACGGCTCGTGAGTTCGAGCCCCCCGTTGGGCTCTGTGCTGACAGCTCAGAGCCTGGAGCCTGCTTGGGATTCTGGGTCTCCCTCTCTCTCTGCCCCTCCCCCGCTCATGCTCTGTCTGTCTGTCTCTCAAAAATAAGCATGTAAAAAGGAGGAAGAAGCAAACTGGAAGACATATGACTCTCTCTCTCTCAAAATAAATAATAAACATTAAAAAAATAGTGTGCGGGGGCAGTGCTTGGGGGCGTAGAGAAAAGAGTTTACCAAATCGAAATATATACCTTGTGCACTACCCTTGCCCTGCTGGGCACACTGGCTCTGAAAATCACACCGCCATCAGAAAACTGCTCACGGAGCAGAGAACTGGAACCAACCAGAATGTGCTTCCTCCAGAGCCATTTCCCAGGAGTCCCGAAGTTTCTGACCCCTAAGCATAGTTCTTTCTAGATCAGAGGTTCTCCACCAGAGGTGGCCTTGCTTCCAGGGGACCTTTGTGTCTGGAGACATTTTTTTTTTTTTTTTTTTTTTTTTTTTGCTCCCTTCAACGGAAGGAGGACCTATAAAAGTTCAAAGGAAAAGCTGGCCGCCTTTGTTTCCATTTCGATGGCCATTAATAGAAGCTTGATTTACATAAGTTCACAGACCAGAGTCCCGTGAGCTCTGTAAGGGGGTGGGGGTGGGGTGCAGGGGGGGGGGGGGTCACTTTTCAGGACGGGCGTGGTCTTCGTCTTTTGATTGTTTAGTTGATGCATTTAACCCACGGGTAGTGAGTGCTCCGGCACGCACTTAAAAATTCATCACCGCGTCAGAGCCCTGGAATGATGCGGTGGAGTGGAGACAAGCCCACGCTCAGACCCGAAGCGGAGCCAGGCTGCGCTGGGCTGAGTGGGTGGCCGCGCAGAGCCTCCTTCTGTTGCTAAGGGAAGAAGGAAGCCCCTTGGGGCCTAAGCGGGGAGAGCGGAGCTGCCGCCGCCCCCGTGGCTAGGCCGCTCTCCAGACTTGTGTGTGTGTGTGTGTGTGTGTGTGTGTGTGTGTGTGTGTGTGTGATAACCGGAGGCTTGGAGATTTGAGTCCCAAACCCAAAGATCCAATTTCTTAGACCTAAGGTGGGGCCCAGGGATCTGATGCCGAACAGCCAGCCCACCTTTGATGGTTGAATTGTGTCTTCCCAAAAGACACCTTCCAGCCCTGCCCTGCCCCCACCCCCGGGGGTAATTGGCTGCAGCCGCAAGGAATTAATACAGCACCCCCTCCAATGTGGCTCTTATGAAGTGGTCTAGAACGTCACTCAAAAATTCCAAACAGGTTTTAGGAATGAATGGGGGACAATCCGAGGTTCCTTTGCTCTCGCTCGGGGAGGGAGTACGATCTAGCTCGGATCCTCCCCCCACCTGCTGAAGGAGAACATTGTCATGTGTTCGTGGCGGCCCCACAGGGACCCCCAGACCCCCAGCTCCGCCTACCCTAGCTGTTGTCCCGGGTGCTGGGGGTCCCCCACAGCCTCCCCAGCACTGACCTGGGAGGACAGGGGTGGGCTTCCCCTCGACACTTCTGGACTAGTCTCCCTCCTTCCTCCCTAAACACCATCCTGAAACCTCGTATCTTCAGACGTATTCTGCCCTGCTCCCCTGGGCTACCATTACCTAGAAACGCCCATCACTCCCTGAAGATTCTTGCCCCCCGGTTCCCACGGTACTTGCCCTAATTCTTGTGGATTTCATTTTTTTTTTTTTTCAGTATATGAAGTTTATGGTCAAACTGGTTTCCATACAACACCCAGTGCTCATCCCAAAAGGTGCCCTCCTCCATGCCCATCACCCACCCTCCCCTCCCTCCCACCTCCCTCTTGGGGATTTCAAAACACACAGAGATAATCTTTCCAGTATCTTGGTTCTTCGGTTCCTTCACGTCCAATCTCTCGTGTCCAGCTTCTTGCTCCCACTGAGGCGTTTGGCTGCACAATATCCTATGTCAAGACTGCGCTTCACTTAGCCAGTCCTCTGAGTCGCTTGGGCCAAAAACCTCGGGATCATCTCCCGTGGCTCTTTCCCACCGCATCACCTTGGATCCTCAGCACGTGCCACTGGCCTGACCTCCAGAATGTCTTGATCACTTCTCCCCCCCCCCCCCCCCCCCCCGGGGCTCTGGCTATCACCAAATCTCTCCTCTGGATCCGGGGAACAGCCCGAAGGCCCCTGGGACGCCACCGTGGTTCCCATCCCGTCTCTTCTCAACACAGAACCCGTGAAGGGGTAAGCGGCCCAGGTCTTCGGGGCAAACCCTGCCCCTGTAACTGCTCAACCCTCCTCCCCAACAAGCTCTCCCCTCCCTACTGCTTCCTGCGCTCAGGCCTCGCGGTCCATTTCCTGCTCCAGCTTGGGTGTCTCCTTCTCAGCGACAATCTCCCAGTAAATGCTGCTGCCCCCGCCCCGCCCCACCCCGTATTCCCTTCTACTCTTACCTGCTTGCTTTTCTCTAGAACTTACCACATCCCAGCACACTGTGCAAATCGCTTATTTTCACTGTCGTCTGTGTCCCCCCCTCCCAGCCCCACTGGAAAGTAAGCTTTGTGAGGACAGGAGACCTCTGTTTTGTTTCTGCACCTGTGTATCCATCTTGGGGCCTAGAACAGTGCCTGGCACCGAACAGGTAGGCGCTCCAACAGGCTGTGCTGAATGAATGAATGATTTAGCAGCTGGTCTCTCAGGAGTTGGGTTAGCGAGGGTTGTTGGGTAAGACTCTGAGCAGAAGGCAGGGGCGGGGCGGGGCGGGGGGCAGACGGGGGGGGGGGGGGGAGGGGGGGAGGGGGAGGGGGGTGGTGGGGACAGGTAGGGGTCGGGGACAGGAATGTCTGCCGCCTCAAGCTGCTGTCTCTTTTTAGCAGAAACACCACAACTGACGCGTTTGTTTTTAAAGCGAATGAGGAAATGATAGTTCTGCCTCTGCCGCCTTCGCGCGAGGCCCACCCTTCAGTGGAATAGGGGCAGGTGCCAATTCTGTGACCCAGTGACCCAGGGAAGGTAACGGTTGAGACAAGTCAGGGAGGCGCGCCAGCCCCCAGCCTGGTGGAGAGGAGGAGGTGACCCACCACCTTGACCTTAAGGGCTAGAAATGGGGGCGGAGGCAGAGCAGGGCGGGAGGCAGGCGCGGAGGCGGGCCCAGGAGCATCCCCTCCCCCTGGTTCTGTACCACCCCCTGGTGGAGAGCGGGGACCCTGCCACCCTCCCGCTGCCTCTGAGAGTAAGTCAGGCTCCCTCAGCCGGACCTCTGAGGAAGCCTCGACTTCCTCTTCCTGGGGGCAGAGACGCCCCACTGGAATGCCCCCAGCCCTCTCTGGGGCCACTCCCACCGGGCAGAGCTGGGGGGCTCCAGGAAGGGCTCCTGTTCCAGATGGGGCCCCTGGGGTAAAAAGACTGGACACGCCTGCCCAGGGACATGCGCGCTGCTCCCTCTCCCTCCCCCACCACAGCCCAGGTGGAAGCCAGCACTCTCCTGGCCCCATGGCCCCTGGAGGTCCCACAGGGGCCTGCTCACCCCGCTCCTCTCCGCACCCCCCCCCAGACCCCGCAGGAGTTGAGGCCAAGTTCCAGAATCGTCCAGCTGTCTGCCAACAAACACCCCCTCTCTATCAGCAACCTCCACCAGCCATCTCCTTCACGCGGGCCACTCGCCCTCCTCCCGCTCCGCAGAGAAGCTGCTGGTGGCTCCCAGAGGCGAGGGTGATAGGGGAGTAAGCAGAGAGCCCAGGACGCAGAGGCCGCCCGGAGGGCCTCCTGCCGAGGCCAGAAGGGAAGCCTAGGACTCAGCAAGCGTCTTCACTCACAAAAGCTCTTTCGAGGCCTCAACATTTGGTGTCATCAGTCATTTTGTGGATGAGTAAATAGCGGGCCCAGAATGATGCCGCAATCGGTAACGGGGCCACAAGGGGCTGGTCTGAGACCCAAGCCCACGTCTCTCCCTCTCTCCTGTGCCTCCAGGTCCCCCTCCTGTGCTCACTGGCACCCCTGCACGAGCCTGCTTCCCCGAGGCCCTGGCAGGGCTCCCTCCTGCCCACCCCCCGCGCGATGTCCCCAGTGGCTCACCCAGCAGGGCCAAGCAGAGCAGCTGAAGGAGCCTCATGCCTCTGCTGGCAGAGGGCCCTCTGCTCAGGCTCACAAGAGCTCCCTCAACAGGGTCACCTCCACTCTGGGGTCCCTAGGAGGCTCCCAGGGTGGGTTCCTGCAACAAGGAGATAACCCGAAGGGCCACAGCACCCCATGGGCTCAGCAACCAGGGCTGGGCCCAGAACAGCTAGGCCCCTGCACCGCCCCCCCCCCCCCCCCCCTGGGGAATTAGTAGGCCCCTGGGCCTTGGAACTAAACCAGGGCTTACACTCAGCTGCCACTGCTGGGCTGTAGGGGCCTGGGCCTGTTTGGTAGGTAGATGTCGGCGTCATAAACCCTGGAATATGTATGTTACTGGCAGAGGGGTATTAAGGTTGTTAGTATATATTTTTAAGTGTATTTATTTATTTTGGGAGAGAGAGAGAGACAGAGGCAGAGAGAGAGGGAGGGAGAGAGAATCCCAAGACGCGGGGCCAGAACCCACAAACTGCACGATCATGACCTGAGCCAAAATCAAGAGTCTGATACTTAACTGACTGAGCCACCCAGGTGCCCCGAGGTTGCTAATCTTCTGATTTGAGATGGGGTCATTATTCTGGATTATGGGGACGGGCTGTTATTCTTTCCCCAACCCCCCCCCCCCCCCCCGCCGCCCCAGGGGAGTCTGACTTACGCGCAGGGTATCTGGTGGGATGGACCCGCTGGAGACACAGGCAGGAGAGGCCATCTCTGCTCACATCACACCAGTTCGTTGGTGACCCCCTGTCGGGCACCTGCTAGGTGGCTGACACTGGGCTCAGCCCCCAAATTAGAGCTCAGACTGGATGAGGCCCCTAGTCACCCCTGGACGGTGATGCAGTGTGGCAGGCACAGTGCTCCAGGACTGCCCTTGAACTCAGAGTGGCATGGGGGCCCTTTCTCACACCTGCGGACAGTGGTCATTCCCCGGGACCGATGCCAACCAGTCTAAAAGGAGGCCAAACCACATCACGTACGGGTGGCATGCATGGCCTTTTTAGCAGTCTGCAACAGAGCTCACCGGATCTGGGGAGAAGGGTGGGAGTGAGCCAGGAAAACAGAGAACACTAAGGCCAGACCAGGGCTGGGGGTGCTCAGGGCAGGGGGCTCAGGGCCGCCCGGAGCGAGGGAGCAGGTAAGGTGTGGCAGCCGGGCTCCTCCTGAGCCAAACCTGGGGCTGCTGGGCCGGCGGGACCTCTTTATAGCTACGTTCAATTAGGGTGTTCAATTAGGGTGCCCCATTGTGACAGCCTTCCTCAGGGAAGATGTCCCGCCCCCAGCGGACCATTTGCTTCCAGTGGGAGCTGTTCTCTCCTACCAAGCTTCACAGGCTGACCACATGCCCATGCCCCATACAGCCCAGGGGTGAGCACCTGACCCAAGGAAGGCAGGGACAGCTGCCTCTGGCCCTGCTCAGGGAAAGCCACTGGGGCCTGTGAGGTCCGGGCACGTTGGGAAGCTGGTCTAACAGATGACCCTGCCACCTGTGAGCAGCAGGAAGGATGAGGGGCCCGTAGCCAGAGCCCAGGGGGCAGATGGCTTGGAGCTCCCCTGGGGACTAGATGGGTCAGCGCCTTGGTGGCTCCCCTTCTCCCCAGCAGGCGAGAACCAGCATCTGTCACTTGCCCCCCAGATCGTAGCTCGTTCCCCGAGGATGTGCCCCGTGGGCTCACCTACCTCCCTGCATTTGGGGAGCAAGGGTACCCCCCCCCCCAGTTTCCTAGCCAAATTCCCTTTCACAAAGTCTGTCCTCACTCTGCTGACATGGTTGGGGGAAGGAATCGAAGGAATTAATGATTGCAGAAGGACAGAAGGATGGTCTAGGTTGCTGCCCACCTGTCTCCCGGGGAGGCCCCGAAGCTCGCGTCTTTTCCTCCATGTTGTGCTCCGGGGATGGGGTCTGAGCTCAGGCAATTCATGAGAAGCCTCCTCCTTCCATCCAGGTCGGAGGAGAGGTGGTGGGCGGCCCGAGGAACATTCCCCCCAGGGCTTTGATGGGTAGGGCATCTCTCCTGCCCCAGCCAGGAGCCCTCTCCAGCGATCACCTGTGTCGGTGTTTTCAGAGGAGGCTGGTCCTCTGAGCTCTTCTGTCTCTTCTCTCCACAGGCTGCATGTAGGACGGGACTCATCAGGACCCAGGTCACCTAGACTGTGTGGAGCTGGGGCTATAATACAACCTCAGTTACTCAAGGCACACATCAGGACACTTGATAAGTAATTGCTCATTTAACCCTCAGAGGAGGGTGCCGTGAGCCCCACGTTGCGGCCGAGCAAACGGGCCCAGACTTTGACTGTCTTCTCCCTGGTGTTGCACTTGCCCGATTCTCAGCAAATGTTTGCAGAAGCATGAGAAAGTGATAAGGAAAGGCCCCTGGTGTTTTAGTGCAGCCTTCTACCACTCTGGGCCAGAAGAGCATCACCCCCGGAGGCTCATCACCAGACGGCGCTGGGCTCCACCCTGAGTTTCTGTTCCAGATCCGTGGAGCCTGAGAAGATGCATTTCTACCAAGCTCCCACGGGATTCTGTCGCTGCAGGTCAGGGCCACGCTCTGTCTTGTTAATAACATGTGTCACTTTCACCCGTGACAGGCCAATGGCCCTCCCCTGACAGAGCACACAGCACCACGTGTTTCCCCGGAACAGGGCCCTGCAGTTGTTGACAGACTGACGGGTCATGTGGCACCGGGTGGGTGAGAGAGGACAGCGACAGGAGGAGGTGAACCGGTCCAGCCTCCAATGCCCACGTGAGGGCCTGGGCCCGAGGGCAGTGGGCCAGAGCCGCCTCCAGCCTGGGAATCCTGCCGGGTGCCAGGCTGCCGGAGGAAGTAGAGGGTTTCCAAGCACGTCATGGGGTTTCTCCTGACCCTCCCTCCCGAAAGTTCTTTGGGCCAGCATTCTCAGCCCTGGCTGCGGGGGAGAGTCATCCGGCGGCTTTAGAAAGTCCCGATGCCTGGCCGCTGTCTGCACCTGCGCCGAGCACATCAGCAGTCCTGGCACAGGGCCAGTTCTCTAAGGCTGAGAGTCACTGCAGGGGTGGGGGTGGAGGCCCTGGGCTGCATCCCTGCTCCGTGGCCCACTGGCTCCACCCCCTCCCCAGGCTGACTCTCGGGTGTGTCCAACAATGCAGGTCTACGCTTGTCTCACAGCTCTTGTGGGGCGCCTCCCCGCCACCAGCCCCGCCACTCCTCGAGGTCAGCTGAACGTGAGGGCGGGGGTCTTGGGGGGCATGGAGGAGAGTTAGAGAACAGGTTCTGTAGAAGCTAGGGCCAAGGGACCTTTGTTCCGGGTTCCTGAGGAGGCCCACTTCGTTGATGTGGGGCCCTGGGTCAGAATAGAAGACCATGAGGAATCCTGCCAGGGAGAGGCTGGCCGTGGACCATCTGTTACTCAGACTCGGGTAAGGTCTGGAAGCACCCCCCCCCCCCACCCCGGTCGGGGGGCAGGAATGCACCATGCTGGTGTAGTGTGGCTCTGGGGCCAGCTCTGCTGCTTGGTGACTCCAGCATCACTTGTGGGTCTCAGTGCTCTCATAGGTGGAGAAGGGATAGCAGGAGGCTGGTTGGGGGTGGGGGGCGCGGGGGGCAGCAATGTGCACTCAGAGCACAGCAAGCCCCTAGTGCAGGTGTGCTCAGCGGCGGCCGGGTCTTGCCCTTCGCGTAGATGTCAGCGGCGCTCCCCACAGGAAACACTTTCTGAGCACTTCCGGTGGGTGTGTATTTATATATCGCATTCGTGGGTTACTATGCTATTATGTACGTTATAAACCATCCAACAAAAATAGAAACTTTACAGGACCGGGCTAAAAATAGAAATACAAGTCACCATATTTTCTTCCTGCTGCCCGGGGGCTCTCCTGCGTCCTGCTGGAGGGCCCACTGAGAGGGGCGGTGGTGTCCGGCACGGGGAGGGGGCAGGAGCTTGGGGCCAGGGGGACTCTGGTGGGGGAGGTGGGTCGAGCCCCGGGCCCGAGGCAGGGGTCGATGCTACAGCTCTGAGCCGCTGGGAAGGCGGAATCTACGCGCGGGGGCCCGGGTCACCGAAGAGCCCAGCGGGATCCTCGAGGCAAGGTCCGGGCCTGGGGGTCCTGGGGCCCGGGGAGCCGGGGCACGGGAATCCAGGGCAGAAGGATCGCGGGCGCGAAGCTCGGGAGTGAAGGGCCTCGGGCCCCACAGAGTCGCTCGAGCCCGGTTCCGGCAGCAGCCGCGACAGGTCCTCCACCAGGTGCCACTTTTCCTGGACTTGCTGCGGGGGTTGGGGGAGAGCGAGCGGCCGGTTACGAGCGGCGCCTTCACCCCGGAGCCGGCCGGGACGAGTAGCCCGCCCCGCAGCTGCACCTACGAAATCCGCCGTGCCGGGTCCCCTGCCCCGCCCCTGCCCCGCCCCTGCCCCGCCCCGCCTAAGCCTCGCCCCACCCAGAGGCCACGCCCCACGCCTCCGTGAAGCCAGAGACCACGCCCCAACAGTACCGCCTCCAGAAAGAAGCCACGCCCCCACCAGGGCCCCGCCCCTCCCTCAACCCAGAGCCACATTCTCAACCCCGCGTTCCCAAGCCTAAGGCCATAGGCCTGTCCTCTGGCTCCCGGCCTGAGGCCACGCTCCGGGGCGAGGTGTGACCCCTCCCCAGCCCAGCGGACACTCACCCACACCAGTTGCTTCCGGATCCGCTGGATGGCCCTCGAATTGGCCTGGGACTGGGAGACGCAGACGGTCAGGACAAGGCTTTGGACAGACAGGAATCCAAGGTCAGCTATCCCTGGAGGGCACGTGCCTCCCCTACTTCCTCTCTCCCCACCCCAGTGTCTTAACGCCTCCCCGGGTTCTTCTGTCTGCAGACACCTTTCTCTCTCCTGTCCTTCCTCCCCCTGGCAGCCTCTCTCTCTCCTCTAAAGGGCCGCAAGAATACCTCAACTGCAGGTTTTTAGTGTGCCTGCAGGAGGGATCGTGTGTCCCCGTGGGTCACACAAGGTACCTGCTCGAGGGGGCTGCCCAGGGCTACCTGCCTTTGGGCCCAAGCTCTGTCCTCTGGGACCCTGCCTCCCCGCCTCTCCTTGTCTTGCTCCCAGATCCCATGAGACTGTCTGGGGGTGCTCATCGAAGGGCGGACGCCCTCCCAGGTGTGCCCCCTCTTGGCCCCTGCTGCCCTGAGAGGCACCTGAGCAGGATGAGGACGGGGAAGCTGAAAGCGTGGGAGCCCAGGTAGCGGAGGACGCGCTGGCCAGAGGGCGGGAGCCGGAGGGCCATCAGCTCTGGGACCACCTGCCAGGGGGCCGCGTAGTTGGCGAAGAGGCCGCAGTCCCAGGAGGAGTGGATGCTGGGGAGAGACAGCCAGGGTGGGGCTGGCGTCAGGGCCCCGGGCGAGGAGGGGCTGCCTGCCCCCCAGCCTCGGGCACCTCCGCTGCCCTCACCTGCTGACCACATAGCCCAGAGGCACGACGGCCAGGAGCAGGCCCAGGATGAGCACCAGCTGGAAGAAGAAGGTGGAGCTGGAGGCGCGGAATCTTCGGGGAGAGGCCTTGGAGTTCCTCATCAAGGTGTACTGGGGGAGGCGGCAGCAGGTGGGGAGGCTGTGAGCCCGGGGAGCCCGAGGCCCAGGGCAGTGCCACTGGGGGGCTGCGCGGAAGCGGGACGGGAGCCGGGCTCCGCTGCCGCTGGCTCGGGCGCCCACGCAGTGCCCCTCCGGCCCCCTCCCAGCCCACGAGCCCTCACCTTCTTGATGTAGAAGGTGAGGAAGATGAAGACGCTGTTGAGCAGAGGCAGCAGGGGACAGTAGAAGAGGCCCATCCAGGTGATCGTCTGGCCGGCCACAATGTCCAGGACATTCTTGGGCACCAGGAACTCTTCCCGGTCCAGCCAGACCCAGAAAGAGCCTGAGAACCGCTCCACCAGCAGCCTGGGGGAGGGGAGCGTCCAGATACCCACAGCAGTCGTGACCGCTGACCGTCACACACTCAGTCTCGCCGAGCGTGTGGTGGGAAGAACTGCTCACCCTTGGCTGTGGCCACCGGCCATCCCCCAGACACGCCCGGGTCACCCCCGCCGCCCCCGGGTCTCCCCCCATGGTGTCCCCGGGGCTCACCTCCTAGGCAGGCTGACAAAGAAGGCAAAGGCCACCGTGAGGAGGAAGTTGAAGATGCTCAGCTTGTACAGCTCTTCCCCGACCGCGTTCTCCCAGCACTGGAGCAGAGGGGCACGTGTCACCCAGGGTCCCCGGCCGCCCCTCGCCCACCCACTGGGGGCCTCTGTGTTGGAGGCAGGAGCCCTGCCTGGAGCCCGATAGGATTGCTAAGTTAGAACGGGGGCCTCCAGGGGAAGAGCTGAGCAGGGACCCCCCTCCGCCCCCCCTGCCCCTCCAGCTAGGGCTGCCGCCCTGCCCAGCGTGCTGTGAACAGTGCCCCCTGGAGGAGTGCAGCGCTCTCTCTCCCAAAGGTGAGACTGGAGAGGGACGAGGACAGGAGGGACAGGCCTGGATGGAGCCACCAGCCACCTGGTAATCACAGGCGTTGTAGCCGAAGGACTCACAGCTGGTCTTGTTTCTGCCAAGGCACAGCACAGTCTGGCCCAGAGAGAAGGAGAACATTCCCAGGCTGGCCAGCTTCAGCACCACGCACCTGGGGGTGGGGGGGGTGGGGACCGTGTCAGGGGAAGGGGCTCGGGTACCTGGGCACAAGCCACCCAGGTTACGTGTGCGGTTGAGCTCCGTTGGAGATCATGTCTCTCCGGGGTCCGGCGCCCTCTGATTCCAGAGCCCGGCCGACTTCCAGCCTACCCTGTCCGGTGGCAACGTTGCCCAAGGTGTGTTCCCCAGAATCGTGGCCTCCAGATGATTCATGAGGCAAGGGTTCTGTTTTTAAATCAGCGTGGGAAACGCTGTGTAGCCCAGCTGCCCTCCCCCTCCCCCGCTGCCACACTTGGTTTAGAGTTTAATATTCTCGCAGCAGGCGAGAGCTCTGTTTCTACCCTAGCCCGCTTACACGGTCTCATGTAGCACAAACATGCCCACGGGCCCTCCTGAATGTTGCATGACTGGATCACACAGGCAGGATGGCTCTTAACCCCAAACCGTCTCATGCGCATTAGAGCTAAGTGTGGATTCTCAGCTGACATGTGACACGAGTTTGGCTGGGAACAGTGGTTCTGTTGAGGGAGACTGGGAGGCAGGGCGGGTGGGGGCTTATTTTTTATCTTTGCTTTTTCTCAGCATTTTGAAGTTGTTTTTTTTTTTTTTTTTCCACGTGCGTGTGGTATTACCTATTCCAAAAATAAAGTTTCAAGCCACAGTCAGCCTTGGAGGAAAGCTGAATGGGCTCCAGACAGCTTCTGCACAGGGGAAGCAGGAGAGAAAGCCAGCAGAGCCAAGCAGGGGGTGGAGGGGGAGACGGAAATGCTGAGCTGGAGCTCTGCGGGGGCTCAAGGAGGGGCTTGGGGTCCAAGGCGAGATCCTCGTCCTGAGCGGGGAGACAGAGCATGAGGGTCGGGGGGGGGGGGGGGCTTGCATTTGAACCTGCACCCAACAGACATGGTGAGCTTGCCTTTGGCTGAGGCACTTGACCCGTGCGAGCCTCAGTTTCCTCATCTGTCAAATGGGAATGAGGATGGTCCCGACTTCACAGGTGAAGGTTGTCAAGGTGAGGGGTGGAAACCCTCGGGGCATGTGGGTGCTGTGCGCCTCCCACCTTCCTGATTTTCCCGGGCGAGAGGCTGGTTCCCAACCCCTCCTGGCTGTTTTGTCACTGGCCCCTCCGAATGGCTGGTGCTTGGTCCAGGCAGCTGGCTTACTTTGGAAGGAAGGGACTGGAAAGCTTTAGACGGGGGCTCTTGAGATCACGTTTCTGGAAGCTTCTGCATACCTTCCCTTGCTCGGGACCACTGGTGCCAGGCGGTAACCAACACGGGCAGCAGGACGCGGCATCCTCAAGTGCCCCCGGGCCCTCCGTTCCTTCCCCTCCACACGCTGTCCCCCCTGTCACCCCCAAGGGTGGCACTCACCAGATAAGGGTGAGGTTGACCTCAGTGTTGGGAGGGTAGTTCTCCAGCTGGATGAGGAAAACAAAGAGCAGGGGACCCACAAAGTTGACCAGGGCGATGACCCCCGGGGGCAGGTACTGTAGCAGCACGAACAGAGACTCCTGCGGGGAAAAGCAGGTAAGGGGGTGCGCACGGGCTGGGGGGGTCCCCAGCGGCTCCCTCGGGCCCTACAACCCCCTCAGGTGTAACTGGTGTGGGCCTGGCGTCTGGAAGCCCGCGGGCTATTCGCGGCTGGAGGATATCGCGGGGAGAGGCGCCCTGGCCTGGTCGTGACCTCAGGCGGATTGTTTTCAACCTCTCTGAGCCTCAGCTTGCTCATCTGCAAAGTGGGACCGCCCCGTCTCCCTGCCAAATTCTGGCCGGGATTAAATGCATGCACGTCAGTTGCCAGGCACCTCTTTGTTGTCCTGTGAGTACTTGGTGGCCCAGAAGATGGCGCTGATGGCCCCGACCACCAGGAGCCCGATGAGGACATTGACCCACAGGTAGGTGAGCAGGTGGCAGGCCCTCTGGGTCCGGGTCTGCTGCTGCATCAGCAGGAATCGACGCCCTTCCTCCAGCTCCACCTGTCATGGGGGCGGGGACACAGACAGGTGGGGGCTGGGTGCTGCGTGCGTGGAAGGGGCGGGTGCCCTCAAACAGCGCAGGCCCAGGTCCCTGTTGGTCGGGAGACAGGCCGCCAGCATCCAGGCAAGGTTGGGGCGACCCTGGGGCGGGGGCAGGCTGAGGGCTGGTGGCGGGTCTTATCTCGACCGCCCCACCTCGCACCGTCTGCTCACGTCCAAACAGCGGCACAGCCCCACCTCCAGCTGGAACGCCCTACGCACGTGCGCGTGTGCACACACCCCCGACACACGCTTCCAAACCTCGGCCACTCACATACCCAGTCGTACACGCACCACACGCTTGCACACACCTTGAACTCGTTGCTGATCTCGTGCTTCTTGATGGTGGCTGCTTCCTGTCCCCGGATACAGAAGTCCCAGGAGGAGAAGACTTTGACACTGACAGGTGACCTGTAGTCTTGGCCCAGAAACAGCCTCTGTGGCAGCTCCTTTACCATCCTGGAGGGGGCCGGAGGCCAGGGCTCATGGGGGAGGGGCCTCTGCCCTGGCTCAGGTCTGGGGTGGGAAGCCCCTGACAGTCCTGGGGTCAGCCTGTGGCCTCAGCTATTGTTGTGGGTGGGGAGACAGGGGCGGTGTCCCCTGCCCCTGAGCTCTGCAGCTGGGGACACGGAGTTCAGGCCCTGGAGCCATAGATGAGCCTTAGGGAACAGGGGCCGGGGCCCTCCTGCTAACTTGGGGGTGCCACGCCAGGGGAGGGGCGATCAGGGAAGACCCCCCCCCCCCCCGGAAGGAGGTAGAGGCCGGGGCTCCGCTCTCACCGCCGCAGAGTCCCACAGAAGCAGAGGAACAGGCAGGCCAGTGGGCTCAGGAGGTAGGCCAGGCGGATGCTGTAGGCCGAGCTGCTCTCCGGGCCTGCCCGGTATGCGCCATAGAAGAGGTAGGTGGTGTTGAAGGCCTGGGGATGCGGGTGACAAGGACCGGGTCGGGTCGTGCAGGTGTGTGCTAAGTGTTTTCCAGGTCTTGGCTCTTTAACACTCACAGTACCCTCATCAGGTAGGGAGTGAGAGCCTCCCTATGTTACAGTCTCAGAGCAGTTAGGCAACTTGCCCAAGGCCACACAGCTTCGAGGAAGAGACATTGGCACATGGGAGTCTATACGGTAACCCCTCAGTGGCACGCAGGGGTGACGGTGGGGTGGTGCTTAGTCCACAGGCCTGGACGCTCCCCCAGCTGGGCTCTGAGGGCCATGGGCAAGTGTCCAGGGGCCTGGGCTGTGTATACTGGCCTCAGCCTCTCTCTGACCCCGTCACTGTCCCCGCCAGCCTGTTTGTGTAGAACCATTTCCCTAGAAGCCAAAATGCCTTTGGAGGGACTGGGGTCCTCTTAGACTGCGGTCCCCTGGGGCCAGTTCTCCAGGTCCCCCAGTCCCCCTGGCCCATAGTGAAGGCAGAATCCACTCACCCTGCCGGTTAAAACATTCCAAAGTTGATTGTGGAATCTGGGAACACCAGTCTGGGGCTGGAGGCCACCAGGGCACTGGAGGGCTGTCGGGAGGGAGAGGAAACCAATAGGGAAGGGTCCCCAAGGCATATCTACTCCATAGCCCCCAGTCCTGGGGAGGCCCGAGCAGGGCCCTGAGGATATGTCGGGAGGTATGTCATGAACACGGCCCGGCAGGGAGGGTCCCAGGGCTGGACTCAAGCAGGAGGATGCCTGGGACCGGGACACAGAGGGTAGGGCTGTCCCAACACCCTGAGCCCCGGACCAGCCCCTCAGCGTCCCCGGGGGTGCCTGTGGGCTCCAGGACACTATTCCCTCGGCGGGTAGGGCACTCACTGAAGTTAAGGGAGGGGCCTGTGTCAGGGGGGCGGAGCCAGACCAGGGGCAGCAGCACGAAGCCTGCGGTCAGGAGCAGGGTCAGCAAGTTGAGCAGCAGCAGGAAGCGAAGGAAGGTGAAGTAGGACTGGATTCCGGTGCCAAAGAGGCCTATGAGGAGAGGAGGGGGTCCTTCAGGGCCGCACCGAGCCAGGGGCCCCCCTGAGAATCCGAGGGCTGTGGGTGGCCAGCCTCGCGGGGACCTCGGTTTAGGGCCCTGGAGGAGGCTGCCCTAGCAGTACCTCTGATGGCCACCAGGGGGTGCTGCCATCTATCAAGTTTTGCGCCCCGCTTGGGGCGGAACTGATGGGGATGATGGGATGGGGGGCGATGGTTGTTGTTGGGGGGGGGGTCGGTGAGGGGGTCACGGCAAGCGGGCTGGTGCCCTCCTTGGGCTTCTAGACTGGACACGGAGACTCCAGAGAGGGGAGGTGGGGGTGAGGGCGCGGGTCCTACCCCCGATCTCGTAGAGGGCGTCTTCCCAGAGGCCGAAGCCCCGGACCAGCCTCCGCGCTGCCTCCCCCAGGCGCCGGCCCGCTGTCTGCCCCCTGCGCCGCCATCGCTGCCAGCGAGAGGTCTTCACCCCCCGGGGCTCCCGCAGCTGCCTGGGACGGGGTGGCGATGGGGGCGCCCTTGAGTCACCCGCTGTGCCCACCGGGCCAGGCAGAGCAGGGCCACGGGGCAGAGGAGTTTTCCCACTGCCGGCGACTCGTACCCTCCCCCGTTCAACAGGTGCTTCCTCTCGGGGCTCCCCCTCCCCCACCGTCTGATCTCCAGCCGTGTGGGTCCGCGTGTACCCACCGGATGAAGCGCTTGTCCACCATGGCATACGGCAGCCCCCGGACTTGTGCCTGGGAGGACCACAGCCGCCCAATCTCTTGCTCCCCCAGCTCCTCCACCCCTGGCTCAGGCGCTGGCTCCCCGGGGTCCTGGCCGGACCGCGCTGCCGGCCTCCGCAGCATCTCCGCGGTGGGGTCGCGGCTGGGGGCGCCGGGCCGCCCCGCCCCTCCTCCCAGAAGGGCTGGGGGCTGCCTGTCGGGCGGGCTTCAGGGTCGTGGCCCTGGCATCGCCAGAGATGAAGAGAAAGCACTCAGCCGGAGCAGGTCTGGACTCAGTCCCCATCCACATCTCAAAGCGACACGCAGCCAGAGGCCTCCGTTTCCCTGTCTGGCCATGGGGGAGAAAGGTCCAAAGGGCACAGAAAGATGGGACTGTCACAGACACAGACAAAGCCAGGTGTGGCCACAGATAAGTGCGAGGGGGCCCAGGGCCTGCTGTACCCCAGTTCCACATGCTGCCCGTGGGGTCACCCTTTGGCAAGACCATTCCTGTTCTCGGGGCGCTAATTCTCCCATCGGGAACGGGCCCCCAACCCTGACAGGTCCAAGGATCCGGCATCCTGTGGCAGCACCGATTGGGATGTGCTGGGACTCAGTCTGCGGGTGCCCCCAGGGACCCCAGACGAGGGGGCGTGGCTATGGTCTCAGACTTGGGAACCGGACCCTAATAAGCAGGCTCTGACCCCCACCCCTTCAGCAGCCCTCGACCTCGGTTTTCTCTTTCAGCCCCTCACGCTCTGCCTCCTTCCCCCCAGTGTGGGCCCAGCTCACCTGGGGACAAGGGACCACCTCCCCGGAGGAGCCCCCTCCTTCGACCGGGTCCCGCCAAGCGAGGCGGGACTGTGAGGGAGCCGAGGGGAGAGGGGTCACATGACAGGAACCCCAGCTCTCCCGCCGTCTCCTCCCCCCTCCACTCCTCGCCCCCACCTCGGCAGTTTCCTCCGCTTTCGCTGGGGCCGCCACTTCCTGCGGGGCGCGGGGAGGGGGGGGGGGCGGGCAAGCAGGTGGGAGGCGTAGCGGGGCAGCCTCCGGGTGGGCGGCTCGGCTGCGCCCTGGGTGGGGGTCGCGCCCTCCCCTCCCCGCGACTCCTGCGGTTGCCGCCTTCCTCGCCTCCTGCCCCGAAGCGAGGGCGCTCCTGGGTGCTCGCCCGGACCCGCTCCCTTTACACCCGGGGAGGTGGGGGGGAGAGCCCAAGCCCAGTCCCGCAGGGCGGGTGGCTTCTTATCTGCGGGTCCCAGTTTGTCCTCTCGGGAGAGCGCGATAGTGGCCTAACGGGTGGGCCCCATCACTTAGGGCTGCTCAGTTTCCAGAAGCCCTTGGCGTTCCCGGCAATGAGGACAAGGCAGGGACCTAGAGCCTGGCCTATAGTGAAGGCTCAGGAATTGGCACCTTTGGGGCGGCTGAATCTTCTGCGAGCAAATCGTCTAAGAGCCTTCTCGGCCATTTCTCTCTCCCGGGATCCCCTGGGGTCATGCCCTTCCTCCTTGCTCCCTCTCCACCTCCCTTAGGGCCCAGTCCATCTCATAGCTGAGCTCTGGTGGCTTTTCTGCACCCCTGCCTAGACGCCTTCAATTTCTGAGCCCCTCTGCTATGCCAGGCTCCAAGCTGGGTGCTGGCTCCCAGGGCGCAGTGGGCTCAGAGGGCGGGGGCAGGGGTGACAGACCGGCAAAAGATCATGTCAACAGGAAGTGACAAGTGCTCCAACAGGGGTTCAATCCAGGAAGGCTTCCCTGAAGAGGTGACTTCCAAGTTGGGCCAGGGTCATGCAAGTAACATGGGGCTGGAGCGTGGGTGTGCGTGGGGGGTGGGTAGTAGTGGGAGGAGAGGCAGGGGCCTGGGCAGGCCTGGGTCTTCATGGCCACCTGCCTTGTGCCAAGAGCCCGCCGGCAGTAATCCACCAGAGGTCCACACTGGCAGCTGCAAAAAAGCCCCAACGCTGGCCCCTCCCTCTTTGTCCAACTTCAGGCCTGCGGGCCCCTTTGCCTGTTGCACTGCAACTTTTCATCCGGGAATCCTGGCTTGGCCCACCCGTTCTCCCCCCTCCCCTCTCCTTCCTTTCTGCCTCCCACCCTCCCTGCCTCTCAAGGCTTCTCCGGACCAGGAATGTCCCCCCACCACTCTCCAAATCCCGCCCATCCTCCCTCCAATCCTTGGGAGCCTGCCCTCTGACCTGCCAGGCTTTCTCAAAGTCAGGTTTCTCAGTGGGGCTCTGGGGTGGACTAGACTTGCGCCCTGGCAGATGGTATGGGGGGGGGAGGGGGGACTGATGAACCCCTGAGCCTCAGTTTCCTCATCTGTGAAGAAGGCACATGGGTGCCCACCTCCCTGGCTTATGGGGAAGAGCGACGGGGACAGTCACAGTGGCCTGGCCGTCTTCCCTGGGTCTCACCCCCTCCTCCCCACCTAGCACACAGGAAGTGACCCAGAACTGTGGGCTGACAAAGGAGGCAGAAACCACGCCCAGACCAGAGCGGGGTGACAACCCGGGTTCCCCACACGCCAGCTTCGGAAAGTCGTTTGTCAGCAGGAGGTCGCGCTGGAGGGCAGGGTTACCCAATCTGGTGTCGAAAGGCGCTGCCTCGGTGGGGCTTTGCAGCATCGTGCTGGTTGGATAACTGCCCGGGGGGGGGGGGGGGGGGGGGGGGGGGGGGGGGGGAAAGGGGCGGCTGGGAATTACTGCCCCGAGTGTTCGAAACTCGGGGAAACTGAGTCCCACTGACGCTGTGGACCTAGGCTGAGGTCGGAGTAGACCTGGGCGCTCGGCCGCCCGCACCCTGCTCAGGCCCGGCGGTGGGGCGGGGGCGGGGTTGGAAGGTGGCCGGGCGAGGGCACGGTCGCCGCAGGGCGCGGGGCGCGCCGGCGGGCGGGCCGGGTCACGTGACGCCGGAGGCCCGCCACCACGTGGGCCGGGCTGGGCGGCGCAGCTCCCTCGGGCCCCGCGGGTCCTGCGACGGCCCCGGGTCGTCCCCCCGGGCCCGCGGTCACTCCCTCCCCCTGACCCCGCCGTGCCCCCCCCTCCCCCCGTTGGCGGAGCCCCGACAGCAGCTCCCGGCGGCGCTTTCAGGGGACAGGTGAGCGGCGCGCGCGCAGGGCCCCTCCTCCCCCACCCCGCGCGTCCCAGGTGAGCGGCGGGGACCCGAGGGCAGGTCCGGGGCTTGGGGGCGGCGTCCGGGTCCTCCCCGGCCGGCTGCTTTCCCCCGCCGCGGACCCGCTCCCAGTCCCTTGGGGCCGCCGGGGTCACCGGGCAGGGGGTTCCACGCCGGTTGCTTCCCCCCCCCCCCCCCCCCCCGTCCCCCAGCCCCCCACCCCCACCCGCGGGCCGCACCGGGGGAGAGGGCAGTGTTGGTGCCCGCGACTGGGAGCGGAGGGGCGGGGAGGGCGCCGGGTCGCGCAGGCAGGTATCACTGGCCCCAGGCGGCGGGGGAGGGGGGAGCGGGAGCTGGGAGACTGGCGGGGCGGGGGGGGGGGGGGGGGGTGGCGCGTCGAGGGGTTCCCGGAGTTGCTGCTGTCCCTGGGCTCCAGGCTGGGCTGCTGCTGCTCCCAGGGGACTCGCGGCCGGCTGGGGTGGGGCTCCTGGAAACCGGCCCCACCCCTGCCCCTCCTCACCTGGCTCAGGGCTCAGGAATGGGGTGCCCCGGAAACTCTGCCGGACCTGCCCGGGCCTGGGGCGGAGTGCCCGGGCGCTGGGTGTCGCTGGCAGAAGTCCTAGGCAGTGACGGGGAGCCCAGGTGAGCCTCTACCCCAGGCAGGCCTCCGGGTTCCAGGCCTCTGAGCACCTCCCACTCCCTCCCCAACCCCCTCCCCCCAACTTCCCCTCCTCCCGGGGAGAAGGGGTGTGTGGGCGAGGCCTGTGGGTCTGAGCCTGCAAGGGGTCTGTCTGTGGAGGAGGGGATTCTAGCTCTAGGGACAGGATTGGGGGGCACATGGTTGGCCCCACCTCCAGCTCTGCTGGTTCCCAGCTGAGCTCCTGCTGGAGGGAGGGGAAGGGGCTTGGACTGTGTGTGTGTGTGTGTGTGGGGGGGGGGGGGGCTGGGCTGAGAAACGGAAGTCCTTGAGGCCCCTAAGTGAGGACACTGTCTGGGCACCCTGGCCTCGCCCAAAGAAGTCCCCTTGAGTTGAGCCAACTTTTCTAAGCGCCGCGTTCCCTGGGGGTGAGTGTAGGGAGGACCGGGCACCGAGCAGACGCAGGGCACAGAGTGAAGAGCCCACACAAGGTCACGCTGGTTCCAGTTGGCCCCAGCCGACCGCAGAGCCCTCTGCCTGGACACAGGCTGGACAAAGGCAGCCTGTTTAACGCCCAGCCCCCCTTCTCCCAGGCAGCTGCCCTGGCCGGCCCCTGGGGTGATGAATGTAGGGGAGTAGGTCTGGTGACCTTGCAGCGCCCCAGCCCGGCCCAGTGGGGAGAGCAATGTTGGTGGGGGGTGGGGGCTAGCTGTGGGAGGGGTTTCCTGGGAGAGGAAGTGCTCTGGGGTTATGGGCAGGCCCAGGAAGGAGGGCTCCGAGTCGCCCCGACCCTTTTCACCAAGAGAGTGGGGGTGTGCCCGGGGCAGAGCCCTCGGGAAGGCCAGCCGTGTGCACAGACACCCACCCTTCCCTTTCCCGGGACTGGCGCCATAGAGGAAACCGACGGGGACTGCCCAGACCCCCCTCCCTTCCTTCCTCTCTCCCTCAGGCAGTGGAACGGGATCCCCCTCGCCCCCTTCTGGCACGAGTTTTATTCGGGGTCACTAGCCTGACCACGTATTGGGCTGTGGATGGGGGGCGGGCAGGGGCTCGGGCGGCCCAGGCTGTGAGTGCCACCTCCCGCGGTCCCCAGGGAGTGGGTGGTTCGGCCGGGCACCGGGCATGGAAGGCTGACCTTGGTGCAATATTCTGTCTCATCAGATGGGCAGCGGGAGGCTTCGGGGGCTGCACCCAGGCTCTGAGCTGCCCTAGGGCTGCAGACTGGCTGGGTGTGGGCCCTAGACATGGCCCAGCCGCTGCCCTTTGTCCTCAATGTCCCTGAGATCCCGGAGGACCATGAGTAAGTGGTCTGGGCCTGGCGGGGGTGGGGGCTGGGCGGCGGGCTGGAGGGCAGGGACGTCCCCAAACTCCCTGCCAGGGAGAGGCCATCTGGACCAGGGCCCGGGGAAGGGGCGGCCGCTGGGGCGGGACCGGGGCAGCTGAGTCCTGGACGCCTGCCCCCTTCTTGCCCCCGCAGCCGGGAGCCCAGCCCGTACGACGAGAGTGAAGTCCATGACTCCTTCCACCAGCTCATCCGGGAGCAGAGCCAGTGCGTGGCTGAGGAGGGACTGGAGCTACGGCAGAGGGGGCTGGGGGCCGGAGCCCCGGGGACCTCGGGTGAGCCGTCCTGGCCCAGGCGCCCGGCTGCTGCTGTGGGCCGGGCGCTGAGCCTTCCCGGCCTCTCAGGACACCCCTCCCGGCTGCGTGCGGGCCCGAGGTGGGGACCGGGTGGCGGAGGCCGCTGGCCGGCCGGGACCTCCGGACGAGTCTTTTCTGTGTACAGGCAGTGGCCGCCAGGCCCCCCTGGGGCCCGAGGATGCTGCTGCCCACAGCACGGCCACGCTCCGCATCCTGGCCAGCATGCCTAGTCGCACCATCGGTGAGTGGGACCCTGGGCGGCCGGGGCTGCGGGTGGCGCCGTGAGTACCCGCCCCGCCCCCTCCCGGCCACCGCCCGGAGCCCCCGTGCGGCCTCGCTGGGTCGCAGAAACGAGCGCACGGATAAAGAGAGGCTAAAAGATGGGCTCTTGGGAAGCCAGCCGGTGGTGCCTGGGTCCCGGGAGAGGTGAGGGGCGGGGGGCACCGCGGCGCGGCCCCCTGACCTGCCGCCCCCCTGCAGGCCGCAGCCGCGGGGCCATCATCTCCCAGTACTACAACCGCACGGTGCGGCTTCGGCGCAGGGTCAGCCGGCCCCAGCTCGGGGGCGTGGGGCGCTCGGCCCGGCCCAGCCTCCGCCTCTATGACCTGGAGGTGGACCCCGCGGCCCTCGAGGAGGAGGGTGAGTGAGTGGGCCCCGCGCCTCGGTGGGTGGGAGCCCAGGCCGGCTCCCCTCCTGCCGCGGGGCTGCCCGAAGGCTGCCAGGCCTCGTGAGGCCTTGCCATGGGGGGACGGGGGCGGCCGAGACGCGGGGCCTTCGGGCCGAGAAGGGTTGGGCCCGGGGCGGGTGGCGGTCGGAAACGCCTGGCCCACACGCTCCCACGCTGAGCACCCATTGCATATGCCGGTCTCGGCTTTGGGGTGCGATGAACCTGGGGCTGGGTCAAGTGTGGGAAAGTCCCTGACCCCGGTCTGGCTCACCGGCAGCGAAACAGATTGAACCAAGTCAGTGGAAAAGCAGATGATTAAAGCACAGATAAGGGCGACGGAGGAAAGGCACGCTGCGGGAGGGGGATTCAGGGAGGCTTCCTGGAAGAAGTGACACTAGAGCAGAGGGGCATGTGCAAAGGCCCTGAGGTGGGAGGCCGGTGTGGAGGGGCTAGAGGGCAAGGGACGGTGGTTGTAGCAGGGCCAGTGTCACGGGTTGGCCTTCAACCTGGTATCCTCTGGCGTTCAGGTGCCCAGAGCTCAGGCACTGTGTTGGGGCCCCGCCCGTCTCCTCCCCAGTTTGCTCGAGGCCCTGCGGCAGGGGACGGACAGCGCAGGGAGGCGCGGGCTCCAGGGTCAGGGTGAACTTTCCAGCTTCGCTTTGCAAACCGGGCCGGGTGTCTGTCAGCTTTCCGAGTGTCACCTCTCGTCTGGTGTCGTGGGCAGTGGTCAGGGATGGGGTTGGACCTCATCGCTGCTGACCAGGGCGGGGACGGGGGGGGTGGGGGCTCAGGCGCAACGGGGGTCAGAGCAAGGTGCTTGTGGGGGCTCAGGAGGAGAGTCAGGGTCGAGGAGGAGGGGCCCGTTGGCCGAGGCGGGGGAGAGTGAAGACGGCTGGTGCGGGAACACAGGCGGGCATGGCAGGGCACGAGCAGAGGGGAGCCGGCCTCCTGGGCCGGGTGGGCAGAGGTGTGTGTTGGGGTGGGGCCGCGGGGGCGGACAGGCTTGTCCGGGGTCACGGCCACAGGTGCGGGAGGGAGGGGTACGGCGGGAGCCGCCCCGAGTCCGTCCTCCGTCCTCCTGCAGAGAAGCGGTCCCTGCTGGTGAAGGAGCTGCAGAGCCTGACGGTGGCCCAGCGGGGCCACATGCTGAAGGGAATGCCCTTGGGCCTGGCTGAGAAACGCAGCCTGCGGTCAGTGCCCATCGGGCCCGGGCGGCCCCCGCCCCCCGCTTCCCTGGCCGGGCTGGGTGGTCGGTGAGAAGGCCCCCCACCCCCACCCCCCAAGCTTGCAGCAGGCGGGGAGGGAGCTGGGTCCATCCCTGGTCCGACCGTGATGTTGCCTCCGCGCCCAGAGAGGAGAGCCGGACCCTGACGGGGAAGCACAGGGAGCAGCGGGGCCGGCGTGGGCTCTTCCCCTGCTGTGGTTGGCTCCGAGACACCTGCGTCCTGGTAGGAGCCTCCGGTCTGGGATGGGCCCAGGGCAGCCGGGTGGGGGGGGGGGGGGGGCTTTCGTCCCCTGCTGTCCTCTTGGTGGGGTCTCCCCCGCCCCCGCCCATGCCTGCAGGCCTGCTCTCCCCACCTCCCTCCGCCCAACCCGGGAGCTGGGGGCCGACCCTGCTTCCCTTCTCGCCTTGGTGCCCACAGGCCCTGCACGGCCTGGGGCTCTGGCTGCTGGCGGGTCTGCACGGCCTGAAGCCCTGGCGCTACGCCCTGAAGCGGATCGGAGGCCAGTTCGGCTCCAGCGTGCTCTCCTACTTCCTCTTCCTCAAGACCCTGCTGGCCTTCAACGCCCTCCTGCTGCTGCCCGTGCTGGCCTTTGTCGTGGGCGTGCAGGCCGCCTTCCCGCCACCAGCCTCCCCGGGCCCTGTCCCCGCCTTCACGGGCCTGGAGCTGCTCACGGGCGGGGTGAGGGCTCCGTCGGGGCGTCCGTGGCTGGGGGGGGGGGGGGGGGGTGGGCGGCCCGACTCGGCTGTGGCCCTTGGCCCACCTCCCTGCTCTCCCCCCACCCCGGCCGTGGCCCTTCCCCCGCTCTGCCTTTCTCCTCGCCCCGCCCCCACGCGTGCCCTCCTCTGCCTCGCGAAGCCCGCGGCCGGTCGGGCGCGGGAACGTCCCTGACGCGGCCGGGCCTCCTGCCTGCAGGGCCGTTTCAGCCACACCGTCATGTACTACGGCTACTATAGCAACAGCACGCTGAACCAGCCGTGCGTGCCCGCCCCGGGTGGCGGTCAGTGTGGCCGCGAGACCGACGGCCTGCCCTACAACATGCCCCTGGCCTACCTCTTCACTGTGGGCGGAGCCTTCTTTATCACCTGCGTCACCCTGGTGTACAGGTGAGGGCCCCGCACCCCATGACCTGCTCTGAGCACAACTCGTTCATTTGGGGATCCTTCCTTCCATCCGTCCATCTGTCTGTCCATCCATCCATCCTTCTTTCCTTCCCTCCCTCCCTCCCTCCCTCCTTCCTCCCTCCCTCCCTCCCTCCCTCCTTCCTCCCTCCCTCCCTCCTTCCTCCCTCCCTCCCTCCGTCCTCCCTCCCTCCCTCCCTCCCTTCCTCCCTCCCTCCTTCTTTCCCTCCTTCCTTCCTTCCTTCCTTCCTCCCTCCCTCCCTCCTTCCTTCTTCCTTCCTTCCTTCCTTCCTCCCTCCCTCCCTCTCTCCCTCCCTCCTGCCTCCCTCCCTCCTTCCTCCCTCCCTCCCTCCTTCCTCCCTCCCTCTTTCCTTCCTTCCTCCCTCCTTCCCTCCTCCCTCCCTCCTTCCCTCCCTCCTTCCTTCCTTCCTCCCTCCCTCCTTCCTTTCTTCCTCCCTCCCTCCTTCCTTTCTTCCTTCCTCCTTCCTTCCTTCCTTCCCTCCCTCCCTCCTTCCCTCCCTTCCTTCCTCCCTCCTTCTTTCCCTCTTTCCTTCCTTCCTTCCTTCCTCCCTCCCTCCTTCCTTCTTCCTTCCTTCCTTCCTTCCTTCCTTCCTCCCTCTCTCCCTCCCTCCTGCCTCCCTCCCTCCTCCCTCCTCCCTCCCTCCCTCCCTCCCTCTCTCTCTCTCTCCCTCCCTCCCTTCCCTCCTTCCCTCCTTCTACCCACCCACTCAACACTTCGTCTACCCCACAAACACTCGCTGTGCTCAGCTCGGGGCAGGAAGGTGAATGAGCCCTTGAGGAACTTGCTGTCTAGGGGAGCAGACAGACCAGTGAGGAGGCTGGGAAAATCCAGAGTCTTAGAGGCGTTTGCTGACTGTTATGGAGCGTCGGAGAACGAGTCAGACTGGCTTCCGAGGGGCGTGTCAGACAGGGAGGTTAAACACGAGCAGGCAGGGGAGAAGCAGAGGCACAGGTTCTCGGCACAGGCAGTGCAAAGGCCCTGGGGTCAGCCGGCATATTCTGCAGCCGGCCACATCAGTGGCTCCTGGAGCCACAGCCCTCGTCTAGCCACGTATGGCTGGCCGGTACCGTATGAGACAGGCCTGATGACAGGCTTGACCGAGGGCGGCCAGCGGTCTGCAGTGGGATGCCCGGAGCGCAGGGCTGGAGGAGAGGGGGGTGGGTGGCGGGAGGCCGACGTAGCGCTGGGAGGGCTCCTCTGAGTGGGTGGTGGGTTTCGGCTGCAGGGAGTGTCCTGACTGCCTTCTCCCGCCCTCTGTGCCCCCCGTCACCTCTCTGCCTGGCTCTGCTCCTCCCAGCATGTCACACTCTTTTGGGGAGAGCTACCGGGTGGGCAGCACCTCGGGGGTTCATGCCATCACCGTGTTCTGCTCCTGGGACCACAAGGTGACTCAGAGACGGGCCTCCCGCCTCCAGCACGACAACATCCGAACCCATCTGAAGGTGAGCTGCTCGGGGGCCCCGGGGCTGCTGCCCCGACCCTGTGTCCCTGTGGCCCCGCAACGCCAGTCCTGGCCTGTGTCTCCTGCGTGCGGCGGGCAGGGGGCGGGTCTGGGCCCTGCTCACAGTGGGTTCCGGACACGGGGTGGCCCCGGGAACCATCCTGGATTTTCCTCCCGTACACGCCTCTCTCTCGGGGCTGTCTGCTGGCCGGGGCTAGTGTCCCCGGTCCTCGAACGTGCAGGAGCCCACGTAGCTGGGACGCGCCGCTCACAGCGGGTTTTGGTGGGCAGGCGTGCTCAGGGTGGGTCGTTGCTGTCGGCCTGTCCTCGAGGCTGCCCTTGGAGCCCTTGGCCAGGAGTCCCCGTGTTCTCTGGTCCCCCAGTGGGAAGAAGCCCCGGGGTTCCGGCCGGCACGCAGCCCTGCCTCGCCCCCGTGGCCCGGGGCAAGCAGGGACTGTTCTCTTCCTGTGCTGTCAGTGAGCAAACTGAGAGCCGAGGTTTGGTCCCCTGTCCGAGGCCGGTAGCCCAGCTGGGCCTTGTGGCTTCTCCGCCTTCCCGGGGTTCGTGTCCGGGGATCCCCCAGCTCTGACCGGGCTGATGGGCCCTCGCCCCTCAGGGAGCTCCCGTGGGTGGCCCGGCGGCCTTCACACCTCAGGGCCCCCGGTCAGCCGGGGGCCACCCCCCCCCCCCCCCAGGGCAGGTGGCAGGGGGGCTCGGGTCCCTCTTTGTCCCCGCGAGTGTCGCCCACGCGTCTGCCTGTCTCCGCGCGTCTGTCACGGGGTTCGTGACGGGCTGGCTGCCGCCCGCAGGAGCTGCTGGCCGAGGGGCAGCTGCGGCAGGGTCCCCGGAGCGTGTGCGGGCGGCTGAGGCAGGTGGCGGTGCTGGGCCTCGTGTGGCTGCTGTGCCTGGCGACCACGCTGGGCTGCACCGTGGCCGTCTACGCCTTCTCCGAGTTCATGATCCAGGTGCGGGCAGCCCCGGGAGCTCCGGGCAGGGGGTCAGACCCCTGCTTCGTTAGGGATGGGTCCCCGGTGACTGGGCCCCTGCGCCTTCTCCCCCGCCTTCTGATCTTTTAGTTTCTTCTTTTCTTTTTTTTTTTTTTTTTCCGGCACCTGTGTCCCCACCCGCTTCCCGTGTGGGTTGAACTTGAGGACTGGGGTGGGCGTATTCCGGGGGAGGGAGGGAGGGAGGCGCTGCGGGGCGGTTGGGCCCCTCCTTCCGCCGGTGCACCTGCACCTGCCCAGACGGCCGCCCCCTCCTCCCCTCCCGCAGAGCCCCGTGTCTGCTGAGCAGGGGGGGGCGCTGCTGGCCCTGCCGGTGGTGGTCTGCCTCCTCAACCTGGGGGCCCCCTACCTGTACCGCGGCCTGGCGGCCCTGGAGCGACACGACTCCCCAGTGCTGCAGGTGTACGTGGCCGTCTGCAGGTGCGTGTGCAGGCGGGGCGGGCGGAGCTTCCTGGGGCACGACCCCTGTCTCCCCCCCCCCCCCCTGCCCCCGGGGCACCCCGTCTCAGCACCGCCCCCGCCTCCCCGTCCTGTCCAGGAACCTCATCCTCAAGATGGTCATCCTGGGGATTCTTTGCTACCACTGGCTGGGCCGCAGGGTGGGCGCCCTGAGGGACCAGGTGAGGGGGGACCTGGGTGGCGCTGGGGAGGCATGAAGCCGCGGGCCCGTCGCGGGGGGGGGGGGGCGGCCCTGCTGCGAGGGCTGGGGGGCGCCCGCCGTGTGGCGCCTCTGGCCTGGTCTGCGGCCGAAGGGAGGGCCCCCAGCTGGGCTGCCGGGGCGGGCAGGGTGGCGGGGGCGGGCACCAGGGGCACAGGGGGCTGAGGCCCGGTCTGTTTCAGTGCTGGGAGAACTTTGTGGGCCAGGAGCTGTACCGGCTAATGGTGCTGGATTTCATCTTTATACTGCTGGACACGCTTTTCGGGGAGCTGGTGTGGAGGTGAGGCCCCGGTCCCTGCACCTGCCTCCTGGGCACCTGCCCCCCCCCCCCCCCCACTGGCAGGGCAGACAGGGATCGCCTGGAAGCCGGGCCTCGCCTCCCGGATCGGGGCCCTCGATCCGCACCCACGATGCCTCTTCTGGACATCATCAAACCGAGAAAAGCACAAGACAGGATATACCCCCCCCCCCCCCCCCCGTTTTCTTTTTAGATCGGGGGTGGGGGAAGAGTTTTCAAAATGATGTATGATCTCAGTCTTGTGCAAAGGGGAAAAAAGGGAAGGAAGGAAGGAGAGGGACGTTTTCAGGGTGCTGCAGGTGCTAACGCCTGGAAGTGTTTTTATTTTCTTCTGTTTGTGGTTTTTTTTCCGGGAACATATGCATTTGATAGTAATTAAAAACAGGGATGTTTGACAGTCAGTGAAGCGTGTGAAGCCTGGACGTTGAACAGAGACTGAGGGGTGGGGGGAGGGGGGATGGTGCGCTGGGAGGGCTGGGTCAGTGGAACGTGCGACTCATCATCTTGGGGTCGTGGGTTCAAGCCCCACGTTGGGTGTGGAGTTTCCTTAAAAAAAAAACAACAAAACAAAACAGAAAAAAGACTGGGAGGAAGTCAGCTGCAGCCTGGAGCCCCTCAGGCTGGGGGCCTCGGCCTGCCGTGTGCCCTGACGTCAGCTGGGCGCCTGAGGGGGGCGGGCGGGGCGGGCGGCTCGGCCCGAGGGGAGGGTCACAGGTCGGGGTGCCTGCCTGCGGGGACCGGTCTCTGGGCCTGGGCCTCCTAAGTGACCCTCAGGGGCTCCTCTGCCCCAGGCTCATCTCCGAGAGGAAGCTTAAGAGGAAGGAGAAGCCGGAGTTCGACATTGCCGGGAACGTTCTGGAGCTGATTTACGGGCAGACCCTGACCTGGTGAGCATCTTCCGCTGGCCTGCCACTGCCCGGCCAAGGCGGAGCCCCCTTCCCCGCTCGGGACCCTAGCAGGGCCCCGCCGTGGGACTCTGGACTGACGCGGGCCCCGACCCCTCCCCTCCCAGGCTCCTGAGCCCGGCCCGGCCCGGCCTCGGGGTGCGGCCGGGAGGTCTGACCCCGGGCCGGGCCGCGGTAGCCCTGGGGTGCGGCACAGGGGTCGTGACCCCAGCCTCTGGACTGCAGCCCCCGCCCCTGTCTCCCCAGGCTGGGGGTCCTCTTTGCTCCCCTCCTCCCTGCCGTCCAGATCATCAAGCTGGTGTTTCTCTTCTACATCAAGAAGGTAAAGGTGCCCGCTGGGCCCCCAGGAGGGTGGCAGGGCCTCGGGAGAGTGTGCAGCCAGGGCGGGTCACCGGGCTGCTGGACCCGGAGCCCCGGCTTTGGAACCCTCCCCTCGGCCCGAGTGGTCTGAGGCCGGCATCCCCGGGCTCCCTCTGGGGTCAGTCCCATGGTCCCCGGGGAACAGCCGACTGCCCCCCACCCCCACCCCCACCCCACTGCCTCACTGCCTTTCACAGGCTGGGTGGCATCCTGTCTGGTCCCTGGGCGTTGCTGGGTGCTCGGGCGCGCCGGGCCTCAGGGCCTGGCCCTGGGAGCTGCTCTGAGCGGAGGCCTCGACCTGGGCCGAGGGAAGCCGGTTGGGGTTGGGAACCAGGTTCTCTCTGGCCCTCCGTTGCCTCGTCTGGGCGATGGGGACAGTGCCCTGCTGGAGGCGACGTTCATGAAGCACGGGGCACGGTGCCCGCCCCAGCAGAGACCTTCAGTCAGCCGGGTGGTTGTTTCTATGGACTCTCCCGCACACGAGGGACGGTGGATGAGCCCCCCCTCCTGTGCCTCGGTCTCCCCCCTGTAAAGCAGGAGGCTGGCCTGGCCGGCTCTCCCCACCCCCGCACGCTCACACGCGGAGGGTCTGCTTCCGGGGGGGAGGGGAGCCCGTCCCGTCCTGGGGTCTGGGCTCAGGGCCCCTCCCCCGCGGGAGGCCCCCTGCCCGGCCTGGGGGAGGGGGGGCGAGGCGGCAGGGCAGGGCAGTGGCAGAGCGCAGCCTTTGTCCCTTTGCCCCCAGACGAGCCTGATGGCCAACTGCCAGGCGCCCCGCAGGCCCTGGCTGGCCTCCCACATGAGCACCGTCTTCATCTCGCTGCTCTGCTTCCCGTCCTTCCTGGGAGCCGCCGTCTTCCTCTGCTACGCCGTGTGGCAGTGAGTGGGCGCTTGCCGCCTGGGGGCGGGGCGCGGGGTGGGCCCCGGATTCGGGAGGCGCTGCGGTGTGGGGTGACGCGCCGGCCGCCGTCCTCCCCCAGGGTGAAGCCCTCCAGCACCTGCGGCCCCTTCCGGACCCTGGACACCATGTACGAGGCGGGCAAGGTGTGGGTGCGGCGCCTGGAGAAGGCGGGCCCCAGGGTCTCCTGGCTGCCCTGGGTCCACCGGTACCTGGTGGAAAATACCTTCCCCGTCTACCTGGTGTCGGCCCTGCTGCTGTGAGTGCGGGTGGGCGGGGCTTCCGGGGGAAGGACCGGCCCGCGGGGGGGGGGGGGGGAGGCCCCATCCTGTCCGTCCCCCCCCCCACCCCGACCCCAACCGCCTCCCCCATTTCCTGCAGGGCTGTGATCTACCTCAACATCCAGGTGGTGAAGGGCCAGCGGGAGGTCATCTGCCTCCTCCGGGAGCAGATCAGCAATGTGAGTGCCCCTCCCACCCCCTGCCCTGCGGGCCACCTGCTCGCTGAGCCCCACCCCCCACCCACCTGGGCTGCTGAAAGGGTCTATTTGCCCAACACGTGACACCACCAGGGACTGTGTGTGGCTTGTACTAAGCAGAGGTGAGGAGGGAGGTGAGGAGGGAGGCTGTGTGTGGTTTGTACTCAGCAGAGGTGAGGAGGGAGGCGGGCGGGTGGCAGAGACCCCCGGGGACAGGGTGTGCGGCCCTGCGGGGCGGGGAGTCTCTGTGAGGATCTCTGAGACATGGAAACAGCTGCTGGACTTCCTAGGGGACTCATGTCAGGACGCGGACCCCGTTCCGTGCCTCCGTTTCACAAGCCAGGGGAGTGAGGTTGAAGCGGGTCGGGATTTAAAACATTTTTACGAAGCACGTTGCAGTTTGTCGGGAAAGTGTGAGAGGCAGGGTGGGCCCGGAAGCCCGGGGCACGGCTCCCTCCTGGGACCCCTCGGGATCCACCCGCCCCCTGCCGCCCAAGCCCACGCGGAGAGGCCGCCCGGCCCTGCCCTGCGGACCGTCCCTCCTGCCCCGAGCGTGGCTCTTTCCCCGCTGGGTTACTGGACCTCCTGTCATGTTATAAAAGCACGTGGCTGTGGCATCTGGGTCGCTTGGGTGGCATCTTCCCAGCTGGGGAAGGTGTCTTGCCCGGGTCCGGGCTGGGCGCTCGGCGGGACCGGCCGGCGACAGCGGGTCCCCGCGCAGACGCCGCCCTCCCAGGGCTGTTTTCCTTCTGGGGTTTTTCACTCGTGCACCCAATGCTCGGGCCACTTCGGGGCCAGCTGTGCCTGTGGCGCGGCATCCACGTGGGGCTGGGGGCCGCGCCTCGTCCAGGCGCGTGCTGGGGGTGGGGGTGGTGGCCGCACGGCTCCACCTGCTAGTTCTCGGCCAGCGGAAGGACGGGTCTCCGGGCGGGCCCTTGCTGCAGACCGCGTCTGCCCAAGGCCAGGCCCCGCCCCGGGTCTGCGGCCTTGGGGGCTGCAGGTCTGAGCTCAGCTAGCTCCCCCAGTGGCTTTTCCCGGGGCCTGGGAAACTGGGTGGCTGACTGAGCGCACAGCCCTCCAGATCCACCAGTTGGGACGGAAAGGGCCCCGAGCCCAGGGCTGTGGGCGGGTTGCGGAAGCTGGAGAAAGCAAGCCAGGATGCCCCCCAGAGTCTCAGGAAGGAACCGGTTTGGCCGACACCTCGATCCTAGGCCCAGTGAGGCCCATTTTGGACTTCCGATCTCCAGAACCGAAGGATGAATTTGTGTTGTCTTCAGCTGCTAAGTTTGTGGTAATTGGTCAGAACAACAGTAGAAAGGGACACAAGCCCTATGAGGCAGACATTCTTATCTCCCTTTTACAGACGGTGACTCTGAGGTCAGAGAGGAGGTAATTTGCCCAGTGCAGAGTTAGTAAGTGGCAGGACCAGTTTTAGATTGGGTCAGGCTGACTCTGTGGCCTTCACTGGGCCCCCGATCACATTTCCCTTTTCACCTTGGCAGCTAGGAAGCTTAGATCTCTATGTATGCCCATTGCCTGGCTCTTGGTTTTTCCATCCTTGTTTGGTGCCTCTTTCCCCCTTAAACCTTTTGTGCTTGTCCTGTCCAACAGTCCTTGTGAGCTCCCTAAGGACCGTTCTGAACAGACGGATGGACAACTGTTCCCTCACTCTGTGTTCTGGCCTTTCTAGGAGGGGGAAGACAAAATCTTCTTGATCAACAAGCTTCACTCTGTCTACGAGAAGAAGGAGAGGAGCAGGTGAGGGGCCATGGCGGGGTCGGGCACTTGGCGCAGAGCAGGGAGTGAGGAGGGCAGGGGTGCTGGCCTCCCCGGCTGCTCTCCTTCCCACCTTCCCCGCTCAGGCGTGGTGAAGTCTGCTGGGCAAAGGCAGGCAGAGGAGAAGCGTGTGCAGGGGTGGGGTTGAGCTGGGCTCTGAGGCCCTTCCCCTCCTGTCCTCCCTGCCACGCCCTTTTCTTTCTAAGTTGGGGTGCCCGAGAGCTGGCCCCTCAGTTCCCGGGGGGTGCACGCTCCAGGCAGGGTGGTGCAGCTTGCTGTAGCCTCCTTTGTCCTTGCTCCTCTCTTACGTGGGGGCAAGCCCACCCGTCTTCCTGCTGCCCGGACAGACACCTGGGGACGGACTCCCGGCCCGCCCGGGCCAGGCTGGGCAGGCTGAGGAGGGCAATCCAGGCCCCGGGGCTCATCCCTGGGCAGCAGGAACCTGTAGACTGAGCCATCTGACAGCCCCGCCCAGCCTACAGACACACTGGAGGTCTGTCCAGCCCCTTTCAGGCTCTCCAGAAGCTTCTTTACCCTTGGCCGGGGCGGGGCGGGGGGGGGGTCTGAGTGCAGCCCCTGACAAGGGCTGCTGGGTGTCTGGCTTCGGCCGGGCTGGCGGGACGACTCCTCGGCCTCCTGGGTGGGTGACCCGCTGCTGCCCCCAGGACAGAGGGGCCCCTTGCTGACTCCCCCTTCTGGCAGGGGTGGTAGAACCCAGGAGGCCGAGAGGCTCGAGGAGGATCCGGACGCCCGCTAGGACAGCCCTGCATCCGCTCACAAGTACGGCCCGTGCCCGTCACCCTCCGATTCCACGGCCCCGCAGGCAGAGACGCCAGCCAACCTGAGACGGTGCACGCACCGGACAACCCCACTGGGCCACGGGGAGGGTGACGGGACTCTGCAGCCCATCGAGGCTGGAGCTGGAGGGTGGGCGAGTGGGGCGGAGCCCCCCCAGTGGACTAGATCCTGCTCGGGACTCTATTTATTGTGGTAAAAATATTTTGCAGAATGGGCCTCTCTTGGGAGTCTGTGCTCAGAGCCGAGCCAGCCGGGCGCCCAAGCACCACTGTGCTGTGTCCCCTCCCCTCGCCTGCTGATGACGTCCAGGCGGAGGGCGTGGGAACCTAGGGCCCCTTTATTTCCTCTTTCTGGCTGGAGGCTGCTCTTCCCTCCCTCCGCAGGGGTGCGAGGGTCTGGCGCTAAGCACAGGGCGCCCTCTGCTGGCAGAGCCTCAGATGGCAGGTGGACCAACCCACGGCTTGGCAGGTGCCCCTGGCCAGCCTGTGCCAGGTGGCTGGCACCTGTGCGGGCAGCCAGGCAGGCAAGGAGCAAGTGTGGGGGGTGTCCAGGGTGACAGAGCTGTCAGCGGCGGTATCCCGCGGTTACAGGGCCGGGGGTGTGGAGAGCAAAGTTAGGGAGGCTGGGGGACGGCGTCCCAGTTAGCAGCGGGCCACGGGGACAGGAGCCTGCCAGGCAGAGGGGCAGCCAGCACGCAGGCCGGGACGGCCTGGCGATCCTGTGGGGATGCCATGAAGCCGAGAGTAAGGGAAGGTGGGGAGAGGCCGTCACAGGCCCCCGTGTCCCAGGTCTGTGGCAGCCGGGGAGATGGCCCCACGACTCCTCCTCCCACAGGGGAATCCAGAAGAGCACAGCTCGGGCCCGGGCGAGGCAGTGGGAGCGCCAATCACCCACGGCGGAGACACCACCACCAGCAGTGCCCCCAGCCGGGCCCACGCCCACCCGAACCGTCCCCTCTCCGAGGACGGTCTCACGGGGGGTGGGGGCGCGTGTGACCGTTCGCAGATGTGCGGGCACAGGTCCACCTGCTGATGTGGCCCCGGAGGCTCACCTGGCACTCTCTGCGGGGGGGGGGGGGGGGGCGGTGCCCTCGATGCCCCCGACAGCTCGATTCCTGGCTTGCCGTGGCCAGTCCCAACACGGGGCTCAGGGATCCCTGCAGATGGCTGGTGCTCATCGTGGGCACGAGCACATCGGGGTGAAGTTGGATGGGCGTCCGGATGGAGGGAGGCTGGCCAAGGACCCTGCGACACGCCCTTCCTGACACCTGCCTCTGGACGGGCACAGACAGACCACTCCCAGTTTGAGCTGCCTCGTGGCCCCCGTGAGGTCAGGCCAAACTGCTCTGACGACTCAAAGGCCTGCCCAGGTTTCTGTAGAACTACCGGGTGTGACGGCTGTGTGTGTCCCTCACTCACTCGAGCACTAACTCACTCGGGCGCTGCCGTTAGGGCGTTTCGCGGGTGTGTTTAGCACGTACAGCCAGCCGACTTCAGGGAGATTATCCCCAATAATGTGTGTGGGCCTTACCCAATCAGTTGAAAGACCTTAAGAGCAAAACACAGGTTTTCTGAAGAAATTCTGCCCCGGGACCGCAGCGCTGACTCCTGCCGGCCCGGCTCCCACGTGAGCCCATTCTCCTCCTGGACACCCGCCTCCCGTCGCGCTGTTTCCGACGGCGTGCGGCCTCAACATCCTCCGGTCAGCGCATCTCACCACGTTCCTCCCGCGCCGGAGCCCCCGGGGGATCGGGCCTGCGCAAGGGCTGGGGTGTCGGACGGGCCCGTATCCTGACCCTTCTGAGCTGGTAGCCTCGCGCCTGCTCTGTGACCCTTGCCCAGCCGGGTTCCTCGCCTCGTGGGGCTGCTGGAGCAAATGACAGGTCCCGTACGGTGCTTAGGACCACGCTTGGCACGGGGATTTTGCTTAAAAAAAAAAAAAAAAAAAAGCGATCTATAATTGCCAAAAGAGGCCAACTGAGCACTTAGAAACTGCTTTCAGGGGCGCCTGGGTGGCTCAGGCGGCTGAGTGTCTGCAGCTCAGGTCATGATCTCGCGGTTCGTGGGTTCAAGCCCCACATCGGGCTCTGTGCTGACAGCTCGGAGCCTGGAGCCTGCTTCACATTCTGTCTCTCTGCCCCTCCCCCGCTTGCCCTCTGTCTCTGTCCCTCAAAAATAAAATAAACGCAAAAAAAAAAAAAAGAAAAGAAAGAAATTGCTCTTCCAGGGGCCAGGAGGTTGACGGAGCTTTTGGGCTGATGACAAGATTCCTCCAGGCCACTGCTGCTCGGCTCTGGCTCCTCAACGGAGCCAAATGGGGAGATTAAAACTCGGGGGCCCGGGGCCCGCCCCCGGGGATTCTGCTTGCTTAGTTTGGGAGGTGTCCTGGCACTGGGGTTTAAAAAAAGTTTCCAGAGAATTCTAATGCAGCTTTGTGTAGCATCTGACACGGTCTCTTGAGCCCAAGGCAGAAGTGCCCAGGGAGGGGGTGTTGGGAAACGTGCTTCCGTTTCCCAAACCGGGGCGCCGGCCGGGCCTGCTACTTATCCGGTTCCTGGTCAGACAGCGTCACGCAAGGGGAGCTCATCGACTGCGTTTGCACCGAGATGCGACGCACAAAGCTGGCAAGTTAATTATGACTCCGGTCATGCTTCCTTGGGGGTTTCCCTCGATCCATCCCGAGCGTACTGCACCAGGGAAGAATCTTCTTGAGATGCCGCTCTGCGTTTCGCTCTGGTCAATGAACATGGGCTCAGCTGCTCGGCATCTCCGGTCTCCTCTCGGTCGCTAGAATCAGTGGCCGCCCCTCCCCCTCCCCCTGATGCCTCTTCTTCGGGCCTCCTGGCTGTTGGAACAGCCCCTTCTCTGCGGACTCTGCTACTACCCACCGGGCATCCGGTCTTTGGTCCGCCATTCTCCCCAGGTGTTGCCAGGACGTTCTCAAAAGCGCAGCTCCGCACCTACCGTCGTCTTGATTCTTCTCCTCTTGTACTCTGGGCACCAGGACCCCCGCTGCCCACTCCTGGTCCACCAGCAGTCACTCCCGACCTGGGCTTACGTTGGGTCACCCGCGCCGCCCCCAGCTTTCCGCAGCCCGTTAAAATCTGATCCGGCCTCCCGGGCCCGGGGCGGCCCCACCTCCAGCCTGGCGCACCCCCTGCATGTTTTCGGGGCGCCGAGCCCGTCGCCCTGGGGAGCAGGCGCTGCCAGTTTGCGCTCTCGCAGAAACCCTGGACGCTGCACCTGCTTGTTGGGAGTGCCTGCTTGTTGACCGGGTGCGCTTTGCCCCGCTCCCGGCTTCCACCCCTTCTGGTCTTGCGCTTCTCCGGACGGACCGTGAGCCCCTCGGAGCCCCTCGGCGCGGTCCGGTCCGGCGCAGCTTTCGGAAGAGGTGGGGCGGGGCCAGGAGCCCGCGGGCCTGCCTTCCCGCCGCCGCGGAAGGGGGGTGGAGACAGCGCGTCGTCCTGCCAGTCTCTGGGCAAGCGGTCACGGCGGCGGACGTGCCGGCTGGTCTCCCAGACACCGTCTTCACCATCCGGATGATGAGAGGCGCCGATGCTTCCGGAACCGTTCTAAGGTCACGGTGTTCGGCGCGGACCCGAGAAAATGAGCGAAGTGTTCGCCTCTTGGCTGCCGCGGGAGGGGGATACGGCACCGAGAGCGAGCCACGCGCCCTGGCCGGGCCTGGACTCCCGCTCTGCTCGTGCACAGTGCTTCGTGACAGGTACCTTCCACGGCTCACTTTGGGTTGTTTTGCAGGGATAAACGAGGAAACGTCTAGGAAACACAGAAGACCTCCTCCATCACGCGCTTCTGTCCAAATATTTCTGACGCCCAAACCGGGTCACGGGGGCCGGGGGGCCGGGGGGCCGGCGGCCCTGGCTGCGTCTCAGGCTCTCGACCATCCGTGCTGGGGCTTCAGGGCGAACTGCAAAGGTACGAGACAAACGAGAACATTATCCGCCACCCAGCCGGCATCCGGGCCTCCGTCTCCTTACTCGCGTAGCTCGGAGGCTGGCGGAGAGGGGCGCGCTCTCTCCCCCAGCACATAAAGTGAAAATCGAGGATACCTGTCCCTGGGAAAACAAAAAAACAAAAACAAAAACAAAACCAAAACCAAAAACCACATTTATTTGAACAGCCAAGAAAAAAATTGCAATTTATTAAGATTCAACAAAGCGTTGTCCTTTTGAAAGCAACTCTCGGTGCGTGTTCTTTAACGATCACATTCTATGAGGAAAAAACATTAAAAGCCACAAACTTGTTTTTTAATCTCAGAGTTACAGACATCTTTAATTCAAAAGAAAAGGTCAAAAAAAATTAACAAAAAACAAAAACAAACAAATAAAGCGTCTTCACTTCCATCCCCAATTTTAAAAACTCCGTTTTTCTACAACCCGATGCTAGGCGGCAGCACGGCCCGCTGTCTGGACGCACACGCATGCACGCACGCGCGCTCGCACATATATTTGACGTACACGCGTAAGTACGTGTACGTCAAATACATAGGACGCAGGTAACGGCAATGAGATGCACTTACTCTGAGGAAGGTTTGTTTAGCTAAATACACGACTAAACTTCAGAAAACAAGTCTTGAACCCGGTTTGTGCATAGTTCATGATCCTCTATAAAACCAGCTTTTGTCGATCTGCAATTTTGCAGGACTTTCTCTTTTTTTTTAAATTTTTTTTGTTTTTTTTTTTTTAATTTTTTGTTTTTTGTTCTTTTTTTGTTTTGTTTTGTTTTGATAAAACCATTAAAAAGCTAATTAAAAAAAATGTAATGCACAAGTTTCCTGATCAAGCAGGCAGGGAGCACAATGTTCATATATTTTTAAAACATACTTGAGGGTATGTTACTCCATTGTCTTTCTTTCTTGCAAAACAATCAAAACATTGATCATTTTTAAAACATAAAGCAATTTTTAATATATAAAGCACTCTTCAAACATCTATTTCTTTTGAGTCCGTTATTTGGTAAATATGTAACTGCTACACATTAGAGATTAGGTATTTTTCTTCTTTGTGGTTTTTTTTTTTCCTTTTTTCTTTTTTTTTCTTTCTTTTTATTTTTTTGTTTGTTTTTTAATAACATCTTCAGTGCTAGGAGTCGGGTTACAAAATACATGAAATGGTGTGGAGCTGCCCCTCGGGAACCCTGGCTTTCCTGAGAGCGCGTCCACATGTGCAAGACAGTGACCACAACGTCTCGTCACCTCGACGAAGGGGACACTCGACAGTCCACAACGATGGCCGGAGGGAAGCGACGACACTTGTTCAATCCCAGAGCTCTGAAGTAGCGAATCTGCATTCGGAAAATAGGTTTCTTTACCACGGAAGTCTCTTTTTTTTTCTTTTTTTCTTTTTTTTTTTTTTAAATTCCTTTTTAAAATTTTTTTTTTTTTTTTTTTTTAAATTTTAAAGTCTGAAGGAGAAAAAAGGGTCTGTAAACAGGTGGGAGCCCTGAGCACGGGCCCCTCCGAAAGCGGTCACCACCCAGGTCCAAGTGCTTGGCCCCGCTCCTCGTGCGGGGCCGGTGGCTCTCACCAGTATCTATGGCCACGGTCCAGCACCAGCTGTTTTCTCTTTCGCTTTATATTCCAAATGGAAACACGGTGCAATACTCTGGTAATAATTCTCTTGCATTAGTCCACAATAAAAAGCTGCTAAAGGTAGGTATACATATTATTTATCCAGAGATATACACTGTAATTTTTAAACGCAGTAACAGAGTCCTTGAGTAAACATTTACACGTGAATTGTCACCGGCCCTGTCCTATGAATTCTCTTTAACGTATAGGATTAGCGAAAGGAAGAGCAGGGACACTCAGTGCAAAGTTAGAAGCTAATAATAGTAACAAACGTTGGACCAATGCGCCAAAAAAAAAAAGCATATACTGAATAAAAGGGAAAACCCACAGTTAAATCCTCACACGCTTAACACACAAACACAGAGGAGTGCGCACACGCGCGCACGCACACACACGCGCACACACGCACATAGGCTGTGAACTCAGAAATGTTTCCTGGAGCCTGTCTCTGCGCACTGGTGTCAGCTTGGGAGTGCAGAACTGGACGCGGCGAGCGCCCGCGTCTCCTTGTCGGCCTGCTGGATTCAAGTATTTGCATGTTCGATATGTCTTTTTTTTTTTTTTAACTTTTAAAAAATATTTTTTGGGATTAAAAAAAATGACAGGAAAAAGTAATGAAACAAGGGTAATGTGCATAGGCGGGCCCGTGGGAGCGGAGGGCAGAGCGCAGGCGGCCGCGTGGGGCCCGCGCTCTGTGCCCGGGGATGGACACCAGCCGCCCTGACTACGGGCCGCCTCTGGTAATGTGCATAATCGTCACAGGCTCGTTTTACATAGGCTTTCTCGTCTCCCTCCCTCCCGCCCCCCTTGATAAAATAACCCTTTCCAGCCCACGATCTGAAAAGTGCCCTTCATGATAGAACTAGTCTAAGCAGCTTTTATACTTAAAAAATCAAAATGACGACACACCATACGAACATAAGACGACACAAAATAAAAAGCTATGAGGAACATCCTGTCATTAGCGTGTGACACTGACCAAGCGCAGCCCGCACTGTCCTGTGGACAGTTCGCAAGGACCGCGGCGGACGTGCGTCCCCAGTACTGGACGGAGGTACTCAAGGGCTGCCGGGCTGCTCCGGGCCAAGCGGGGTCCTCAGCGCCGCCCGGGCTGGAAAGGGTCAGCCTTCTCTTCCCGGCGCTGCTGATTGTGGTGCCCGTGGGGTCCTCTCGGTCCTAGATGGATTCCCCGCTGAGAAGGTCGCCGGGCAGCAGGGTGTTCAGCGGGGTGGGGCTCCCGATCACCCTGCCGTCGTCACTGCTGGGAGGGCCCCAGAGGCTGCTTGAGTACTGGGGGACCCCGCCCCACAGCAGGTCGCTGCTCCCTTTGCCGGCCAGACACGGGGCGCTCCAGTGGCCGGTGTCGCTCCGCACCAGGCCGTGGGAGCCGCCCGAGGCGCCCAGCCGCGCCTGGCCGGCCCCGGTGCCCGACTGCCAGCCGGAGGTGGACGGCACCGCCTGGCCTTGGGCCAGGAAACGATTTACCTCTTCTTCGCCAGCAAACTCGGCCAGGATGGTGGTGTTTCCCAGAACACACCTGAAAGGGCGGGACGGCAACAAAATTAAGAGCTGGTCTCTTGGGAAGATACGAAATTTGACAGAGCTTCAGCCGGACGAAGAAACGGAACCGCAAAGACTCAAGTCAGTAAGATCGGAAATGACAGAGGAGACACGACGACTGACACCACAGAAACACGCGGGATCGGGAGAGACTCCTGGGAACGATCCCATGCCGACAAACTGGGGACAGCCTAGAAGAGACGGACAAATCCCTGGAGACAGACAACCTAGCAGGACTGACTCGTGAGGAAACAGAAAGTCTCAACAGACCGATAATGAGCAAGGAGACTGACTCAGTGACCAAAGACCTCCCAGGACAGAAAAGCCCGGGACCACAACATGGCTTTCCTGGGGATTTCTACCTAGAATTCAACAGCGATCCTTCTCAAACGCCTTCAGAAAAACCGAGAGAAGGGGACGCTCCCACCCTCGTTTTATGAGGCCCGTGTCATCTTGACCCCAAAACCAGACCAGGATGCAAGAAACTACAGAACAGTATTCCTGACGAACACAGATGTAAACATTCTCAACACAATATTAGGAGACTGAATTCAACAGCACTTTAAAAGGATCATACATCGTGATTAAGTAGGATTTATCCCGGAGATGCAACGACGGTTCGACACCCGCAGATCAACAAGTGTGATGCGTCACGTTGACGGAGTCAAAGGTCAAGATCCGAACGTCTCAGCAGATGCAGAAATGGCATCTGACCGAACACAACGACCTTTCACGACAAAGACCCCCCACGACAGGGGACAGAAGGGGCACGCCTCCGGGTAATAAAGGCCACCCACACAAGACAGACACACAGCCAATATACTCAGCGGTGGGAGGCTGGAAGCATCTTCTCTAAGATCAGGAACAAAACAAGGATGCCTGCTCTTGCCACGTCTTTTCGACAGAGGACTGGAGTCTCGGCCAGAGTAATCGGGCAAGACCAAGAAGTAAAAGGCATCCAAACTGGAATGGAAGGGATAAAAGTGGCATTATTTGCAGATGACGTGATCTTACGTAGAGAAAACTTGAAAGACTCAACCCAAAAACTACTGATGAATTCAGTAAAGTTGCAGGATACACAACCAACATAAAGAAAACAAGTGCATTCGTATACACTGAAAGTGAAACACCTGAAAGGGAAAGAAAAAACCTCATTTGCACCAGCATCAAAAGCAACAAAACACTTAGGAGTAAATTTATGCAAGCAAGTGAACACTTTTCGTGCAATGAAAACGAAAATAATTCTAAGAAACCGAAGAAAGTACAAATGGAAGGATGTCCTGCGTTCGTTCTCGCATCAGAAGAATCAACACTATTAAAAGTCCCGACGACTCGACGCCGTCTCTACCGTAGTCCCTATAAAAACTCCAGTGGCATTCTTCATGCAAGTTTGTATGGAACCACGAAAGACTCCAAATGGCCAAAGCAATTCTGAGAAAGAGTAACACAGCAGGAGGCATCACACTTGCTGATTCCAAACCAGACTACAAAGCTACGGTATTCAAATCAGTATGGTAACAAAACCAAAACAATCAACAACAACAACAACAACCACCACCACCACCCAGACAGACACAGACACACAGACCAGTGGAACAGAACAGAAAGCCAGAAATAGATCCCCACGTAGACAATCGATTAGTATTTGGCCAGGGCATCAAGAGTACTCAGTGGGGAAAGGGGAAAGGATAGTCTCTTCAACAAATGTGCTGGAAAAACTGGAAAACACGTGCAGAACAAGGAAAAGTGGACGCCTATCTCACGCCACTCACAAAAATTAACTTGAAATGGATTCAAGACTTCAACGTAAGATTCTGGAACTGTAAAACTCCTGGGAGAACACACAGGAAAAAAGCTCCTTGACGTTGGTCTTGGCAATGATTTTTTTTTTTTTTTTTTAATTTTAGAGAGAGTGAGCAAGAGCAAGGGTGCAAGCAGGGGAGAGGGGCAGAGAGAGCGGGCGAGAGAATCCCAAGAAGGCTCTGTGCTGTCAGTGCAGAGCTGGACACGGGGCTCGAGGCCACCAACTGTGAGATCATGACCCGAGCCGAAATCAAGAGTCAGACGCTCAACCAAGTGAGCCACCCAGGCGCCCCCCTGGCAATGATTTTTTGATATGACACTAAAAGCACGTGGGGTGCCGGCTAACTCAGTCGGTGGAGCGTGCGACTCTTGATCTCAAGGTTGTGAGTCTGAGCCCCATGTTGGGTATAGAGATTACTTAAATAAACAAAACTTAAAAAAGCACAAGCAATGAAGAAAGAAGTTAATAAGCAGGACTGCATCAAACTAAAAATCTTCTGCACAGCAGAGGAAACTGTCAATCCAATGAAAAGACACTACGGAATGGAGAAAAATATTCACAAAAATATTCACATCACTCATCATCAGAGAAATGCAAATCAAAGCCCAATGAGAAATCACCTCACACCTGTCAGAATGGCTGTCATCAAAGAGACAAGAGATAACAACCGTCGGTAAGGATGCTGAGAATAGGGAGCCCTTCGGTACTGCTGGGCGAATGTGAGTTAGTCCAGCCGCTACAGAGGTTTCTCAGAAAGTTAACAACGGAAGAATCGTACGATCCGGCAATCTCACTTCTGGCCACACATCCGAAGGAAAGCATTCCTGCAGTATTGTCCAAAGTAACCAAGATATGGAAAGAACCTGAGTGCCCGTCAATGGATGAACGGAGCAAGATGGTTCACAGCCCCTGCCCCCACCATGGAATATCACTCAGCTGTGGGAAAGAAGACCCCGCCATTTGTGACAAACACGCACGGACGCTGGTGGCCTTAAGCGAAGGGAGGGAAGTCAGGGAAAGACAAATACCGCGTGATCTCGCTTGGGTGCGGAGTCTAAAAGATCCACGCTGGCAGACAGAGTAGAAAGGGGGTCGCCAAGGGCTGGGAAGTGGGGTGGTGTTGGCACAAGGGTACGGACTTCCAGTTAGGAGATGAGTGAGTCCCGAGGACCTAACACACTGCGCGCTGACGACAACTGGCCACACTCGACACGCCAGAGCTGCTAAGAGGGCAGATCTGCAACGTGCTCGCGACAAACACGAAACGGTAATTCTGGGCCAGCGGAGGCGTGAGCTAATGCCGCGCAGCGATCACACCCGTGCAGGATACGAACGCGTTAAATCCACGCGTGCGCACCTTAAACGGACGCAGCGCCGTATGCCAACTACAGCTCGAAAAAGCCACCAAAACCCTCAAAACCAACAGAAAGGAGGAGCAGGACAGCAGTCACGTGAGTGGAACAACCCCGCGCCTTCCTGTGCCCACCTCCCTGGCTTCCCGTGCTGCTTTCACAGGAAAAAGCGCAGCTGGGGGTGTCACAGGTCACCCGGAAAGAGCCCACAGCTCGCGTTTTGCTTCTACTGTTTCCAACCCCAGGTCACGAGCTGCTTTCCTCATCTGACACCTTTAGTAGCTATACTGTGTCGGTAACGGCATATTCTTCAGGAGGTACGTGAAGGTGCCCCTCAACTTGGGCATCATCTAGAATCTGTTAACTTACATCCTGGGCTAAAAATGGGAACGACTAATTTCTGGGCCCTGCGGCTCCACTGACGTCACTGAGCAGGTCCATTCACACGTCTTATCAAGAGCATCCGGTAATTGGGGGAGGGAGGTGGCTGCTAGGATGCGTCACCCGCCTGGGGCTACCCCCGTGGACAGCGTTTCCTTCTGTGTCCTACTTGCTCTCTCTTGGGGGGGAGGGGCTTTCCCTCGTGGAGGGTGTGGCCACAGCAACCCCCGCAGCAGGACACCTGCTAGGGCCTGGCCCTCCAAATTCCTCTGTTGGAGCCCTGACCCCCAGCACCTTGGCTGGGCCTGTACTGGGAGATGGGACTTGCAAGTGGGGAGGAGGGGCGCCCGGGTGGCTCAGTCGGCCAAGCGTCCGACCTCGGCCCAGGTCATGACCTCGCGGTTTGTGGGTTCGGGCTCTGTGCCGACAGCTCAGAGCCTGGAGCCTGCTTCGAATTCCGTGTCTCCCTCTCTCTCTGCTCCTCCCCCGCTCATGCTCTGTCTCTCTCTCTCCTTCAAAAATAAAGACACTGAAGATAAAATTAAAAGAAAAAAATAAAGTGGGGATGAAGATGGGGCCTAATCCACTATGACTGTGTCCTTCTAAGAACGGGCAATCAGGACACACACGCTCAGACTCAGAGGCGACCACGTGAGGACACGGGGACAAGGCAGCCGTCTGCAGGCCGAAGAGAGGAGCCTCGGAAGGAACGGAGCCTGCGACACCTTCCTGAGGTGTGGGTGCTCCACAGAACCGGGGCGATCGACGTCTGTGCCCACGTGCTTTGTCACAGCAGCCCCAGACATACCTACGACCCCCAAACCCAGCGCTGCCGGGGCCGCAGCCATTGGGCAGCCGAGCGGCGGCCGAGAGACGTACATGTGCAGGGACTTCTGGGCCTTGGCGGCTTCCTCCTTGGAGCTGTAGCGGACCACGGCGTTGCCTTGGGTCAGGTTCAGGTGGAATGTGACGAGAGGCCCGTGCTGCAAACACAGCGTCCGTAGGGTAGAGCCGTCGATCTGATTGAGGAAGCAAAGGGGGCAGTAACGAGCTTCCTGGGGCTTCTTCCGTGACATTCTTCAAAGGAAATGTACGTCACCCTGTGTACTAAACACTGGGCGAATGTCTGTCCTATACGACTTTATGGTTTTACCTTTTATGCCTTGTAACTTACCATGTAATTTTCACTGTAAGTTAAGTAAATCAGGAGAAAGAAAAGACCCCATTTTGGTTCTGGCCTCCCCGCCCACCCCCAGCCAGGGCACATCGCACAGAGCCCGTGGTCCTGGTGGCCTTGTGGCCCCTGACCCCAGAAAAGGTGAGCACAGGACAAATCGCTCTCGAGGGGCTGTAATTAAAGGCAAGCAACTGTCTAAAGGGTAGAGTCCTTAAGCCTGAAAAATACACAGTTCACCAGGAACACGAGGGCCCCCGGCACAGAGACCGGCAGGCGGCGGGGTCCCCGCACGGTGACCCCCACGGCAAGCGCCTGTACCTGGGGCGTGAGGTTGCGGAGAACGAGCCAGCTGCTTGTCCTTCCTGAGGTGTCGGTGCTCCACGCGGAACCTGCACGAGCCAGGGAAGAGCAGTCAGCACGGCCTCCGGAGGCTTCTCGTCTTGCCAACACTCGGTGGCCCAGAGCGCCGCCACGTGCTCTAAGCCTTTCTCAACCTTTGAAAACCCACGCCGTCGTTTTGCTCTGAGGAACCCAAGCCCACGATCCCTGCAGACTCCTGGGGGCAGGTGTGACGAGGGACTCCTCCTCGGCCCCCATGCTCCTTGGAATCAACACTCTGAAATCCCCCTTGTTAGTACCGCAGACCCACCGGGCTGCTCTCAAGGGGCCGACAGCCATTTCCAAACTATCTGCGGTGGGTTCTAATCTCAGCTTCTTAAAAACTCCCAGTGCATGCATTTCTCCCATCCGCACAGCTGGTGGAGGGCACATCGGGATACAGGAGCTGCCTCACGCCGGAGGCCACCTGCCCCAGAGAAATGTTGTGGACAAGCAACTATGCAAGTGGCAACGGAGCCCCTTGTGCACGAACGGGCTTCCTCCCCGGGCCCAGCGAGGCCCCTCGAGGGGCGCCGTGACCGCCGGGGCCCAGGGCAGATGCCGACATCAGGGCAGCCGGAGCGCCGGGCCCAGACACGCCCCAAGAGTCTGGGGTGCCTCCTCCGCAGCCCGCCCTGGGACCTGGGGGGCGGGGTCACAGCAGTCCTTGTGAAGGGGTCCCGGGACAACGCGACAGGCACGTTCCCTGAAGGGTAAGTGGAGCAGGTGCACAGCCCCCGTGCTCCCCCACCCCCACCCCACTTGCACAGAGGACGGATTCGTACCCGAGGAGTAAGAGCTGGTCCAGCCGAGGGGGCTGGCTCCCCAGGTGGAGGAAGGCTTGGGATTGGTTAACCCTGGAGGCGGCCTCGTGGGTGCAGTAGTGTTTCTGGGCACCTTCCACAGTTCGTGAGACAGAGAGGCTTGAGTGTGGGAGGCAGGGCCAGAGGACCACGTCGATTTAATGTCTGACAGTTTACCTAGAAAGGCAGAGACACGGAGCACAGGCATTCTTGAGACAGAGAAGAAAAGTCACCGTAGGGTGTGGGGCACCGCACGAAGTGCTCTCGGGCGCCGGCAGAAGCATCACGAGCAAGGAACAGCAAGTTAAGGCACCCCCACCCGAGAACCACGGGGTGTGCTCGCTCTTGAATCTCTGCCCGGAAACACAGGCGGCCTGTGCCCAGCAGAGACCCCGCCGGCTCTCACACTAATTCGCAAAATGTGCCAGAACCAGATTTGCCACCAAAAAATGGCATTTCTGTAGTTCAATGTTAAGGCTAATTTACCAACATATTCCACTGGGACGAGCTCGTAACGTAACAAACTAATTGAGGTCAAAAGCCTAACCTGCAGATCCTTCAAGCTACGTCTTTAGGCACCAGCCCCTTTCCAGGGCTCTGCCCTGACCGCCCACAGCTTCGAGACCCGCTGGCAGGGCCGCACTGCGCACACGGATGCTTGCGGCCCCCCCGGTGCTGGCGGCCGAGTGTTCGGCATCTTAGAACCTCAGCTGGGGGAAGGGTGTTTTAAGGCTCTCCGGGAGAAAAAACCAAACTGGCAATGACTCCCGGCCCCAGCTTCTCCCGCACCCAGGGCTCGGCTGCGATGTGCGGACACCCGGACGAGGGCCGGGCCTGCCTCACTCGCCCAGTGTGGCAAGGACAGGAAGTGCTGGTGGCACAGTCGTCGCGTCGCCGTGGTCCCTGCACAGCATGGCAGTGACCAGGCCGATATGGACTGTGTGTGCAGCTCCCCTCCGCCCCTGCCTACTGGCATTGACTGTGACTTCAAACAAACAAACAAACGCTAATCTTAGCAAAGGTGTCCTTGATGAGAAAAACAAAAATGCCCTAAAAACTGCCTCATACAGAGAAAATGATTTGATTCTGCCCCTTTTCTTCAGCTAAGTGATTTTGGAAGCATTAAAGGTCTACACACATCTCTGTAAACGTCAGAAAGAATAAGCATTAGAAGGAAGAGAGTAATCCGGACGCTTTTTCATAAGACGCTAAACCGTATGTTGAATCACTGTATTGTGCACCGGGAACTAACAGAAGACTGTACGTTTGTTACATTGGGATCAAAGTTGAAAAAGTGAAGAAACAGACTTCGGAGTGAGGGGAAAAAATGCTAAATAATACCAAAACTACTTTTTTCCTCAGGTACGAGTACCAAAAAGAATTCCTATGGCGCTGGTTTAAATAAGTTTAACTAAGTCTGGACGACAAGGTTTGAAGGAATACAGAAGCGTACTTGAAGACGTTTATAAGCAATAAACCTTCCTCATGTAAGTTTTCTATTCACAAACCTGATACACATTCCGTGAGCGTGTGTACCCACATCTCGTTATAGCCTTGTCTTAAAGTTTTCAGATACAAATTCTCCTGAGGTTTTTATGGCAGACAATTCTCAATTCTCCTGTAAGCCTAGAAGGAAACTGCTCACTTCAAAGACGTAAGCGTCTAGGGTAACAGAGAAATAATCCAGGCGCTGCGCTTATCCGAGTGACGAGAAGCGGCCACACTTGACGGGACCCGCTCTCGTCTCCTCCATCCGTGATGGCAGAGGTAACGGCAAAGTCTGAGCGGCTGCGCCTGTGTGTCCCTAATCCCCGTGCACCCCCTGTCCTGCAGCTGCGGGGGAGGGCGGGTGGAGGTACATTTAGGTGACAGGTGTGCCGCGTCCCACAACCACGTGCCCTTTGCGACAACCCCGCAGAGGCCATGTTCCCGTGCCCACCGCACATGGAAGGGGGCGGAGGTGCCCGGGCCCCGCCTTCCCCGCCTTTGGCCACACCCCATGGCGCGCCCTGGGGTGTCTGGAGCGAGCGGGCAAGTGGCAGGGACGGCAGGGACGGCAGGGACGGCAGGGACGGCCGGTGCCGCCTGGGGAGAGCGGGGGCGTACCTGCAATGCTAGGCGCCGGTGCGATGCTGCTGAAGGAGCGACCGTAGCCGGAGGCACTGAGCGGCCAGGCACTCGAGGAAGGCAGCGCGGCACTCTGAGATGACGGTGGGGAGGACCCTGCAGGAGCAGAGGAGGTGCTCAGAGGCTGCCCAGCGGCGTGACCGCGCCGGCAACCAGGAGGGGGTCTCCCAAGGGGGCTTTGGCGGGAGGCCGACAGCGTGAGCGACGCGCGGCCGGGACCGCAGCCAGGGCGGGCCGCCGAGGGTACGCGGGGCGTCAGGGCCCGAGAGAAGAGCCTCACCGGCAGGGTGTCGAGAACAGCGCCCTGCGTGGGGAGGGGTCACACTGACTCCCCCCCAAGCAGGAGAAAACTAGCAGTGCGGGCAGTCTCCAGCTGTTCACGCCTCAAACGATACCCACAAAACTAAAAAAACCCTCCGAGTTCTTGGTGATCCATTTGGCCATTAAAGACCAGCACTCCGTTCCGACTCCAAATGTCTCCGTGTGTCTTCTGGCTCCCGTCCGTGCCGCTCCCGCTCCCGCGCCCGCTCCCTCATGCCACGGGCGTGCGGTGGAGAGCCGTGTGGGGAGCTGGAGGGCTGGCTGCCCTCGTGTGACAATACCTGCTCGAGCACCGAGCGCCACCGGGGAGGGGACATGAGCACAATCGGCTTGTCACATTTCCACATTTCCTTCCGCCGGCTGACCTTCCTTCCTGGGGCCCCACCTGGGGTGGCGGTGGTGGTGGCGGAACCAGCTCAGCAGGTCCGGCCCTGGCAGTCCCCCCTGCGGCAGACTATGCAAACCATTTACACACAGAGGAGTTCTGTAGGTTCCCTTCTCCCAAAGAGCAAACCACGAGGGGCTCAGGAGCAGAGGAGAGGGTCCTCTGGCGCGTGCAGGGGGAGCCTGGCGGGAGCTGCCTGAGACTCGAAACGTCCACCGACCACCCCCTGAAGTCGCCCCCCAAAGTCACATCACGGGAAGCTCCGAGGTGCCCAGGTTGGACGGCTGCCTGATTCTTTATCCCGGAGTTGGAGGTTCGGTTTTCTCATCTTATCCTGATGCCGACGCTTCTGAGGCTTCTAGATTTTCCTCTGTCTGCCTCCGCCTCAGCCACTCTGGACTGGAGGACGGCTGCTTAGCCCTGTCCTCAGAATTTACCTACTTCTGCAGGGCACCTTTGTCACGTCACACTCATGTGTCGCCCGCGGTGCTCCAAGGGCCGTTCAGCGGCCAATGGACCACTGGAGGACCCACGGGGCAATGGCAGAAGCTCTGTGCTACACCAAGCCACCTCGACTCCTTCTGAGGTCTTTCAATACCCGGGTCAGTGCTCCCTCTTCACACCTGCCACGAGCCTCAAAATACACCGATGGCCATTCCTGCTCAGACACAGCCCTGCCGCACACTCAGGGTGACGAGCTGTGAGAGCAGAGTCTGACTTCCGGCTTGTGCCTCTCCCTTGTCCCCTGCCGTCTCACACAGGCTCCATTTCGTGTCCCCTGTACCATTCCTCTGTCCCCAACGGCAGGGTCTAAGCAGAAGCTGCATCGAGGCACGAGGGATGCACAGCCCTGAACAGAGGGATCTGAACTTCTGGTTTTCTACCCAAACCACAGAAACGCCTAGAAGCCCATCACTTTAAGGAACCGCTGAAAAGAACTGCACCTCTCCCACAGTCTCACCCACGGCAGGAAAACTGAATTAACGTTCTGGGAACGACCCGAGGGGCCTCATTGGGGACGAGCACCCACGGCAGCCCGGCTATTCCCACACACCATTCTGACGGTGACGCCACGACTTCACCGGAGCTGCGCCGTCTGCCCTTCTCGGCACCACGCCCGGAAGCTACACTTACGATTTGAACTTCACAGCCAGCTCCTCACTTCCTCCTGCTGGATCCTAACGTCTGACACAGGGCGTGCCAAAATCTAGCATCCTGAGTTCTGCTGGGAACATGGTGCTGGGGGGCGGGTTTTAGTCTTTTTACCAGACTTCGTGGAAGGAAGTGGACGGAGATAGGGCAGTAAGGGGTCAATTCACCTGCAGTTTAAATAGATCCTAAGTGGGAACTTTTTCACTAAAAGGCTTAATCCTTAATTCGGCATTTCACGACATAGTGCTCTAAAACGGTGCGTTAATAAGTCCAGGGAGCCCACTTGGTCGAAATCGGGCTCCGTTTTCACCTTCAGCACTACCTCCGGGTGGGGAGAAGTGCACATAAACGCGTCTCCCAGCATCCCTGCCTCACGGCCCGCACGGCACCCGACACCTCACCTCCACTCTTGAGGAGGTAGCGGTTGACGTCCTGTATGGTGGTATTGATGGTGGGCCCGGTGGGGACACTTCCAGGAGTGACGTCGGGGTCGTTCTCAGGGTCTATGTTCTGAAGTCCTTTCCACGGGACTCCAGGATGGAATTCTGGAAAATGCCAAACGAAATGGAAATCAAGACACGTGAGAATCACAGCACCTTCACGTCGCCTCACGAGAATTTATGCAAATTCTTATAATCTATGAGTCAAAACAGGAGACACATCCTAGACTTTCTTCCAGGGAATCATCAATCCTCGGGAACCGGCTAGAAGCAGGTACCGTAGCTGCCCCGTTCAGAGGGCGTTCGGAAGGTGTGAAGTCTAGCAACCGTTGGACCGGACGCAACCCAGCGCCCATCCTCCTTCCACTGAACTAAGGGGCTTCAGGAAAGCGCCGGGGGCTAACCACTTCCCGAATCTGGATTTCCAGTGGCAAAGCCAAAGCAGGAGCTCACGCCTCCAGGACTCTTGGCTCAGATCCCGGCTCCTCGGGGCGGAGTCGCTCTCCCGGGGCTTGAGGCGGTTCTGCTCCGCCACTGCACGCAGGCCTCGTGCGCTCTTACCTGGGGGCCAGTTGATGCTGGAGCCATTCGAGATTTTATCACTGTCAGATTTGGCACGTGACCAGCTGTGGGGAACAGCTACCGGAGGACTGGCTGGTGACTCACTGTTCTGGATTAAATCGTACCGGCCATAGGAGTCGTCAATGGAGGACTTAGCCGGAGGCCCGATGCTCAGGCCTCCGGGGATAGCACCTGTGAGGACAGCGGGAAGCAAAGAGCCCGGTGAACAGGGCGTTCTTGGGCCTCTGAGCCCTCGCGGCTGGGCGCCGGGCCCTGTCCCTTTCAGAGGTACAGGAACAAGCACACTCGATTTGTCCAGCACTCTCTAAGGATAAGCGACTATTTCGGTTGGTGCGTCTGTGAAAGACTGAAATTGTTTTGTTTTTTTAAGGTTTTTATTTTACAATTCTCATTTTGAAAATTCATTTTATTTTACTTAGTTTTGAGACAGCGCAAGGCGGGGAGGGACAAAAAGAGGCAGGGACAGAAGATAGATCTGAAGCGGGCTCTGCGCTGACAGCAGCGAGCCCGACGTGGGGCTTGAACTCCCGAACCATGAGATCATGACCTGAGCTGACGTTGGATGCTCAACCGACTGCGCCACACGGGTGCCCCTAAAGATTTTATTTTTAAGTAATCTCTACATCCACCGTGGGGCTTGAAGCCACAACCCTGAGATCAAGAGCTGTAGGCTCCAGGGGCGCCTGGGTGGCTCAGTGGGTTAAGCATCAGACTCCGGCTCAGGTCATGATCTCGCGGTTTGGGAGTTTGAGCCCCGTGTCGGGCTCTGTGCTGACAGCTCGGAGCCTGGGGCCTGCTTTGGATCCTGTGTCTTTGTCTCTCTCTTCCCCTCCCCCGCTCGTGCTCTGTCTCTCTATCAAAAATAAATAAATGTAAAAAAAAAGAATTAAGAGCTGTAGGCTCCATCAACTGAGCCAGCCAGGTGCCCCAAGACCGAAATTCTTTATAAAAAAAAAAAAATTTTTTTTTAATGTTTATTCCTTTTTTGAGAGAGAGAGAGAAAAAGAGAGAGAGCAAGCAGGGGAGGGGCAGAGAGACAGAGGGAGACACAGAACCCAAAGGAACTGTCAGCACAGAGCCCGATGCGGGGCTCGAACTCACAAACCGTAAGATCATAACCTGAGCCGAAGTCGGACGCTTCACCGACTGAGCCACCCAGGCGCCCCAAGACCAAAATCCTTTAAGAACCATGAAGTTTGTCAAGTTGGAAGTCTACTGTGTTTTATTTTATTGAAAAAAATTTTTCTCGGTAGATAGACAAGTTTTCTTCCTGAAGGATACAGATAAAACTAAACAAATATTTAGGCTACGGTCCACATTCTCACTGCTCTGGGGCATCTTCAACGACTGGGTTTGTGGCGAGCGGGTGGCGGCTGGGGTTTCAGGAGGCCTGACTGCAGACCGGCTGGGGTCTTACGCACCCACGGACGGAGTATTCCGTTCTAAAGGAATTCTCAGGAAAGAGCTGCAGCGTGAGTGAGAAAACAAGCACGCTCTGCAACCGGACGGCCGGCGGGGGCACCGGCTCGGACGTACCATGCTTGCTGGGGTTCTGGTCGAGGGGAGGAGCAGCACCGGGCAGGTTGTCCATCGGGTTGGGGTGTGTCCACTGAGGGAGGCGGGACTGGGACTGAGACGGGTCCTTCACTGACAAACCGCCAGTCATGTCCATGCTGCTGACATTCATGTTTGGGTTCAGTCCAGCTAAAAATAAAAACGCTGTTAGGATGTGCCTGCTCGTCCTCTAAATTTCACTACCTTCTAACGCCCTCCTGGAGAACCCATCCGAGTCTCAACTCGTAGCCAAATACTTCAACTTTTAATGCTGGTGGAGAGAAAAGCTATTTGTCTTTCTAACAACATCTACTTCCAGGAACGTTATTCCTGAATTAAGGTGAAGTGGAAACGAACAGTCTCTGATTAAGTAAGACCAATGACTCTGTCCACTTGGCTCATTTCAGAGCTGGACATGGTCCTGGAGCTCCTCAGAGCCCACTGAGAGACAGGACGCGTCCAGACGACTAGGACAATCTTAGGGAAGCTCCCCGGATCAGGACAGCTCTTTCGGAGTTCTAGATGGGGCTCTAAAGGACCACCTAGAACAAGGCTGGTAGGGATGATTCAATTCCACTTTTAGTGACCTTGCTCTACAGAAGTCTGCCCTTCAGGAGGTGAGGAACTAAACACCAAATCCCTTTAAGGACCCGGCCCGTTTGAGAGTGTGGGGCCGCCACGTGCCCCCAGCTGGAAAGGCATGCCCATTCTGGGTTTTTCCGTAGAGCCAAGAGCACGTGCGGTCGGGTGTGGCCGCGCTGTGCCAGGTTAATAAAGAGAGGTGAGGAGGATGGCAACGAGGCCGCAGTGAAGAGCCCCCGACGGGGGCACCCGTTATGGGCCGGACTGAACGCGCGGCTGGGAGAGGACAGCCAACAGAAGCGCATCCCAGTGCGTACAGACCGTTTCCTTCCCAGACCAGGCAGAAGTGAACCTCGACTCTCAAGCAAGGTATCGAACGCCTCTAGTTTTAACTCGAAATCAGCGTCTGCAAACTCACATGCCTACGGGAGCCAGGTGGGCGTGAGGCGGGCCCGCTGGGGAGGGTGACGAACCCTACAGGGCTCGTCCCGCCTGAAGTGCCTGCCGCTGGTGCCAGCCAGTGGCAGCCATGGGGCGGGCAGACCCAGTGGAGCCACTTGAAGAGAAGCCAGAAGTCACCTTTATTTAAAAACCTCCGATTTTGAAATTTTGGCAATTAGCACACACACACGCACACACTTTGTGGATGGAAGAAAACCCCTGTGTGCGTCAGGGGCTGCCGGAAGGCCACCCTCACTTTGCACAGATCTAGTCGGCCGAGGGGATGCCCGCTCACTCGTGGACGCCCCACGAGTCAGCGTGACCGCCCGGGACGCGCCCCTTCCTCCTCACTGAAGTCCCCGCTCCTCTGAGACCCAAGCGGAGACCCTGCTCCGGTTTCTCCTTCCCCACGAGGTGAGCACGTGCCCTCCCTCCTCCGAAGCGCTGTCCGGGAAGGTTAGTTTTTGTTACTCTACGCCCGATCTTCCCGTGTGGACGACAGATTCCAGCAGTCAGCAAACACTGGAGCGAGGAGACGCTGTGGATGGGGGAAGGAAGGTGGATGGAAATACAACCGCTGAAGAAAAACGCCAAGAACCAACCGGATAGGCAACTTTATACAAGATTATCAAAATCATTTTTCATCTCATTTTGAAGATTCACTGTACTAATTCTTTCATTTGCCCTGAGAAAGAATCTGTAAGAGTGAAGACTGACGTACTTTGTTCCCCAAAAAGAAGAGGCCACATGGACACTAGGAGGCTGAAGCTGAAGCATTCTGGGATACCAGACAGAGTGGAGTTTGGTTGTGAAGTTAACAGTTCCTGAACCAGACGTGCCTCTGTCCGGCTCACATTCCAGACGGGCTTGTTGCATGCTGGGCACTGTCCTGAGAACTTCATGTATTAACTCACTTAATCTTTAAAGGACCCCAGGAGGGAAGTATCCCTACTTTATTTTTTTAAAGTTGATTTTTGAGAGAGAGCAGGGGTGTGCAGCTGTGTGCTGGGGGTGAGGAGTGGAGGAAAAGGATCTTTCTTTTTTTTTTTTTTAAGTTTACTTATTTATTTTGAGAGAGAGAGCGTGGGAGGGGCAGAGAGAGAGAGAGAGAGAGAGAGAGAGAGAGAATCCCAAGGAAGCTCCACACTGTCAGTGCAGAGCCCGACGTGGGGCTGGATCTCACAAACCGTGAGATCATGACCCGAGCCGAAATCAGGAGTTGGACACTTAACCGACTGAGTCATCCAGGCGCCCCCATATCCCCCACTTTAGATGAGGAGCTGAGGCAGAGGGCAGTCGGGCAAGCCACACAAGAAGCGCTGAGCCAGCCCTGGTGGTGGGTGGGCCAGCTCCCGGGCCAGGCCTCGGCTACCAGACTACCCAGCTCCGTGCGATAAAAGGCTGTGAGCGCGGGACAGTGAGGAAGGGGTGGAATGATCACAGTGGGCATTCATCAGTTTCATATTAAGGACGCACCACACCGATCGTATGTCAAGTGGACAGTGCTCACACGATTGGGATTTATGGCTCTTTTGAGAGTAGCGTCATGGAAAGGGACGCCATCGGCCGGGAGCAAATCCAGTATCACGAACTGGCTTTTGCTCGTTCGGATGTGCATTTCCCGGGTCACTGATTGCCTTTGTCCTGTAGCCTCAGACTAACAGCCACCTGACAGACGAACCTGAGAGCTTTCACCAGTTTCTGGCTTCTTCTAGCAAACGTTTCACGCGCCATCAATTTACGGACAGATGCCTCCCCGCGACATTTCCTCGGTACGGCCTTCGGTTACGTGACCTGTGCCCCCTGGCTAGCTTGTGAGACCCGGAGGGCGGCCCCTGCCTTCTGTTCACCTGTGGGTTTCACGAGCACGCCTCCTGCAGGCGAACGAACGGGTCAACACGTGCATGGGGATTGGGTGGATGACACGAACCCCTTTCCACACCACAGGACGCGTAGGGACAACCATGGCTTTCCAAGAAGTGCCCAATTTGTAAAAACCTGAACGCCTTTACCAGCAAAACTGTTAGAGACTCACCCTGCGGTCAGGGTGGAGGACGGCGGCTGCTAAAGAGGAGGAAACCGGGGATAGAACTGGTTCAACAGCGGAAGTGCGGGAATTCTGGGGCTTCCACCGGGACGGCCTTCAAAGATTTTATGCTTAAAGGTATCCGCGGCCGCGGCGAGACCCTGCTCTGCGGCACAGCCGGCGCCGCTCCCCCACCGAGCGGGCCCGGGACCCAGCGCCGAGCGGCCACGCCGGGGACTCACCGAGAGGGTAGGGAGCAAAGGTGCCGGGTGAAGACTGCGGCTCTTTGGTCTGCAGGTCAGGCAGGCCGGGGGCCTGGGGGTGAGGGGGGAAGCTGTCCATGGCCGATTTGCCTGCAGAGGGGTGCAGAGACAGGTGCGGCGGGGGCGGCGGCGGCTTCACGAGCAGGGCCTGGGCCAGCTGGCGCTGGTGCTGCTGGATCTGCTGTTGCAGGTTAGTGATTGTGCGCGCGACCTGGTGGCAGAGACGCGGATTCGAAGGGGTCCCCAGGTGGCGCCCCTCGCTTGTCCGCAGACCCGGGGCGTCCGGTCTCCTCCTCCCAAACCCAGGGGACCGCGGCACCGCTAACAGGGGCGGCCCGGCGGGCGGAAAGTCAACGACGGTGGAACGGCCGGCCACCTGGCGTCTTCCGATCGGGGAAGACGGGAGCCCGCGAGTCCGGCTGTGCCCTCCGGGTGGCACCTACTTGCTGTTCCTGTTGTCTCACGGGTCCGGAAACGCTGCGCTGAGCCTGTAGCATCTGCTGCTGGATTTGTAAACGTTGGTATGCCTGTCGAGAGAAAACAGTTAAGATCCTGGAAGAAAGTCGTCAACGAGCGGTTCCGCTGTTGCGTAGTAGTTTAAAAAAAAAGGCAGAAAGCGGCCAAGATTCGTGGTCCCCTGACCGTGCTGCGGTTTAAGCCTCCTGTGAGGCAGAGCGTTTTTAAAAGGAGAAATGTCTTCCCCAAATCCTTCCAGTGCGTGGAGTTTTACAAAGTACTTCAGCCAGTACCCACCTCCCACCCCCCGCCCCCGTGCAGGGTAGACAGTGAGGTCTGTCTGCAAATGGTTTTTAGTTGATGAAGAGACCAAAATTCTTCTTGTTTCTTTATTTATTTTGAGAGACAAGGAGAGAGAAGGGGAGGGGCAGAGAGAGGGAGAGGGAGAATCCCAAGCAGGCTCTGCACTGTCAGCCCGGGGCCCGACACAGGGCTTGGAACTCACGAATCGTGAGATCATGACCTGAGCTGAAATCAAGAGTCAGATGCTCAACCGACCGAGCCACCCAGGTGCCCCAAGATCAAAATTCTTCTGCTTGAGTCCTACCAACTAAAAATAAAAACAAATGATGGCAAGATGAAAAACCAGGGGTGTCTGGGTGGCTCAGGCTGAGCACTGACAATGCAGGTCCTGCCTGGGAGTCTCTCTCCCCACCCCCTCCTCTGGCCCTCCCCCACTTGCACACGCACATGCTCTCTCTCTCTCTCTCTTTCAAAAAGAAATAAATTTAAAAAATATTTAGAAGTGCCTCCTTAATCTGTGAATTATAGAGAAATAAAATACTTCACTTAAGTGAATCCGTAAAGGCCCTAAAAACCTCAGAGTGCACCAAAACCGATTTTTACCGATTATTTTGAAAAAAAAAAAAAAAAAAAAAAAAAAAAAAAATTAAAGGGGGACCTGGGTGGCTCAGTTGGTTAAGCACTGACTGGCTCAGGTCGTGATCTCACGGTTCATGAGTTCAAGCCCCGCGTCGGGCTCTGTGCTGACGGCTCGGAGCCTGGAGCCTGCTTCCGATTCTGTGTCTCCCTCTCTCTCTGCCCCTCCCCCACTCACACTCCGTCTCTCAAAAATAAAAAAACTTTAAAAAAATTAGTAAAAAAAAAAAATTAAAAACAGCATGCTTGGTTTTAAAACAGAATACATGAAACGTAATTCAAGATTTTCCTGCAGTTTCCGCCATCTTCCCATGCTCTCACGGCAGTGTGAGTGAATGTCCTGGCAGATGCTCTCGAGAGCACAAACGACGCCGGAAAGAGAGGCAAACACCTAGCTTAGCAGGCTAGGCCCTGCTCCAAAGTCACCGTGTGGTGTCTGACTGCGATGACGAAGCACGGTGACGGCGGCCAATTTGAGATCACTGATGCTCACAGAGTGGGGAAAAGTGCTGTGAGCCTCCCGGGCGGAGCGACCAGCACCAGACGTGATGCACAGCCCAAACATCTAGAAAGATGGCCAAGCAATCTGCTCCCGTCCTGCCGTTTGGTGTCACGGTGCCGACCGCCTCAGCGGGCATCGTGGACCAGGGAGAAGCAAGGTGAAAACGCACCAGAGGGAAGATCCTGGGATTCTGCTTCTAGAGATGTGATACATACGTGTAACTAAAATGCCTCCATGGGAAAAAAGAAAAGATTTTCTTGAGGTCTTTCACACCGTAAGGGGCAATAAAAATGACTGTATGAATAAGAGACTCTAGAACATCAGTACGATAATCAGATACGTCTCATGTCAGAATACAGCCACGTCTTCAGTGTTACCAAGGAGCATAACGCGATTTTCCTCTACAGCAAGAGTTCTAAATAATATGCTTTTTACGTGTGTACCTGATTTTTATGGTTGTTTCCTTCTTTGTCATCTGAGGTCAGCTTGGTAGTAAAAGCACTAATCCTGTGCGCTTGAACCACCCACCCTTGGTGCCTTCGGGTCCTGGGAAGCCTCACCCCCACGCCGCAAGGTGCCCCCATTTCCCATTTTAAGGACAAAGAAACTATCTCTGAGAGTCTGTCACGGTCACGACCCCCCTTCCAGAGCTCTGTGTCCTCCCCGACACCACGATTTGTCTCGGGGCACTTGTCTCCTCCCGTCCCATGCTGCTCCTTACTGGGAAGCTGACACTCAAACTGGCTAGATGGGAGTCTAACAGACAGTAAAGGCTTAGGGCTGAGAGGGCCCAGGGCTCTCCTGTGAGGAAAGGTTTCGCATCAATGCCTTTGTCTATCGGAGACCTTTTTTCCTTCCTTCATGAATCCTGGTCATTTTCTAGGAGATGAAGCTGTTGGACGAGACTTCCAAATAAACCAGGTGTCAACATATTAAAGAAAGAAAGAACACACTTGGGTCCTTGGGCATACACAAATGCAGTATGCCTTCATACGTGACACGTGACCTGGCGTTTTATAGTAAAAGTAGAAAGACTGTTGACAATTAAAAATTTAAGACCTGTTGAACTGTAAAGCCTTCCAGAATTATTAGGCTACATCAACCTTTCTCAACAGGGGTTTCGAGAGAGAATTAAATCCTAATCTCCAAAGCATTCTACTGTATGTCATGAAGTAACTTCTCTTTTATGCTTCCAAAAGAGTACTCGTGTATACCATCCTGAAGAATTTAGAAAATCGTCAAGCGTTTCTTGTGTTCTGTGGTCCAGACGGGAAACTCTGGATGAGAAAAGCTAGCTGAGACCCCAAGTTAGAGGGCATGCCTGACAGTAAGACCTGGACGACTCCGTGAAGGGACCAGGGAATTTACAAAGCTAAGGAACAGCACCCGTAAGTGAAAAACTTCCTCATTTTTTTAGTGGTCCACAAATTTTAGGAGGGTCTCAATGAGCCTCCCTGACATGGAGAAAGCGTTAAACCAGCTACTTGTACGGGTCAGGGTGTGTGGCTGGCAGAGATACGTGAACGTCAGGGGCGCACACTTGCTTAGTTCTAGAAGTTGAACGGATCTGTCCACTCACCAGCTGCAGCTGATAGAGCTGGTTCAACATCGTCATATGCTGAGGATTGATCGGCGAGGTCAATAGTGCAGGGTTGAGACCAATGTTTTTTGCTGCAAACTGCAAAAGCTGTGCTTGAACCTGTTGGACACAAAGGATGGCGTCAGGTGCCTGTGCAGCTGGTCTCTCAAGGTGCAGACTCGTTGATGAGTGACACCTGTCTCAAGGATCAACTCCAAAGCCATTGACAAACTCCTGGACGTTCTGCCATTGCAGTTAACGTGCTTCTGTGGGAAAGACGCACGGGAGGCAGGCAGGCAAAGAAGAGAAAGCCTTCCTCCTCCAAACGCCGCGGTCACGAGTGGAGCTGCTCGGGCTCCGGGGGACCCCCTTGCAAACGGATCTCACGTTCTGTCACCACAAAAACAGCCGGGCACGATTTAAGGATTGGAGACCGTGGACGTGGGATCTCGGAGAAGTCGCACCCACTGGCGGGCACCGTGCCACCCCACGGGAGGGTCTCATCGCAGGATGGGCTCTGGAAGTGGTCCACCCCGGCTCTGCCGGCCTGAGCCTGGACCGTCAATCCGCCCTTCTCAACGGGATGGGCACCTCCGCGGCTGGGAACCAGGTGGGGCCCGGCACCGGGGATCTCAGTGTTTGCCACTAGGCGGCGGGTATGGGCACGGGGCGGGGGGGGGGGGGGGGGTGGTGACACGCACTTGGCCGAGTGTGGGAAGCCTGCTGCCCGCCACCCGGGCCCAGGGCCCAGGGCCCAGGTGGGGCCGTGGGGCTCCCTGCTGTCGGGAGGGGCCGTGGCAGAGCCGCCCCACAGCCCTGAGCCGCCGCCTCCTGCACGGCCGCCCGAGAGAAGCAGATGCCTGTCTGGCCTGAGCTTCTGCCCTCTGGGGTCTCTGTCAGAGCAGTTCGCCCCGTGTCCTGATGAATGAATTTAACGGTTACTTGACCTGCATTTCAGCCATCTCGGCTCAGGGCACAAACGTGGGTTCAATTACTTGTGGGGAAGTAATTACTTCCAGCTAATTCTATACCTTATTATCAGTATCTATTATTGAATATTTTTACATGGGAAAAGACCGAAACATTGTAATGAAAAATTCGGTGTGAAGAGTAAGATTATGGAATGTTACCCAGTAAGTAAACAATATTAAAATGAAAGAATCCATATGCTTTTGAGCTACACAAAACAGTAACAATCTCTTCCTGACTTCCGTTTGACTTCTTTTTTTATTCTTAAGGAATCTCTGTGGGAAGCCTGGTCTAATACGAAGTAACGGACTTAACTAAGACGTCTGTGACGTATATGGTCTGACACACGATCCCGTTCATCGGCCACTAAAGCATTACTCGGTCCTTGACTGCTCCCACGTGGCCCCTCACGTCCTAAGCAAAGTGCCGGCTCGCCACCTTCCTCTCCCAGCTAGGACAGTGCATCGGGCTCGTCTGAACAGCTGTCAAGAGCAGGACACAAATGGCAGCCTGGTAGCGAGGGAGGCGCCTTTCCACCCGGCACGACGGGAGGACCCCCGCTCGGCGCTTCCAGTGGCCACGCCGGTGGCCCTGGCAGCCTCCTGTCGGGCGGGCGGGGGTGAGCCCGCCCTCACTCTACAGCGGTGACATGGCCATGGCCCAGGCGTGCGTGCGTGCGTGCGTGCGTGCGTGGCCTTGCCCGGAGCGCGGGTGCGGGCCCCACCTGAGGGGATAGAAACGGAGGCACTTGAGCGCGGAGGCTGGGCTGGGAGGAGCTCAGAGGCTGCACGGGCGGCTGCGGCGGCTGTTGCATGGTCCTGGCTTGTGCTGCTCCGCTGCTGCCGAACACGCCCAGATTGCCACTCGGGATCTGCAGGGACACGGGAGGGACCGGGGCGTTAGGGCGCCGGCGCCGCGGGAGCTCCGGGGGAGGCCCCGCCTGCCTGGCCACGAGAGCCAAAGCGTATCTACTCCCCCCTGCACCGTGAACTTCTACCAAAGTGAATTTCACAGACGGTTTCGTTCGGCCTGGTTACAGACGACGGCCGACCGGCCCACGAGGCCTGCCTGTGTTTCCAAATCGCAGAAGCCACACGACAGTGCCGGCCGGAAAACGTCCCTGGACAGGACTATCCCGTCCAGACAAACCCTGATAATACGGTGCCATGAACCACGGCCACGCGGAGCCACTGGGTTGCTCTATTTCTGTCACGGGAGACCTGTGGTGACGCAGGGTCGTCAGGGCGGGGATCACTAAGCCGAAGACAGCGATATTTTCAAATAGGAAACAGAAGTATAATTTCAACAAAAGCCAAAGCTGAAGCTGAGTAAAAGGCCAGATCCTGGCAGGTATCTGTGTGTGAGATCTAATCAATGCATTTTAGGTGTCCTTCCCGCTTCTCTGGGGTGAGTCAGCGGCCAGGCACGGGGGCTCTCTCCCATCACCCCGCCTGCAGGGTGGTTACTTGTCAGACGGCAGGTCACCCGAAACAGGCGTTGCACTGCACTACCACCGGCATCAGTGACGTCAGGCCGCGAGGACCACACAAACAGGGACGCTGGTGGCAGGAGGCGCCGCTGACCGTCACCGGGGACAGCAGGTGCGCACGTGGCCGCCTCACGCAGCTTAGCCTTCACCTAGAGAGGGGTCTCGGAGGTGGGTGCGTGTCAGCCTCCTGCGTGAGGAAACCCAGGAAAAGGAAGTCCTAGGAAAGCCAGGAAAGCAGGTCATGTCTTCCAGAAGGACAGGGAGAGACAAGTGCCAGGGAGCAGCAGCCAACGCAACTCTCAGAGTCTTCCCTTCCCTTCAACTCTCAGTTCCCTGTCAGGTGAAAGCCTGACAGGGACTTTCCCCTTCCCTGAGCGTCAGAGAGGGAGAATGCCAACACGACTCTCTGGAAGCCAGCGAAATGTCACCTCGACTTCAGGGCAAAGCAGGGGAAAAGGTGGTGTTTTCTCACAGACCAATGTATTTCCAGTTTTGAGGCCAGGAGAAAGGACGGCACCGCCTGGCTCCATGAAGGAGTCTAGCGGTAGGTCAGCACCAAGGGCACTGAACTATGTGTTACTTACATGTAACAATACGATCTGGAAGCATTTCCCTTACTATGGTTCAATCCCAGGAGCTGGACTCCACTCCTGACACCTGCACATTACCTGCAGGATGATCTTTCTACTCTCTCGGCTACCTTTTCATACGTGATTGTATCGTGAAGTATGGGTATTCATTAAAAATGGGACAGTTTGTGGCTCAAACACATTTTTTTAGAGGCAGGTGAAACAGAGACCGCGCTGGCTTTCTCCCACGGCCTTACCTGTCTAGAAGAATTCAAGTTTTGCATGCCCAGCCCTGAGGCAATCCCACCCAGGGCCTGATTAGGGAGTGCACTGTTTGAAAGGGGGAGCTTCAGGCTTGGTGAAGGCAAAAATGGTGAAGTCGTGGGCTCTTCCACCAGGCCGCCGTCCTGATGGGAGAAACAGAGGGTGAGCTGTGTGCAGTGTCCATCCACAGAGCACAAAGCAGTTTCCCAAGGGCGTAGAGGCGTGTGGATGGTAAGGAATCAGGAGGTCAAAACAGTGTGGGCAACAAGAGAATGGAGAACAAGGGCCAGAGGAAGAGGGGAAAAGCAAAAGAGAAACCAGACTGAGACGCTGCTTTCACTGTCAACGATTATTCCGCAAGCACACACGGTAGCTTGGGACGCTCTCATACACAACCGACCCCGCCCAGGGGCAGCAGTCAGGACGACGGAAACATTCGCAAAAGCCTCATTTAGAAAACGGTGTACAACCGTGTTCAAGTAAACCCGCTCCTTCCGAGAAGTCATCATCGAGGCTCTAGGTGTACATTTGGTTGGATTCTGCTGACACTCAGCTGTTTTTGACCCGCAAACAGCAATTTTGTGCAGTTTAAGCCAATAATAGGGTAGGTTACAAAACAGACTCTTACCCTGTTATATTTATTAAGGTCACGTTATGGACCAGGCCCTTTGCAGATCTATTTTTTCTAACTTCCCAACAAACGTGTAGCAGTATTCCACATGTTAAAGGTAAGGAAACAAGTCAGCGTCCCATCCTGAGCCAAGTGTAAATACAAGATACTAAGTTAAATTGGAATTGCGCACCACTCCTCCTGGGCCCAGGCTGGCCACAGCGTTCGGCAGGGGGGCGGGCGGGAGGGGACCCTGTCTGTTTAAGAACGGAGGCGAAGTCTCACCTCTGTCTCCTGTGAGCCTGTTTTTTGTTTTGTTTTTAAACTTGTCCTTCCTTGCTTTAATTTTATTTCCAAGGTTCAACATTCTGATTGAATTTCGTGGGATGCTGTCCTCGTCTCCCTGTGAAGTCACACCAGTCTGGAGAGGGGGCCTCGCCATGGGACGGTCCTGAAAGGACCGAACCGGTGTCTGGGCACGTGACCCACCCCAGGGGCTTCTGACGGACTCCTGCACGGACTCTCAAGTGGCCGAGCTGAGCTGGCCAGACACGGGCACCTGCACAACCACTTCAAGTCTCTTTTTCCGAGAGTAAACACATAACATCATTTCCAAGGGGAAGAACTGTGCGTGTAAAATAAGACAGCGAAACAGAGATTTGAAGACCCTTGTTACTGGGCAAATGGAAGCAGACAAGCCAGCCAGGTTAACCCACTGCGAGGAAAATCAGTTTTCAATTTCAGTATTTTTTCTTAGTCACATCGCATGAAACACGACACCATCTCTTTTGAGTTGAACATTCATACGTATTTTAAAAAGTGGGTCAAAGTCACTTTAAGTATTGCAGCCCAGCAAGTATTTGATCCAGCTTGCATTAAGGACACGGTTAAAATGAAAAGTCCCTTGTGTTAAAAACGAACAAGCAAAACACCCCCTAAATTCATACCTTGTCAAGAAAGGTGGGGCGGTCCCCGGAAGAGTCTTTGGAGACTGGTGGGCGGCAGCCAAGGGCTTTGGTGACCCCTCCATTGTAGTCGGTCACTCCCAGTCCACGCCTGTCCACGTCCACCTTCTTTTCCAGCAGGGCGCCTGGGGCACAGCAAACAGAGGCAACAGTTACCCAAACGCCCGAGGAGCGTCAGTCAGGAGCGCCGAGCTCAAGATGGGCGCCGGTGGGAGCCTCTCAACCTCCCGGAAAACAGGGAGGCTGTGGTTTTGCTCTCGTGAGCCCCGACAGTCTGCAACCGGGCCCTGCTCCTGCCCCTCCTCCCACCACACGGGCCGCTCCGAGTCCGCCCTCCCTTCCCCTCCTGGGAGGCACCCCCTTCTCCACACGGCCTTCCCCGGTGGGGTCCTCAGGATCCTGCCCCGATTATCCTGTTTAAAACGGCTCCGCTGACCCCCCGCAGCCGTCGGTTTCCATTTCCCACGCCCCCGTGAGGGTTCTTCCAGACGCCGGGGACACAACGTCATACGAGACAGACAAGGTTTTCGCCCTCATGCGCTCTCCGGCCAGCGACTGGTTTCGTGTGGCTACCTGTGACTTTGTGCCGTCTTACAATTCTAACCGGGTACAATGAACTTCTTCAAGCGCACACTGAACCGATGGGTCATTTCTGTCCTGGCAGCTTGCACCACAACAGTTCGGCACCTGCATGGAACTATCAAGTCGATCTTCCTATTCACGGATGCCGCATCTGTGCGTTCACCGACTGGCTACATTTACCTGTAGCCCCCAGATCAGAACCCGTGGCACTTCTGGGGTCGTCTGTGGACACGCAGGGGATGGCGAAGAGTCCCGGCTGCCCGACACACGCGTTCTCGGCTCAGACCAAACAAGATGCTTCTCACTCGGCTCCCCTACAGCAACAAGTGTCCCTCTGTGGTCTATTTCGCGCCACTGTTTTCAGTTTTGTTCTCTTTGTTGGCGGTTTCGGCATTGGAAGTGGTCCCCAAGCACAGTGCTAACGTATGCTGTAGGGCTCGTGGGGGCAATGAGGCTGCGCCGTGCCCGATGGAGAAAACACGTCAGCCAAGTGTTGTTCAGGCAGGAGCTGCGGTGCTGTTGTTCAAGCTCAATGTGAGTGAATGAACGATACGGTGCATCCGGCAAGAGGAAGAGAACAGTCACCCATTTGTACGTGAGGCTGCCCAGAAAGAGCTAAAGCAACATCTACCGTGTGCGATGAAGCTATGGAAAGAAGGGAAGAGTGGCTAACTTTTTGGAGTCACAACATGACGACTGATTTTCGAAAGGTGTAGCCGACAGCACTGGATTCAGTGTGGACGGCCAAAGAGATCTATGGTCACAGGACCCAGGGTCGGGAAAATGCTAACTCCTTCTAGCCAACGTTTTACTATAAAGATATACGGCACCTTTGTGAGAAATATGTATTAAATAAGGTATCTTTAGCCAGAAACGCACATAAAGGAAGGTTATGTATGGACTGGTTGACAAAAATGCTGTGGCTTACAGGAATTCGACCCTATTGTTTCCTGGAGACGAATAATGAGAATCAGCTACATTTTCCATGTAAATATCTAACAGAATTATTGTTTTACTTATTTATCTTTTAACTGGATCAATTTGGCGTGTAACACTGTATAAGCTTAAGGTGTACATGTTACTGGATAGACCTACATGCTGTAATAGGATGGTCCACGTAGCCATATTTTACCCTGTTACATCATCATACTACAACATTACTGTGCGCTCAGCGTGCCGTGAACTGGATCTCTGCGGCTTATCTACTCCTTGTTACAAATTCGTACCCTGAAACACCATTACTCACCCCCCTACCCCTGCTCCCCGGTAACTGCCATTCACGGTTTCCCGTGGGGTTTAACATTTTAGATGCCACATACAAGCGATATCATACAGAACTTGCCTTCCTCTGATGTGCTTAAGATCTGTCAGAATGAAGGATATGTTGCAGACTGAAGGATACTCCCCTTTCTCGTGGCTGAATCATATTCCGTTGTGTATATATGGTGGCATCTTTTCCACGCGTTCATCCGTTGATGGGCGTTTGGATGGTTTCCACTCCTTGGCTGTTGTGAATAATGTGATAAACATGGAAGCGACTATCTTGTCAAGATCCTGTTTTCCTCCTTTGGGTAGATGCCCGAACTGGAATGGCTGTGCCGTACAGTAAGTCTTCTTTTCGTTTTTGGAGGTACCCCCGTATTGTTTTCCATGCCAGGTGAACAAATTGACGCTCCCTCCGACATTGCAACAAGGGTTCCCTTTTCCCTATGTCCTCGCCGGCACCTGCTGCCTCTTATCTTCTTGAGAAAAGGCATTCTGACAGATGTGAGGGGAGACCTCACTGTGGTTTGGATTTCCATTTCCCTGATGATCTTCACGGATCTGTTGTCCACTCTGATGTCCTCTTTGCAGAAATGCCGATTGTTATTTTATTAAAAAAAAAATTTTTTTTTAACGTTTATTTAGTTTTGAGACAGAGAGAGACAGAGCATGAACGGGGGAGGGTCAGAGAGAGGGAGACACAGAATCTGAAACAGGCTCCAGGCTCTGAGCTGTCAGCACAGAGCCTGACGCGGGGCTCGAACTCACGGACTGCGAGATCACGACCTGAGCCGAAGTCGTTCGCTCAACCGACTGAGCCACCCAGGCAACCCCGATTTAGTTATTTTAATCAAACTTTTTTTGGGTCATTAGTTTGACTGATAGATCCATAGATTTTGGATATTAACCCCTTATCCAGTACATGGCTTGCAAAATTTTCCTCCTGTTCTATAGGTTTTTTCATTTTGGTGCTTCTCTTGCTGTGCAGAAACTTCTGAGTTCGATGTAGTCCTCATTTGTTGACTTTTCTTTTGTTGTCTGTGCTTTTGCTGTCCCCCCCCCCCCCCCCCCCCCGTTATTGCCGAGACCAATACTGACAGGCCTCTTCTTTAATTTTCTTCTGTTTTTGTTTTGCTTTGTTGTTTAAGCCTTTGATCCATTTTGAATTAATTTTTGTGAGTAGTGTGAGATAGGGGTCCAATTTCATTGTTCTGCACGTCTCTCCATTTTTCCCAGAACCTTTTGTTGAAGATACCATCCGTTCCCCAATCAGTACTTTTGGCTCCTTTGTCAAATACTAGTTCACTGTATATGCTGGGGTTTAATTGTGGGCTCTATTCTGTTCCACTGGCCGAAGTGTCTAATTTTTTTTTTTTTTAAGGAAGTTTTAGACCCAACGTGGGGCCTGAACTCACAACTCTGAGACTGAGTCACATGTTCTACCAAATGAGCCAGCCAGGTGCCCCAGACTGTCTATTTTTACGCCAGTACCACTGTTTTGATTACTGTGGCTTTGTAGTACAGTCTGAAATTCAGAAGTGTGATATCTCCACTTTTGTTCTTCCTTACGACCGCTCTGGCTACTTGGAGTATTTTGTGGTTTCACACACATTTTAGGATTTTTGTCTTTTCTTTCTTTCTTTCTTTCTTTCTTTCTTTCTTTCTTTCTTTCTTTCTTTCTTTTAATATTTATTTTTGAGGGGGGAAGGGGTAAAGAGAGAGGGAGAGAATCCCAAGCAGGGTCCCTGTTGTCAGGCAGAACCCGACGTGGGGCTCGTTCCCACAAACTGTGAGACCATGACCTGAGCTGAAATCAAGAGTTGGGGTGCTTAACTGACTGAGCCAAACAGGTGCCCCAGGATTGTTTTTGTTTCTTCTACTTCTGGGAATGCCTTTGGTTTTTTGATGGGGACTGCTTTGGGTAATATAACCAGACTAACAATATGAATTTTTTTGATCCATGAACATGGGATGCCTTTCCATTTGTTTGTGTCTTTTTCAATTTCTTTTAACAAAGTCTTACAGTTTTCATTGTGCGGATCTTTCACTCCCTTGATTAAATTTATTCCTAAGTACTATATTGTTTTTGATGTTATTGTGAATGGGATGGTTTTCATTCTTTTCCAGATGCCTCATCATTAGTGCAAAGGAAAGCAGTTGATTTCTGTATGCCGATTCTGTATTCTGCTGCTTTACGGAGACCGTCGACCGATTCTAGGTTTTTCGACTGATTCTTTGGAATTTTCTATATACAGGATCGTATCATCAGCAAATAATGAGAACTTGACTTCTCCCTTTTCAACACGGACAATATGGATGCCTTTTCCCCCCTTCTGCCTTGCCTAGCTGCCCTGGCCAGGACTTCCAGCACTTTACTGGACAGGAGTGGAGAGAGTCAGCATCCTTGCCTTGTTCCTCATCTAATGAACTCTTTCAACTTCTCTCCACTGAGTAAAATGTCAGCTGTGGGTTTGTCACCTACGGCCTTTATTAGGTTGAGGTACGTTCCTTCTCTACCCAGTCTGCTTAAGGTTCCCCCCACCCTCCCAAATCATGAAAGGATGCTGTATGCTGTCAAATATTTCTTCTACATCTATCGAGATGATCACATGATTTTTATCTTTCAGTTTATTGATGGGATAGATCACATTTACTGATTTGTGTATGTCGAACCAGCCTTGCATCCTAGGTACAAGCGCCACCTGGTCACGGAATGTAATCGTATCCATGTGTTGTTGAACTCAGTTTGCTAATATCTTGTTGAGAATTTCTGCATGTACGTTCATTGGGGATATTGGTCTACGGTTTTCTTGTGGTATCCTTCTTAGGTTTTGGTATCAGAGTAACGCTGGCCTTGTAGAGTGGGCCTGGACGTATTCCCTTCTCCTTGATAGTTTGGAATAGTCTGAGGACTGATGTTAATTCTTCTTTAATATTTGGTAGAATTTCTGTCAGTGAAGTCATCTGGTCCTGAAGTTTTCTGTGTTTTGGCAACTGACTCTATCTCTTAACTCACTGGTCTGTTCCGATTTTATATTTCTTGCTGATTCGGTCTTGGTAAGTTGTTTCTAGAAATGTATTCATTTCTTCTAAGTTAAGTAATGTGTTGGCATATAATTGTTCACAGCAGCCTCTCACGGTTCCATGTATTTTAGTGGTTATTAGTTGCAGAGTCTCCTCTTCCACTTCTGATTTCATTCCTTTGAGTCTTTCTTTTCTTTTTAGGTCTAGCTGAAGGTTTATCAATTGTGTTTTTCTTTTTGACGAATCAGCTGTTAGTTTCACAGATCCTTTCTACTGTTTTTCTAGTCTCTATTTTATTTATTTCTGCTCTGATCCTTATTATTTCCTTCCTTCTGCTAACTTTGGGCTTAATGTGTTCTCTTGCGAGTTTTGAGGTGTGAAGTTAGCTTGCTTCTCTTACCTCTTTTTAAATTCTTAGTATCTGTGTTTAACTGCTACACGCTTTCCTCTCACAACTGCCTTTGCTGCTTCCCACCACATTTGACATGTTTTCATTGTCACTTGTTTCGGGATACTTTTTCACTTTCCTTTCAACTTCTTCTTTGACCCAATGGTTGTTTAGAAGTGTGTTTAGTTTCCACGTGTTTATGGATCTTCTCATTTTCCTCATGTTGAGGAAGATGGTTGGTAGGACTTCTAACTTCTTAAAACTAAGAATAGTTTGGGGGCACCTGGGTGGCTCAGTTAAGCGTCTGACTCTTGACTTCGGCTCAGGTCATGATCTCATGCTTGTGAGAATGAGCCCCACATTGGGCTCCACACTCAGTGTGGGGCCTGCTTGAGTCATTCTCTCTCTCTCCTCCCCCTCCGTCCTTCCCCTGTTCATGCTCTATCGAAAAGATGAAAAAAAGAAAAAGAAAAAAAGAAAGAAAGAAAAAAAACCCCCAAACAACCCCTAAGATAGTTTTGTGGCCTATCAGATCTATCCTGGAGAATGTTCCCTGTGTGCTTGAAAAACGTGTATATTCTGCTGCTGCTGGATGGAATGTTCTGTGTATATCTTTTAGGTCCATTTGCTCTGAAGTATGGTTCAATTCCATTTTTCCTTATTGATTTCTAGTCTGGAAGATCTATCCATGGTTAACAGTGGGGTATCTGAAATCTTCCATAAAATTACTATATTATTTCTTCTCTATGATCTGTTATTAATTACTTAATGTAGTTTGGTGGTCAGGTGTTGAGAATGGATATATTTATAATTTGCTTACATCTTCTTGGTGTATTAACCCCTTTGTCAGCATATAATGATCTTCTTGGACTCTTGTCACCCTTTTTGGCTTCAAGTCTATTTTGTTGGATATTGAGTATGGCTATGCTCGCCTTCTTTCTGTTTCTGTTTGCTTGGAATATCATTTTCCATGCTTTCGACGTGAGCCTGTGTGTGTCTTAGAGCTGCAATGAGTCTCCGGTGGGCAGCACAGACTTGGGTCTTGTGGCCTTATTTGCTTTAAACATTTTTAATAAAAAAAATTTTTTTTAATGTTTATTTTTGAGAGAGAGAGAGACAGAGACAGACAGAAAGAGAGAGAGTGTGGGGGGGAGGGGCAGAGAGAGAGGGAGACACAGAACCCGAAGCAGGCTCCAGGCTCTGAGCTTGAATCCACAAACCGTGAGATCGTGACCTGAGCCGAAGTGGGACGCTCGACCGACTGAGCCACCCAGGCACCTTGGGTCTTGTGGCTTTAATCCATCCAGCAGCTCTGTGCCTTTAGGTTGGTGAGTTCAGTCCCATTAAGAGAGATTACGGACATGTGAGCACGGGCTACCGCCCTTTTATCTTCTGCCTTCTGGTTATTCTGTCTCTCTACTGTTTTTCCTTCTGTCTCTGTCTACCTTCATACGTTGACAGCCTTCCATTTTCTCAGTCTCCCCCTTTTCGCGGTTTGTGTGTCTGTGCTAGATTTTTGCTTCACGGTTACCACGAGGTTTACGTTAAACATTGATGGAATAGTCCCTTTTCTGCTGAAAGCAATTTCTCTTCATTGGCTTATAAGAGTTCCATCCGTTTGCTCTCCCCCTTTTATATTTTTGATGTCACAAATGATCTCTTTTTAAAGGTGCTATGATTTTGTTCCCAAGTTGTCACAGCCGTAAGTTATGTCTAATTCTCTTTTTCTTTACCCTTTATGAGTTAAGAGTTTAATACACCATTCTAGGCGTGCCTGGGTGGCTCAGCTGGTTGAGCATCCAACTCTCGATTTCAGCTCGGGTTGTGATCTCATCGTTCATGAGATCGAGCCCGGCATCGAGCTCTGTGCTGAGAGTGTGAAGCCTGCTTGGGTTTCTCTCTCCCTCTCTCTCTGCCCCTCCCCCACTTGTGTGAGCACGCTCCCTCTCTCAAAAAAAGGAAACGTTCGGAAGAGTTTGATATACCATCCTAAAACGCAGCTACAGAATTCCGATTCTATTTATCACCTTTAGTTATTACTATTTTCACAGCAGCTCCACAATGAGGGCTGCTCGTCCCTTGAGGTAAATCTCATCTGTCACCAGTAAGCGCTCCACCGGCACGGAGATGTCTCTGTGGGCCCCTGAGCAAGCCCGTTCTGGGGCCAGGTGCGAAGAACACGCTCAGTCAGTGTCGCATGAAGTCTGGCCTGTGGTCCCAGTGTCTTTCTCTACGAACGCTGTGATGACCTCCCCTCAAAATAGATGGGAAAAACTCATCTCTTGGCTGAAGTACAGAGAAAAATGAAACAGGCGAACGTGCCTCGACGTGGGCTTTGGCCATCCGTCCCCAGGGTCCACCAGCCTCCAGAGACTTGCTGTGTGGTTACCACGCTTCACACGCTCGCTCTTTTGCTGAAGCTTGGTCCTGTCTACCCAGCACGAATTGAAACCATTAACCCAAGACTACGATAAAATGCTTCTGGAAATCCAAACTCCACAAACTGGCACCTTTTAAGAAAGTATGCGGTAAGGGCGTCAGAGTACTCACTCATGGCCTGGTCAAGATTCATATTGTTGCTCCTCAAGGCCTCTTCAGCTGGTTCTCTCTGTGTGGGAAAACAGAACTTTAATGAAGATTACGCCTCGACGGTAACAAAAAAGCTAGTAGAGAATTCGATCACTATTAGCTTAGAGAAATGATTACGGCTGACGTAACATTACTGGGTTTTGGAACCGGAAACACTGCCCTTCGTTGGCGAGGCTAGACACAAACGTCTTCTAAGTAAAGGCACTTCGAGTAAGAACACGCGCCGGGTCGACTTTTAAAGAACTTGCATCTGACACTTTAAAAACAAAACGTGCGGGGTCCGTGGAATCTTGTCGTGGACCCCACACCACAGTGAGTAGCAAGGGTTCGGCAAGGATGAACTCTCTGCCGGAACGACTTTGGGAACGTCCCGGCAGCCAGTCAGAGCACAGAGCTCCACTCTCCACTGCGCGGACTCTGGGCCCTGCTGTTGCCCGCTCGCCACCAGGCAACGTACAAAAGACCAAAACGAAACAAGCAGATGCACGTTGATAACTATTCACGTTCCTAGGAACGGAACAGATGCGTGTCAGTGTGTGCGAGCACCACGGTGCAAATGGGGACTCCCGGGCAGGCCGCCGGTGTCCCGCCCGCGCTCTCACGCGGGAAGGGGCTGGGCCACCCCCGGGTCTGCGGCCTGCCCAGTGACAGAGGGCGTGTGCCCGACGCGAGGCATGTCGTTTCTGGACCGGGCCGTTCTGGACCCATTCTTCAGGAACATCCACAGAAATCAAAGACAGATGTTCACTTGAGTAACGATCTGGAAAGAAGACCTTTGAAGGGAAGACCGAACAGACCCAGGGGATATCCCTCAGGAGCTGAACTCCTGCGTTAGGATCTCAGGAACGGGATGCCTCATGGCACATTTTCGGGGGACACCGTACAATCTGAACTCTCCCTACATGTGACCCGAGACTCGGGCACTCAATAGGACTGGTTAGGACTCTTTTTTCTGGACCCGGCGCTTTGGTACTTGATCCCAAGTTTTCTCTTGTGATCTCTGTCAATCCACCGCATAAACTAACGAAAATTCACTTTTAATTATAATTTAAAAGAAAATGCAGAGCTGTAGAAGCCAAAGAAAGGAACGATCACGCGGCATGTTTTATTCCAGAAAGCTCGCACACCCTACTTGATGGAATGGTGTGGATGCTCGCTCTGGTTGAAAGCAACGGTCCCTAGACAGAAGCACTCGGGTAAAAGGGGAATTTACGAGTTAGGCTGCATGAACACTCTCCTCCCTCAAAAGTCTCGCTTGTTACGTGTGACAACCGCGGGCAGGACACAATCAGGGCCATGCATGGCAGCACACGCGGAGGGAAGCAGTAAAAATAAGACACCAGTCACCGGGAAGCCCATGTCCGTGAGTTGTTTGATCAGCCGGTTCATGATCCAGGCCTCGTCCTGCTTGCCAGACGTTTTCATGCCCTAGGACAAAGTGTGGGTCACGGGTTAATACGTTTCTTCTAGACACAGGAGCGGCCTAAACTTCACGGTGATTTCAAGTTAGAGACTCTTTCTGTATTAACGTCGAGCGATGCTGTGCTCCAGAGTCCCTGACTGCTTCGTGGCTAGTACTGCGGAATGCTTTAGGGTGCGCGTGCAAGTTGGCGTACGTGTGTAATTTAAGGACTTTAAAAAAGCAAGATAATTATTTTTCTTCCCCAGAGAATTAATTTAGTTCATCACAAATGTGTGCCACTTCCATTATCAAATAATCCTAAGCGCTCCTTTGAACACGGCCCTATGCTAATACTATGTGAAGTTTACTAAAAATTACATGTTTTCTGCCCTTTTATAAGCTTTACTGTCAAAGATGACAAAATGCAGGGGGTTCATTCCAACAGAATGAAAAGGCAACAAGATGAAAGGAACAAAAAGCCTGTTAATTTTATTGACTATTCACTGCTTGCAGCCCTTGGGGTAGAGAAGACATAAATGGCAAACGTCAGTGAGGGAGAAGATGAAGAGAAGAGGAGAAGCGATCACAAAAAGCAAGCTAGGGCAGCAGAGGAGGGGAGCGGGGGGGGGGAGCACAGGGCAGGGGAGAAGGGGAGCACAGGGGAGTGGAGAGGAGCACAGGGCAGCGGGGGAGGGGAGAAGGGGAACACAGGGCATCGGAGGAGGGGAGCACAGGGCAGCAGAGGAGGGGAGCACAGGGCAGTGGAGGAGGGGAGGGGAGCGCAGGGCAGCACAGGAGGGGACGGGAGCACAGGGCGGGGGGGGGAGGGGGGGGAGAAGGGGAGCCACAGGGCAGCGGAGGAGGGGAGGGGAGCGCAGGGCAGCACAGGAGGGGACGGGAGCACAGGGCAGGAGGGGGGGGAGGGGGGGGGAGAAGGGGAGCCACAGGGCAGCGGAGGAGGGGAGGGGAGCGCAGGGCAGCACAGGAGGGGACGGGAGCACAGGGCAGCGGGGGGGGGGGGGGGGGGGGGGGAGAAGGGGAGCCACAGGGCAGCGGAGGAGGGGAGGGGAACACAGGGCAGCACAGGAGGGGACGGGAGCACAGGGCAGCAGAGGAGGGGAGCACAGGGCAGCGGAGGAGGGGAGAAGGGGAGCACAGGTCAGCAGAGGAGGGGAGGGGAGCACAGGGCAGCAGAGGAGGGGAGGGGAGCACAGGGCAGCGGAGGAGAGGAGGGGAGTGCAGGGCAGAGGAGGAGGGGAGCATGGGGCAGCCCACAAGGGCTGGGCGAGGATGTTAAGTTTTCTCAGTGACGTCCCTCCTCTTCCAACAACTACAAAGGTTCTAACCATGTGTTCACACCGGGGAAAGAACACCCTCCTCTAAAATCACTCCTCACGGCGCTTGTCCAAATGGAGCCTGCCGTTAACTGCAGAATGGGGTCTGTGTGGCGATATTAAACCAACCAACGGGCGCTCTTTCCTCGAGGAAGTGCTTATCTGGAGGCGCCTGGAATCACTGCCGGGGCCGGAGGTGCCAAGAGTACACGGTGTTTTAATTTACCTGTTTCGTGTTCCTGGTGCCGTCATTAACTGGGTTGTTTGCCAGCCCAGCCGAAAAAAGACTCCTCGTCTGAGGTCTGTAATTGCTTCCGCTCCTGATGAAGCGAGCCCTGATTCTAGGTTCTGGGTTCTGCTACTGCTAATGAAATGCTCTGCTGAATTAATGTTCTGAACAGGTAACACCTTCGTAGGGTTCGGATGGAGACACAGGGTGCGCGCAAAGTGCCTTCTTCCTACCTCACCTTCCGTCCGCTCGCCTCCCGCTCGCTCTTCGCACGCGCGGGCGTGCGCACGCTTTCGCTCCCCGGCCCCACAAAGGTGTGCAGCGCGCGCTTCTCTGTCCCTTGCCTTCTCATTTGACAGCCTATTTTGGTGGTCTTTTCAGATGAATACAGGGAGACTTCCTTTATAAAAATCTGTTCAGCTTTCCCTGGTATGGATGTGGGGCGACTCAGTCACCCCACTAACGTACATTTAACCATCACTTTTTTCCCTACAAAAACGCGACAGGAGAAGACGGTGTACAGGTGCCATCTGCTACGCCCGTGACAGGCAGAAGCACCACATCCCGGCGCTGGCCCATCTGTAACCGCGACAGATGACGCCAAACCGCCCTCCGCGGGGGCCCCACCGACTTAGAGTCCCGCCAGTGACGTGGGAGAGGGCTGCTTTTCTCACAGCTTTGCGGACAGAACCCGCTTACTCAACGCTGGGGGCTCTGCTGGTCCGAGAGATGAAAAGTGGCATCTCCCAGTGTTGTTTTAACTTGAACTCTTTCCGCAGGGCAGGCTGAAGGTCCCTTCAAGTGTTGAAGAGCTGTCAGTGTTTGTTTTCTAGGGAGCATCTACTTATATTCTTTGCTCATTTTTCTATGGAGCAATCTACTTATCGATTAAAAAAACACGTCAGTTTGTAGGGCCTTTATGTATATATCAGGGAGATCAGCCCTCTGCACGATATGATACAAATATGTTTTTCCAGCTTGTCTTTTGATTTTATGGTATTTTCTGCCGTGCGCTTTTTTAAAAAAAATGTTTACTTATTTTTGAGAGGGGGAGGGCAGAGACAGAGGGAGACACGGAATCCGAAGCAGGCTCCAGGCTCCAAGCTGTCAGCACAGAGCCCGAAGCGGGGCTTAAACCCATGGACTGCGAGGCCATGACCTGAGCTGAAGTCAGACACTTAACCGACTGAGCTTCCCCCCCGCTCCACGTACCCCTGTCATGCACGGTTTTACTGAAGTCTGTAAATCTTTCAGGACTGAAAGTTTTGTAAATTTGATGATTTTTAGATTTTTCTCATAGTTAGAAAGGCCGCTCACTCCTGCTCTAAGATAGTTTTTAAAATTCTTTCACATTTTTATATTTGTATTTATCATATTTAAATTTGTGATCTACTTGGAATTTATCTCGGTGCTTATACGAGTTATGGATCTCACTTAAATGTTTTTCAAATGGCTGCCATTTATTGCAAAACCACTTAATGATGTACCTCAGGAGTCTTCACACTTAATGGTGTCAGGACCAATCCCATTACTCTGTCTTAAAGATTCTTTTTTTTTTTTAATGTTTATTTTTTATTTTTGAGGGAGAGAGAGCGCAAGTGTGGCAGGGGCAGGGAGGGAGGGAGACGCAGAACCCGAAGCAGGTTTGAGGCTCCGAGCCGTCAACACAGCCCTACGTGGGGCTTGATTCCACAAACCGTGAGACCATGACCTGAGCCGAAGTCGGACGCTTAACCGACTGAGCCACCCAGGTGCCCCAAGATCGAGGATTCTAAAGAAATTCTGTTGATATGTTGATCGTACTTATCAATATTTACCGTAGGAGAAATTAAAAAAACCACTTATTCATTTGTTTAAAAATTACAACAACAAACCCATCATCAGTTAACGTCCATAACACTGTTTTAGTGGAAACTCGTCTTTTCTGAAAAACGAAACCCTTTAGTGTGAAGAGTGGCACTGTCGTAAGCGCCTGCACGTCCCTACCGTCTGGCTTCCTGGAAGCAGCTGGATTCTCACGTCCGTCTCTGCCTTTACTCTGCTGTGACAGCAGGGCTGGGCAGCGTCCGGATCCCCAGAGGGCCCCAGGGAACTCCCGACCTACCCGCCGCCGCTAACTGGATGCCCCCTCTACCCTGAATGTAGTTTTAAGTGCCGGTCACTTTAGCGTTTCTTTTCTTTAGGGCTGCACGCACCTTTGGGAGTCCTTTTTTGGGGGCGTTCCCCCAGGAGGCGCAGGAGGACGCGCTTTCTTGGGAAGCAGCACTGTTCCACATGCCCCCTTCTTCGTCTTCCCACTGACTGGCACCGAGGTTCATGTCGTCCCCACCACTGCCCCAGCCTTCTTGCATAGATTTCGAAGCTAGAAGGAGAGCACACGTGAACTTCACAAACTCACCCTTCCTCAGGGAGGCGGTGCTGAATTACAGCGCCATTTAGGGGGAGGTGGGACGAGGGGGGTGCCCTGGGAGCTGCCTCTTTACCTCTTCATTTCCCAAGACCGAAGAATTGAATGTCTTGCGGGAGTTACAGAATACACATGCAGATGTGTTCGCATTGTTTTCTCCAGACTCCAGCTATCTGTAGTCTGTGCTGTTACCCACTCCCCTAACCCGCTACAGGACATTTTGAAGCACGGGCTTCCTAACAACAGACCCTGGGGGCCACGGGGGAGGGTGGCACCGTCTGCATGGCAGGTAGCCGGTAATATGCAGAGTCCCGGAAATACCACTGTCCGCCACGCGGTTTTCGAACCCGCAGCGGAAGGTGGGCCAGTGCCCCTCTCACGTGACCAGACCCGAGTCACCTGGGGATCACGAGAAGCGCACAGGTCTGCGGTTGGGCCTGACGTCTATGTTTCGGACACGCTCCCAGAGTAACAGGGTGGAGCCAGTTGAGGCCGTAGGTGGATGGAGCCTTGAGCTGACTACTGAGTTTGGATTTCAGGATGTTATTTCTTCTACTTTTTTTAAGATACAGAGTGATTTCTGGTACAAAAGTTAGCCCACATTTTCACTTCCTGGGAGAAGAAGGCCAAAGATTGAGCGATGATGCAGTTAGCGGGAGTCCGTACGACTATGAGGATAGGACGCTTTTTCAAGGTCGACACGTATACGATGGCGCCTCCGAGGACAAACTGTAAGAACAAACATACTGCCTCGGGACGGCAGGTGAATCTAAGGACCTCCCTGTCTTTTAGGTTTGCATCAACAGGTCACAGGAATGGAATAATCCAGCAGAACGGTGGATATGGGGAGCACACTATCCAGCGCTAGCTAAGTAACACACACAAAACTCATGTAAAACATGGTGGTAAAAATACAAAAATAAAGTTGCATTTTAAGATCTAACAGGTTTAACGATGGCCAAAGAACATACGAAGCTCTCGCAGCCATCTGGACGACGGATCTTAATACCGGACCTGACTCACACGCTTAGGTCCACGCTAACGTCACATGCATCGTGCCGCAAAATCCCCACGCGTCACAGAATTCCACTCGGTAAACGTGATCTGGACGTGTGTGAGAACGCGCGTGGTGCACGTACGCTTATTACACTTTCAGATGACGTGAGGAAAGCGCGGCCTAAGTTTTCTTATCGTCCAAAGAAAAAAAAGAGAACGCGTAAGCCTGGAGCCCCAACGCAGAACGGCGCTCCCAAGAGAGAAGAAGGCAGAAGGGTCTGAGCGCTGTGAAGTCACGTCGGTCTTAAACCCACTCTCAGAAAGGAGAGACGGCGTGCTTCACCTCGTCCTCGTCGCTCAGTGAGCTAGTGAGCTAGCACTGTTGAAGACGGCAGGCACGGGGGGTCCTGCTGCCGTGTAGACGCCACTGACGGCATCCCGCAGCCATGCGCCATGGTGTGGATTCTGGTCGTTAATTTTTCTAAAAAGGGAGCGCACGGGCTTCTGTTAAGAGCTCCTCTGTGTCCGTGTACCAGACGCGGCAAATAGATATTAGTTTTAAAGTATAAACAAAATGAGGAAGGTGTCCTAAAACATTAATTCTTAAAATCCAATGAAAAGTATCCCTCTAACTAAAATATCCTGATCCATTTCTAAAGTGCAGGTCGGACTCACCTGGTTTGCACAGGGCCGGGGCGGCAGTGGGGGCGCCGGCTCTCCCGAAGGTCACGGGCGGCTCCGCGGGCTGGTCCCCCCATCCGCTGCCACTGCTGGGCGGCTTGCCCCACGCTGCGGTGCCGTTGTCAACCAGGGCAGAGGGGGAGGACGGCTCTCCCCAAGAGCTCTCAGCCTTCGAATGGACGTTAGGCATCTCTCCCCAGCCGGATGAGACTGCAAAGGGCACCGCCCGAGAGAGAACGAGATTATTCATGTGATAAAAGTGAAACAGAGAAGAAGTAGAAAAGGTAGTTTCAAGTTCAAAATCATTTCGAGATGATCTATCTTTAGGACGGCTGCCAGGGGAGAGTGGAGAGGAGGCAGTATCTCATCTAATCAGATTTGCTTCGCTTTTTAAAATCACAGTGTTTCCACTCCCGCCCCCACGTGCTTAGAATCGAGAGTCCCTTAAACATTAAAGACCGCTGACCTCGGCATCTGCAGCATAACAGGGTTCAAAAGAATTGTTAAGAAACTGATGTTTAAGAAGCAGCTTTTTCACTTCCAGTATTACAGGTAGCAGCCGAGAAGAAATTTTACGTCACACGTCACGTTATTCTCTTCGAAAACAAACTTACAAGTTGCAAATATGTACTTCACTCTTGCTGGTCTTTAAGACCCACCCTCAAAGACACAGATGGGGGCCGAGAAATGAGACGACGGCAGGTGAAACGTGCAGAGAAAGTAACGGGAAAATCCGCACAGCGCCCGGCAGCACCCGGGCGCGCTGGGAGGTCTTCCCTCCCCCGTGTGCCCAGTGCTGTGAGCATCAGGCTGGCACCCTGCGGGCGTGCCACGGAGGAGACGCGGGTCCCTACTGAGTCCTGAGGGTCGCGGCACTGCTCTCTACAGGTACCGAAGGCGTCACGGGGCCAGAAGGATCTCCCCACTCTCTTCACGCTTCAGTAAGGTAAACATCTCATTTTATTTTATTTTTTAAAGTTCATTCATTTATTTTGAGAGAGAGAGAGAGAGAGAGCGCGTGTGTGTGCGTGTATGTGTCTGCGTGCGCGCAAGTCGGGGAGGGGAGCAGAGAGAGAGAGGGGCAGAGAGAGAATTTCAAGCAGGCTCCTTTGCTGTCAGCGCAGAGCCAGACGCGGGGCTCGATCCCGCGAACTGAGATCGTGACCTGAGCCGAGATCAAGAGTTGGGCGCTTAACTGACTGAGCCGCTCAGGTACCCCAGGAGAAACATTTCACGTCACACACGTGAACTGCGTTTTTCCAGCTCAACCCGTACTTCATTCTGCCTCTGCCTGTAAAGCTTCCTTGACGCTCCCGATCGCCAGTCCTGGCAGCTCACATCAGCTGGAAGTTTCGTATGGACACGGTTTCTCAGCGATGGAAATGCGGACATTTTAAATACTAACTAAAGAATACGAGGCATGCAATACAAATAGTTAACTGTAAATTTTAGGTTATTTGGTGGCAAGTGGATATTATCAATTCTGAAATGTATTTATTTTCTGACTAAAGACAGTATGGAATGAGCTCCCTTGATGCTCTTTATTCTAATAAGATGCTGTAATATTGATTAATGACAAAAGGCCGTGCAACCTATGAATCATTTTAAATTACAAGCTCCATGCTGAGCAATATATTATGTAAATCATTGCCAATAACAGGGAAGTTAGCCCTAATCAGTTATTGTCAGCAACTGCTAACCACACTATTCCCTATAATTACACAGAAAACAATCATGTATATTGGGGAAAGTAGTTTTATAAATTGAAGGGACAAAATTAAATCGGGAAAATTAACATAGCTGACAAAAATTATGGATGTTTTAGGAAGATAAAATAATTTCGGTGTTGCTAAAGGGCAATCAGCTGTAAAAACACTGATTTATTGTGGGTAATTAAATAACAAACTCATTTAAAATTTGTCACCCTTATACTTCCATCTCTTTGAAAGGCACTATGACAAATTACTTAAGGAAGTCAAAATGAAGAATAAATATTAAGACTATGTTAATTACAGTTAATCGATTTTTACCAAGAATTTTCAATTCCTGTTAAAGCGGTGCAAAGGTCTACAGAGCATTTCTATACACAAGGCTAACGGTCTATAAGCGGCACGTTTCAAAACCCTACAAATGGAAGAGTGGCTATTTACCCTCGAATCAAGAGAACAAGATTTCCTTTTTTTTTTTTTTTTTAAGTGGTCAAACAAGAAAGGACTTTATTTCAGCGATGCCAACACTAGGAAGACAGCGGACTAGTTCTCAAAGACCGTCTCCCCAGCAATATTTCCATCTCGAGTTGATCCCTGGCAAGAATACAATCGGCTCACGGTGCCGAACGAACACGTACATCATAACGGGTGCACCACGGACGCTCGAGAGGCCCTGGAAAAAAGAGGTGCTGCAACCTTAAGGCACGCTGGCAAGCTGTGATGCAAAGCAAACACGTTCAGTAGACAGAAAAGAATTCTAAGCACATGCTACTAAAATAATCTCCACTGTTCAGTGCCTGCTGCTGCAGTGAATTCTGGTACGCTTTTTGTTAATAATTTCATAGAGGTTCTCTTATACAGATGGGCTTAATGAGGCAGAATAAATTTCTACTTTACATTCGAAACACTGATACTAGATTTTTCAAAATGGCCCTTCAAACGCTACTGCTTTTGACAGAAGATTTCTGTGCCGTGGGGGTCACGAATTATCCCCCTTCTTCAACTGAACACCTACAGTATTGGGACTGAAAGAACAGTAACAATGAAATGCCACTGGAGTCCGTAGTTTTCATTCAACTTTACGTGCACAGTCTTCATCAGAACGGAGAAAACAAAGTGCCCGTGTGGCACACACACAGCAGACTGGTAGAAAACGAACACAAAGCAGTCATACGGCCGGGAAACAGAACAGACACTCCGTCGGACCAGCGACCCTCATCTTACGTGCTCCAGACAGCGAAATCCACAGAGTGCGTTCTTTCTTTTGTGAAATAAGAAACCAACTCTAGCTTGTTCCACGGGTGCTACCTCTATAGTTTTCTAAGTATGACAGGCAGTCCTTATTGGGAAGAAAGGATCGGTTAGAAAATGGCCTATTAGGGGCGCCTGGGTGGCTCGGTCAGGTGAGCGCCCGACTCGCGTTCCGCTCAGGTCATGCTCCCAGGGTTGTGGGATCGAGCCCCGTGTTGGGCTCCGTGCCAAGCACGGAGCCTGCTTAAGGTTCGCCTTCTCCCCTCCCCCCCCCCCCCCCCCCCCCGCCCCTCTCCCCGGCTCGTGCACTCTAATAATACATTTTTTTAATTAAAAAAAAATGGCCAATTATAATTAAGTGAAGGAAAGATAAAAGACTGAAATTGCATCGACTGAGCACCTGAGTGCCAGCTATGTGCTTGGCATTTCTAGGTACCGACTTGAATATTAACGAGACGGGATTTTGTTCACACCAGTGGCCATCACGCTTACTATAAATTTATTACAATGCTTGCTTGGCCACTGGCTTATGGAGGGACAACGAATAACTGGTAGCTATGGCAACAATTAATTTTTCATATTTGAAATCCAGACAGATATTTACACAGTGAAGCTCTCTATACAGGAGTTTTCGCTCAGTCAGATGGTAAAGTCTCCTACTTTTCTGGATGCCTCGTTTCAAGAGCATTCATTTAAAACTTCTCTTCCAGACTCAAGGGACTCTATGTGAGGGTTACAGATAAGGTCCTTTTTCACTGGCCACGTGGCCTCGAGCTGCTCAGAAGAGCTAGATGTTAGAAAGGGGACGTTTCTTTAGTTTTTATTTGAGTGTGCTAATAGAGATTTTAAACGCGCTCTTTTTCATTGATACAAGGGGGAGCCAAATTGTACTTTTAATGGTCTTCTTCATTCCTTTTGAACCGAAGGTACCTCCAGCAAAAACCTGTGTGCGTATCCCCAGGGTGTGCACTGAGAACTGTCCCTCCCACCTCTCCGGCAGGACGCTTCTGATGCCCTGTTTCTCCTTCTGCTCCAGCCCCGCTTACCACGCCCCCCAAAACACAGGAAAGTGAAGACGCCGCCACCAAACACCCCCTCCCTGCCCCCTCCCCCCCAGTCCCATATCCACAAAAAGCAGACTGCTCAGATGATTCCTCTTAGTAACTACCGTGTGGTGCTTAAAACAGAATCACTCTGGCCGGGGCGGTCCTGGCGATCTCTCTCTGAAGTCGCGGCGTGAGAACAGCTGCGCTCCCGGCAGCACCTGCTGATTCTCTCTGCGGGTGACTCCGTGTTTTGGTCTCATTCTTATACCAAAGGATGATGAAGGGGCGGGGGAGCTGCAGGAAGGACAGCGTTCTCCAGCTTCTGCTCTTTAAGAGACTGGGGGCAACAACACACGCGTCTCGTCAACCTAGGCAGCGGGGTCCTGAATCCAGTTTGTTCCAAGTTTTAGTTTATCGGACGGGTGATAAGCCTCTTCCACGATTAGCTTGCACAGTCTCTGCCTTTGGTTATGATTTTGTGCTGGAAAACTAAGTGATAAAAAAAACCTAAGTAGTATCAGGGGATTAAGTACCCAAGTGCAAAGTGCAGTGGGCCTCTGGCGGAGCCTTCTCCGACCTGCTGGGGGCAGCCACAGTGATTACCCTGGGGCGGGGAGGGGGGGGGGGGTTCCCTGCTGGAATGCCCGGCCAAGGCAGCGGGTAGACACGCCCGAGGAGCTGGGGAGAACAGGTAGTAAAACGGATAAAAAAATCCTGCAATTCGATCAACATGAGCAGTGCGGTCCCAGTTTACCGATCGGCCTATGGCATTAATATTTCACTTCCATTCATTGCTGGAAAACACAGCCCCAAGCAAGGTTTTACGACGACGCTATGCTGCTGGTTTAGCTCGGATCCAGTCTACAATGGCCTTCCTATCTGACGCTAAACTAATTCTATGACTAGCGATCTCTCTACTCCCTGACCCCCCGGTTCCTTTCAAAGCGTCGATCTAAAGGTTTGGGCGAAACCTGAGAGAGTTCACCCTGACATTCTCCCCCAATCTCATTGTTAGATTCAGAGTCTGCAGTGAGGGTTTACTTTACGTCAAAAGTTTAATTAACTGATATTCAACGTTCTCCTGTGTCTGCAAATTGAGTTTTAAGTGTCCAGAACATTTACTTCTAAGTGTATTAATCAGGCCGCGGAGTATTTTTAGGATCCGCGTCCTTCCCTTAGGAACAGAAGTAAACGCTATGCTTGCACTTCCCCACTCTGGGCCACACCTCCAGTGACTGTCAAAGTAACAGACGGGCTCTCCAAAGACTCGGTAGCTCTTTGCCGCATTAGGGCACAAGCGAGCAGGTCCTGCACACCTGGTTCTTGTGAAGTCACGGGCATGTTAAGGAGCAGGTTCTGTGTCGTGCCGTCTTACACGACCCGACTGCCCCACGGGTCCCTCTCCGGCAGCTTATCATCCCTGATCAAGACAGGCAGAGGGACACTCGTCCAGAGTATTACCACGTTCCATCTCCTGAATGGTTTGAAGCAGAGCCAAACAATCCAGTTTATGAAGCTATGTTGCATTTCCTAAATTACCTTCCATTTTCCTCAGGCTCATCAGAAAACAAATTAATATCCGCATAACAAGAATGGGACAAACGTGAGTGTCCTAAGTGTAGCATTTCCTTCTGTCAAACCAGACACACACAAATGTAATTGAGGAAACATATCTTGTAGAAGAGGTCAATACTCTCAAGTGATCATGATCAACAACTTAGAACCCAAGCTCTGACACAGGTGCAAGTCTGTGTGAAACCAGCAAGGCCAACAGCAAGCCGCCGAAAACGTGCAAAAGACCAGCTTTATGAAGAGCAGAAATTTCGTCAGTTGGTCGGGTGCATCAGGTAGTTGCTGGGAGCGCAGAAGCCCGGAAGGTTTACGAAAACCAGTCGGGGCGAGGCTTCGAGCCACGAGGTGACTCACAGCCTGATGGGGGCTATGACCGCTGCTGCCATGAGTGATGTCACAGTCCCCGCCAGGAGGGCCACGGGGCCGACCTTTGCGTGGACGAATGCAGAGGGCCAAAAGGAAGGAGCGAGCTGTCATCGCTAGGAGGCAGCTGGTGTGACGGGGGGACTGCTCCTTCTACAGCCTCAAAGAACAGCTCGGTGCGCCAGGCTGGGAAAGTGACAGGCTTCTACCTCCTGTAACCCCTGAGGGCGACGAGCTCTGCTCTCACTGCACAGAGTGCCTGCTTCAGGCCTGGGACTTGAATCCCTGGGGTGACGTGGGGCAGGAATCATACCTCCGTGTGACAGCTCAGTGGCCCAGATGGAGAGGGACACCGCCGTGAGGGGAGACGTGGGGCAGGACCCCGGCCCACATCACCATCCGCTGAGCTCGGGAGTTTCTGCCCGGAAGACACCGGTCTCACTTTCTGGCCGTCTCCGTCAGGCGGCCAAACACAGCCCGCACCGCCCCCACGCTCTTGCTCTGGCCCCGCGATCGCTCATGCGCGTCAGGCCTGACACCTGCAGGGGACACCAGGGACGCGGAAAACCCCACTGCTACGGTTGCATGGAGCGCATGTCCCTTCCCTTCCACTCGGCGACATCAGGTGCAATTCGTTAAAGGAAAATCACCGGTAAATATTTTTCACGTAGAAGAGAACGATTTGGGCGAGAGCGTCTTTATCGGGGGTGGAGGTCTCACTCTCCGTCTACCACAACACCCGGGGAGAGTAGATCCTAAGGGGAACATCCCAGAGAGGAAAAAAATCACTAATGCAACACGGTTCCAATGTCTGTGGGGCCGTTTCGGACGCAGGCTCGCAGAATGGCGGCGGGCGAGGCGGACACCGCACACCGGGACCTCGCCGCGCATGCGCGCGCCCTCAGTCGGCCACTTTCCACCCGTACGTTGAGGCCCAGGGCCGCGAGGTTCCAGGAGAGGGGGTGCGCAGGTGCACCGCACGTCAGGAACCCCCGGCCCAGGGACACGCTGCGGCGGGAGCTTTTTCCAGAAGACCCTGAGCAGAGGGAGGGGGCGCAAACACAGAGGCTCAAACCGTGACCTGGGAGGAGTGGCACTGGGGTGAGGATTCCCAGAAGAAGTCTTGGGCGGACGGGACACGACAGTTGTGTCACGCAACGCCACACGTGGGGCTAGAGCTCACAACCCTGGGACCAAGAGTCACATGGTCTACGGACTGAGCCAGCCGGGCGCCCCATGACAGCTATTTTTAACCATCAATTCTTCCCAGAGCGCAAACATCCACTGGGGTGCTAATCACACCACAGTCCCCGTGACGTAGCTCATCCATCACCCATCACTCATCATCATCCATCACCTCTGCGCCCGAACCACGTCTCTACGTCCGTATCCTTCCGTTTCTGGCTTCAATTCTCTTGCTTCCCACTTCTCATTCCTTCAAGTTCTTTACATAACATTTCAAAGTGCTTAGAAATGTTAGTTACAACCTGGTAAAAAACAGGAGTCCCGAACCCCAGCGCCCCAGGGAACCAGCCGGTTCATGCACACAGGCCCCCCGTGCAAAGCGCCCGTGACCTCTCAGCGGGGAGGCACGAGAGGCGGGGTGGGGGGGGGGGTGGCAAGCGACGAGGCTCACGGGCTTCCAGGCAGCCGCTCTAGCTGACTGCTGCCGTCCAAATCCAACGTGTCAGAGCTTCCGGGATTTCAAGAGGCCAGAGATCTGGAATTTTATATAAAACGTTTTCGTCATAACTGCTGATTCATACGAAAACCGTGGGCCGATGAAGGCACCTCTGTGGACGTGTTGCAGTCCGCGGCCCACCGGGTTTCTGACCTTTGGTTTGGGGAACGGAGGCGTGTGTGCAGAGGCTGCAAGAGCCTTGAGCTCCAGAGAGGATTCCCCATACGGCGGCCCAGAGCAGAGTGGATCGCCGAGGAATCTCAGGAGGCTGCGGAGGCCACGTCCGGCGGGTGGACCGGCGCAGGGAGGGGTCTGGAGGGCGGTGAACTGAACTGAACTGAACTGACCGCACAAGGGGAGACAGCCCTCCTTCCGCTCTAGCTGCCGGATGCTTACAGCGAAGACCCAACAGCTAGTCACGTGCTCGGCGGCCCTGCCCGAGGTGACGATCTCTGCCCCCTTCGCCCTTGCCCGGCTTCTTCCTCCGCACCGCCGACACCCTGCACAGTCGCTGGCTAACCCGCGAGCCTCGGCCCTCCTTCCCGGATCACACCGCCACCAGGGCAGGGGTTCTGCCTGTTCCTGTTCCCTGCTGTCCCCCAAAGCAGAGCGCGAGCCGGCGCACAGTGGGTCCTAATGAACACACGCTGGGTAAATGAACATCCATCTACTGTGAAACCGACCTCTGGGTCCCAAACGCTGTCCAGCAGCCCTCTGGGGACGCCTGCTGAGCCCTCTGCTCCGTCTCCTACGTGGGCGAATGCGACCCTCGCCTCTGCTCCTGTCCGCCCCGTCTGCACTTGAGGCCGGGGTCCTTGACACCCTCAGAGAAAAAGAATCCCGGAAGGCGTCTGTCACCCTCTGGCCACAGACACTCGGGCCTCCTCCCGGCTGGATGCAGGGAGCCCCTCCCTTTGCATTTACTCTCCCTCTCTACTGGCTCCTTTCTGTCAGTCTTCAAACAACAAGCTGAGTTCTACCGTCTTAAACAAAACCTCGGCTCCCGACCCTGCCCTCGACTCCTGCCGCTCTCCCCCCGCTGTGCCTGCCGCCCAAGCTGTGGCTGGGACCGGCTTCCACAACCAGCCTCTGCCACATCTCCATGGGACAGATGTCTCCCGCCGTGCTCCCGGGTGAGTCAGCGAGGGACATGCCTACCGGCCCGCTTGCCAGAGCTCCGAACCCCCCGTGCTCGCCTTTCCTCTTTGTTCCCACACCTGGTTTCCAAGCCCGGTTGCCACCTCTGTCTCCATGGTGCTTTCCAGCCACCGTCCCAACCCAGGCCACCATCACCATCAAGACCCTGGCTGAGCTTGGCTCTTCCTCTCCCGCTTTGCTTCCCACTGATTTTTCTAGTTGGGACGATTCTACAAAGAGGTCTGATCATTCAATCTGTGAAGCTTCTCACCGGCCTCTCAGAAACCCCTGGGTACAACCTGGCTCCTTCAGGGGCCTGGAAGGCCCGGCCCAATCTTGCCTTGGCCCCTCTCCAGCTCCTGTCTGCAAGGCCTGCCACCCCACCCCTTGCCCCAACCCCAGATCCCTGTGAACTTCTTTCTGTTCCTCCCACACGCCGCCTCTTCTCCGGCGTGGACCTTCTCGAGCGCTCGCCCCTCCATCCGAAACACTCCTCTGCGCTGCTGCCCGACGTCGGCTCAGCCCCGACCCCTCGTGGTCCAAACCCTGGTTGGAGGCCATCCTACGTGCCGTACTTTGCTGGCCCTGACTATCGGGCACCATGCTCAAGTAGTCCAGGCGCGTGGAGGTTCAAAGAGGGCAGAGCTCCTGTCTTCCACACCGTTACATGCCTGGCACACAAGAGTGTTCAACGATGTATTTCCAGTGAGTGTAGGTCAAATAAAAGGATAAAGGCACCAGTTCTAGAAGCATTCGTGTAGGTGGGTGTGAGAGCGTGGTACCAGGCGGTGGGGGTGCCCAACGATTCTCCCTTCGTATCTGTTTCAATGATGTTGGGTGGTCAGAGCGATCTTTTTTGAACCCACATCTCTGCACAGGACAGAGTCAACAGCCACTCAACATCCATTCTCCTGCCTTCTGTGAGGCTCACAGTTAAAACACGTCACCTTCCAGACTCCCTTGCGTTGGATTGTGGATGCAAATTCTGTTCCACATATAAGGTGACCGACTGAGTGACCGTGAAGAAAGGACTCTATCTTTAGTGTTGTCTTTATGGCGCGTTTACGAAAATTTCGGGATTCCAGTAGAAAACTGGAAGGAATCACGGATACGCTGATTACAGAATCAGGAAACAATAAGATCTCAACAGGTTAGGGGACTGGAATCCAACGTTTACTGGGTGCAAAGTTCTACGCTTGGGACCAAGGGGCCAAGTGCACAAGGAACAGTCCTGAGCAAGGAAGGGCTTCGTAGCAGTCGTAACGAAAAGAGGTACTTCAGACTTTAAGCCGAATTTAAGAAAAACAGTGTGACGCGGCTCCAAAAGGCTAAAGGAAACTTAGAGCGCATCACAAGGAGTAGGATTCTGAGGAGGGAAGGAGGTTACAGCCTCACCTGATTCTGCGCTCGCTCGTTAGAGCCACACGCGTAAACCCACGACATCAGTTCTGGGCACAAAGACCCTCCTCGCCAGCTAACAGCTTATCCGGAGGACAAACAAAAAGGAGTTAAGACCATGACCGTGGGGGCGCCTGGGTGGCTCAGTCGGTAAAGCGGCCGACTTCGGCTCAGGTCACGATCTCGCGGTCCGTGGGTTCGAGCCCCGCGTCGGGCTCTGTGCTGACAGCTCGGGGCCTGGAGCCTGTTTCAGATTCTGTGTCTCCCTCTCTCTGACCCTCCCCCGTTCATGCTCTGTCTCTCTCTGTCTCAAAAATAAATAAACGTTAAAAAAAAATTAAAAAAACAAAACAAACAAAAAAAACCATGACCGTGAGGAGGAGCTCTAAGGAGCCAGGAAGACGTCCCGGAGAACGGGTAGACGGAACAGGACTATGTGCCACACTGCCGCTCGAAATTCTGCGATATGGGACAAGAGGGCCTGCCGTGCTTTGGGCAGTCCCCAAGGACGGCACTACACGAGCAATTACAGAAGCCAGAGGGAGGCTGGTGACGGCACCGCCTGAGGAGACATGACAGCCAGAGCAGCAGGCGAGAAGGGCGCTGGGCGGGAGGGGGCCTCCCCGGTACGGTGGGGGGACCCTGACGCAGAGGCTTCTAGCTGTGTGGGGGGCGTGCAGGACGGGGGGGGGGGGCCCTGACTTGGACTGTACTCTCCTTCTGGTTCTTCTGTACCTGGGACTCTGTGATTCGGGGGCCCGGTTAGGGGCCACTGATTAGGCAGGCTCCACGCCCGGGGCAGTAAGGCTGTGCGTGCCACGCACCGACGTCCCAGCTAGAAAGCGGGGCCGCTGCCCGCTCCCGTCACAAAGCCCGGCTGGATCTTATCTGGACCCCATGCGGTGAGCACTGTGTGTTCATCCTGTCACAATCCCCGCTCCCTGGGGGGAAGATTCTGGTCTGGGCCTCCTTCCTGCCGCCAGCGTCCAGCAGAGTGCCTTGCGCAAAGCAGGAACTCAAAACCCAAGGTTTAGTCTAATTTTAGGATTTTTCTTCCGACTGGAATCACAACGTGCCTTGTATTGTATAATGCCACTCCCGCTACACGCACGATTTCATCTCAGCGCAACCACGCATCAGGAACGCCCGCGGAGCTCTAAAGCTACCCGCGAACAGGCTTCCCGCAGACCCACGTCGCCAGAGACGCTGGTGACCGGTCCCCCGGCCCCCAAGCACTTCTAACCAAGGCCGGGCTGGAGGACCACTGGCTCATCCCGTAAGGAAACGAAGACTGTTGCAAGGAAACACCAGCTAACGCAACGGTCCCCGGTCTTTTCCCGAACGGGGGGTATTTCTTCTTTACTCTCCTTAACACTGGAAGTGCCGAACCTCTCTGTCTCTCTCGGGTAGAATGAAAGCTATCAGAGAATCCCACTTTATTTATTCTCCGGGGATAATATTTAAGTACGATGCTACAAGGCGAAGGGCACTTAAATCAATGTCCTCTGCTACCTAAAAAGGCCACGGGGATACGTACACACCCGTGCTAGGAACAAGCGATCTCGCGTAAGTTCGAGAGTCACCTAAAGGGCCCGCCATACCTGGACCGAGCAGCGGCGATCGACTCAGCTGGGCGCCGGCCTGGTGTGACGGCGGCGTCTCGACCACGTCCGTGCTGCTGCTCGTGGTGGTGGTGGTGGTGGTGGCGGCGGCCGTGGTACTGCTCTGCATGCCCGGGTTGTTTCTATCCCACATGTTTACAGTTTTATTATTGTAGTT